>NC_134712.1:42610548-42913307 GCF_049634645.1 Pelodiscus sinensis | reverse complement strand
ATGTGCCACAGCTAAATATATGTTGACCAAAAATGGCTCTATGAAAATAGTCTCCTCTTGAAAGAAAATTCCAGGCATCAGTCTACAGTTAAGTAGCAGGGGGAAAAACTGCAGTAGAAAGGGATCAATGTTTACTTTTTCCAATCCTTTTATTTTAAAAAGATAGATGAATAACAAAAATGTAAATATAAAAAGTATAGGAACTGACTCCTTTTCCAAGGGGTGAGTCACCCGCATTCCACAACAAGGTCCCACACCCCCACTCCAGCCTTTCCCCTGACAGCCTGCTCTCACTCTTCCTCTGTACCAGCCTCTGATTCTCACCCCTTTCCCCCCCCCCTTTTCCACACACCTGCTGCTCTCCACCTTCTTCCAAGTGACTCCCCAAAAGCTGACAAATAGCTGCCTGGTGGCCAGCCCCAGAGCCTGCCAAAGCTGTGGCTTGTGGGTGCTGAATACCATCTACTTTTTTCCCCATGGGTGCTTGAGCCATGGAACACCCATTAGGTCAGTGCCTATGACAGAAACTTGAGAGATCATTTAGAAAAACTAGAGCAGGGAGTCTCAACCTTCATTGTACCATGACTCCTTTCTGAGAACAAAAATTTCTTCTGGCCCCAATAGTGGGGGACTGAAGCCCAAGCCCCACTGTCCCATGTGTTGGGGCCACGCCCAAGCCTCACTGCTTTGGGCAGGGGGACCAAAGCTGAAGTTCAGCTCCAAGCAGGGTCCTGCAATCTGAGTCCCATTGCCCAGAGCTGAAGCCTGCAAAAGCTTTGGCTTTGGCCCTCGCCCTGTGAAATGGGGCTCCAGCTTTAGCTCTAGTGATCCCATTCAGAGAGCATTATGACCCACTTGGGGTCCCAACCCACAATTTGAGAATCGCTGAACTGAGGGACTGGAGTGTTAGATTCCCCTATCCTGGGTAGAAGTCTCCAACACCAACAAATGAAGCCATAAACTTGGCTTAAAGACAAAAAGTACATACATGAAAGTGTAATGGAACTCACTGCTGCTCTACAAGTCTCCTGAACAGAAGCAGACCAGAAACTGGCTGCAGAAGCAGACATTCCATCTGATTAGATAAGCAGTGAAGTTTGAACTCCATTTTCTAGGATACAAAGCCAGCACATTGGGCATTGATTTCAGAAGAAAAATTCCAAGTGGATCTTACAGAGATAGGCATATGAAGCAAGTAAAATAAGGAGAGAGAGAGTTCTGTAAACCTTGAAAAATTAAAAAAACCTCCATATCCCCAGGGACATTCATTATAGTGATAATTTAAAGAAACCGCTACAGTCACCACAGGAAAGTATCCATGTGAAAGCTTTGAGTTCACAAAAAGAGGTGGAACCTCCGATCAGTCTGTCTAGACTACAATACTCATAAGATTAAGCATATTGCTTCAAATCTTGGGGGGGGGGGGGGGGGGGGAGGAGAGGGGAAATCTAGGCATTGATAAGAATCTGGTCTATCTTACATATGTCAAAACCCCAAACAACCACCAACTATACTTTTAGGGAGGGTCTTATGTATTCAATTGTAAAAGAAAGACAAGCAGTTTGTTTGTAAACTGATGGAGACTATTCTTACAGAACACATACTGCTGTACAGTTCTGAGAAACTCAAAGTCACTTAATAGAAGTTCACACCTCTTTACAAGCAAGCTTTACAAACTTTATTCTGTACCGACATTAGCAGGAAATGGATAGGTTTGTTGAAGCGACATGACTCTGAAGTGATATGGGCAAAACTCAGTTCACTAACACAACATCCCACAGAGCCATAAGATTCTAATGCACCTCAGGCAAGGGCTCACAGACAAACATGTCTGGTTGTAGCTTCTCTCACTGTACATTAATAAAGGCAGTACTATCTTGATGACAGGCTGTCTCTATATAGAAAACATCCCTAAAAGTAACCAAATCTCTTCAAGGATAGAAGAGGTATATACAGGTCTTCTTCTACAACTTGAAATTATGATTTCACAAAAACAAAAGCTCTCTGTATAGTACTGCAGGTGGATTTCCCTCTAAGAAAATCTAGATCTATACAATTAAGTGATGTCGAACCATGTCCACAGAAGTCCTGCCCTACTATAGAAGCTCCACTACCAAATGTCACAAAAATCCTCCAAAAAGTCAGTATTAAGAGCTTGGGCTCTGGAATTGATCAGTCTTGTACACAATTACTGTATGTTCTTTGCTGATTGGAAGATGATTGGTACTTGCATCTGTACCACAAATGAAATAATTTCTGGGGACGTTAGCGAGTAGTCTACTATGTATAAGCTTGTCAGGTAGTCGAGTGGAGTACTTGATTACTTACTTCCCCCACCACCATTCTGCCTCTCTAAGAGGCAGTAAGAGGTGGGGGGAAAGGAGCCAGTGCTGGGGGGAGCCTGCTTAAAAGCTGGTTCCCCCTAGCACCATCTCTGCAGTGTCGCCTGCCTCCAGCAGTTCTTACTACATTTAAAATTCAGAGCTGCAACACGGGTGGCTCCCAGAGCCAGGGCTGCTCAGTCCCAGCTCCAGCCCGCTCTGGGAGCTACCCCGGCTGCCACTCTGCAGAGCGGCTCCTTACCGACTGTGTAGTTGATACAATTTGTATTGACTACACAATTAGCGAGAACTTCAATTTAACATCTTAGTCATGTCTAGGTTCTTCAGAAATACCCCACTATACTATTGGATGGTTTCTCAACTATAGTGGCCACAACATTCTCTAGGGAGGATGTGAAAAACTCATTCCTCCTCTGTTGTAGAACAAATTCATTTGGCATCCAGGGAGTTTTCCCAACGCGTGCTCTCAAGGCGGCATGCCCTGATGTCCCAATCACCATTCACTTCTTCCCCAACAGGCACAGAATAGGCTGAATTTATGCAGGAATACTGTATATCAGAGGAGAGCAGGTGTTAATTCATGTATTTAATGCAAATAGAATGCATACTTGCTCTACACTGCAATTAAATAGCATATTAAGGCTCTTAAGGCTATCAGAGCGAAGTATTAAGTTATTATTATTTAAAGATTTTGGATACCTTAACAAAGATGATCTATCCTTATTTGTGCAAGATTTTCTACTTGAATGCCATTCATCAGTTTGAGGTGGCTTTTGGACAAAGTATCTGAGAATACCAAGACAAAGTTTGGTTTCTTAAGCCTTGGACTTAAACGGCTATTGATATGTGCATGCAGATGCAACAGCCATAACAGTCATGGACTTTCCACACAAACATGACCAGTTTGTTGTTTGTAAAATGTTCCTTGCCAAAAAAATGGAAAGAGAAATAACAGTATGAGTAAATAATGACTACAGAAAATATTTGAGATTTTGGGAGCTGATTAATCCCCAAACCACAGCAGTTCATTACATCAAACACTGACTTTTATAAAATGCTGCCAACAGCAAGTAGAGATCAGGTAAAGTATGCCACACCAAACTGAAGATATATTCTGTAGCTATTAAGAAGGAAAGTTAAAGTAATATAGCTAAGAAGCCAGGCACAGTAAAATTTTGACAAGGTTAAGATCTCATCCACTGTTAAGAGGCAACAAAGAAAGTCACAGCTGCAAGCACCATGGAGCACTGTAGTTATTCTGCCATAACAAGATGATAATCCAACTACAGCAGTAATGTTATAACTTCATCACATACCTCTACAAAAAGGTTTTTAAAAGGTTAAACTTTGCTCAATCAACACTGATAGGAGACTACCTGCAATTTACACCAGGGAATGAAAGGCAGTCTTGCAAGTATACACTTACTGATTTTTCAAGTACAATAGGATGATCAGGAAGAAATTCTGGCTTCTTTTGAGAGAGTGAAACACGTGAAAGCTTTAAGAGGAAATCTCTGCTGTATTTAATTCTTTCTGCAAATATAGGATTATGCACAATTACTATAAAGTTATTTGTTAAACAGTAATGTTTGCAAAGCAGCTTAAATTCTGGCATTTCCCAATTTTTCAGTGCTTGACTTTTCTAAGAGTTTTTATATGAAAATGATGCACTTTTTGTGCATGTGCAATATAATCCTATTGTTAAAAAGCAGTTTGGTAAGGACTAGCTGTTTTCAGGTCATTGCTAATGAACTATAAAATATTTCATGCAGAGATCACCAGTTCAAATCCAACATAGCTCAGGAGAGATTGTAATTACTGCTAAAAATGGACGTTTCTGAGTTTCTATAAAAAATGAATGTGGTGGGTCTCTGGAACTGAGTTTACATTACAAACTTCCCTCTTATAATTTGTACTAGCAAACATACTGTATAGAGAAGCCATGGAGACTAATTTCCCTACTAAGGAAAGATAAGATTTCAGGGCAGTATTTGTAGTAAGCTTGCAGATAAACGGAGGATACATTCACCAGGGCAATCAAGCAGATGCCTTAAACAGGCATGAATTTAAGAGATTAATTTATACACAACCTTGCAAACAGGTAAGTGTAATGATTTATCTTACATGGGTATAATACATGCAGATGTAAACACTTGATAGTTATGGTTAAAGCTTGTCTACACTGAGATTTTGTTTTATACTGTTATGGCTACATTTATGTAGCTTCATTGGTACAAACCTTCCACTTATTGGCTAGTCAGCTATTGTACCAATGCAGCTATAGCAATATAGCCATATCGTACAAGCCCTTAAACCCAAAATATGCCTCCCAATGAGAATTTTCCAGCAGTTATGGAAATGTCTACTGACCTTGCCAGTTTTAAGCTTTCCGTACTACTTCTACATCAAAATAGCAAAGTTCCAAAGCCCTGGCTCCTTCAGCTAGCCCAATCCACATACGAGAGGAAAGCATCAGCTTTAAGCAATTACTGATATCTGGAACAAGTATATTTCCATTCTTACCTTGGAAGCAGGTAATTCAAACGATCTACATACATCATTCTGTACCAAAATGTTAAAAATAGTGTACACAGTATTTTAGAAGTCTGCAAAATTTAATTTGTCAAATGTACGTGGAGGCTCCAGCATGACACTGGGGAGCACAGGACACTGGCTGTATGGAGCTGGGAGATCACTGTGCAACTCTCCCCCGGACATGGACTCAAGGGTGAGGCTGAACCTAACCCTGACAAAGCACAAAGCACAGGCCTGCCCAGTAATATCCCAGGGCCCTGTGTCTCAGTGCCAAGTGAAGTAGGTGTGGGCAAGTGAGCTAAGCAAGGCAGGATCCAAGTGTGGAGAGATGTGTGTGTGGGTTGAGTGTGTTCTCTTTGGGCTAATCTGGACATGGGCAGCTCACAGGGGAATCCAGGAATTGGGGGGGGGGGGAGAATTGGAGGGAATCTGGATGTACTGAGGCTTTTGGGGGGGGTTCCAGGGTGCAACAGTAACTGGACTTTGTGGGGAGCAGGGGTCCAGGTGATGGGGGTTGAAGCTCAGCAGGTGGGTCTAGGTGTGTGGGGTCCAGATGCTAAGGAAGTAGGACTCAGTGGAGATGAACATCCAGTTGCAGCTGGTTGGGGCTCGGTGGAGTGGGGAGCTAGGTGTGGGTGGCTCACTGGGAGTAAGACTTAATGGGTGACTCTGCTACAAGGGTGGTCTGCAGGGGAGAAGCTCAGTACAGGGATCCATATCCCTGAAGCTGAAGAGCAACTGGTGCAGAAAGGAGGGAAGAAGGAGTTTGCAGAGTTTCCTGAAGGAGGGTAAGAAATCTGGAGGTGATGCCATCCATAAGAAGAGGAAGTCCCATCGTTCCCATCCCAGTCAGGAGTAACAGCTGACCATGACACAGCATAGGAGCCACCAGCTAGGTTGTCTCAAGCCCCACTTGCAGCCCACAATGATTTATCTCTTCGCCGGCTGCCATGGGCACCCAAAACACACTGATGGAGAGGGTCACATGATTGCTCTTGAGGGTGGGGTTCCCTTTGCTTTCACAGCAAGATATTATTTTTCTGCAGGAAAGCAAGGAAATCTGAGACACACACTTTGTATATTCACAGTACTGCAAAATTCCCCCAAGAGTAAAACAAAGTTTACCTTTCTTGGTTTCAGACTCCTGCCACTCTGGTTGACTAGGGAGCACCGTTTGATTTAAGACCTGCATTCCAGTAGCCTTATACCACTAAAACAAGAAGAGGAAAATATGCAATTTTTTCTGACGTTTCATAAGCATTCCTAAAAATGTATCAAATCCTGGCATTTCCTTCTGACAAACTGAAACGATCAGCTAGAACAGCAAAGTTACACTGGGTAAAAACTGCAGTGATCATCTTCAATAGAGTCAAGTTTGCTTTCATTGTTATGAAGGTCATGGTCAATCCACAGCATTGTATAATTCTGGAAAAGAGATGTTAAGAGGCAGGTATTTGAGTACTCGATAGAATTTGTCAACTACTTGATTAGTCAATAGGCAGCCCAGCTTGTGATGGGTCCGGGACCAATCCCTGCTGCGGCTCTACAATTTGAAACACAGTAAGAGCCTGGGGGCAGGCTTCCCCACTCCTGCTGTGTTTTAAATTGCAGAGCCACAGTGAGGTTTGGTCCTACACCAGGCATGATCCGGGACTGAGCCAGGCTGCCTGCCCTGCCACAAATCAGCCCCTGTGAGCAGGGGGTGTCTGTCTCCCCAGCAGCCAATTTGTGGACAGGGGCTGCTTCACAGCAGCAGATCCCTACCCCATGCCTCCAGAGGCAGCAGCAAGGAGGGGGGGGGGTTGGTGCTGGAGCCGGGGAAAGGGGGGCAAGGGAGGGGGGCAGCAGCAAGCAGGGGGCATGCAAGTAATCAATTTGACTACCCAACAAGCATAGGCTTACCACATAGTCAACTGCTCCCTTACTTCCCTATTCAGGAATTTGTTCCCTTGTCAGTAAGGTAGGATTGTTTTTTCTTTTCCTTTTTTTGGGGGGGGGGGGGGGAGGGAAAGGTTCTTCCCTCTTGAGTATACTCCTGCTAGTTCTTCACAGCAAAACAAAATAATCTTAAAAAAAAAGTGGCTTCTTGTAACCATTGTCCATTTTTTAAACTCAGTCTATCAGTGAAACCTATGTAGACCTCACAAGGATCCAATAAGCACTGTTTGAAGACAGGATTGCACAAGTGAACCTGAGGCAGTGTCAGCTCAGCCAACTTTACCACTATAATTCACAACTCGAACAGCTTCATCATTGCTGCCTAGGGATGTTAAAGACTAGTCGGCTATCCAATAAGCATTTGCTTATCAGATAGTCTTTAGACTAGTCGATTCCCTCCCCCCTTGCTGCCTCTATGAGATAAAGGCAGCAAAGAGGGAGGGGGGGAGAGAAGGGGTACTTAAAAGTAGCAGCACCGCACAGCAAGTATGTGCCACAGAGATCAGTAGAAAGTAGGTATCTCTATATAAATAAGGTCTGCTTGTGAAGCCTTTTCCTACAGTTGATTAACAGATGGCAGTAGATAGGTCATTCAGACCACTGGCTGATAATAGTCAGTCACCCTGACCAGTCATTAACCAGAGTCATGGACTCACCCTACTCTCCATTGTCTCTATGATTCTCTGACGACCAGTGACAAAAAAGGAGAGTGGAAAGGGAAACTGAAGGGAGAGACCTCTCTAAATTCAAAAAAGAGCAGTATTGCCAACCCAAAAAAAATCAAAGTTACGAGAATGGTCTACAAATCCTAAGATATTTTAAAAATAATACATGCTGGATTTTTATTGGCCTTTTTGTTTGAGTATTTAGGGTTCAAGTTTTAAAGCTTTCTGCCTTCACTGTAAGGCCCAGAAGTATAGAGAACTTTTTTAAAATTAAAGCTGAGATTCCTACATAATCAATTGACTCCAGGCCTTTAGAAAAACATCAAATGTTTTGAGACTCATGGTAAAACAATGGAGGAATTCTTGTGAGCCCATGCGTTGCCCACAGTATTTAAAAAAACCACACAACACCACACACCCCCACACACAATATCTTCTCCACTAAACATCCTAATGAGATACTGCAAATGGTAAACTGAATTCAACAGCTCCTGATATGAACAGGTATCAATCTAGTTTTTCATATTTGAGATGAGTTACCAGGAATCATACATGACAATATGAAATCTTTCCACTCTCAAGTCAGCATATTCACAAAGCACCTATAACAGTGGTCCCCAACCTTTATGGGCGCCCGGGGGCGGGGCCACACGCGCCGGGGGTGGGGCCACACTCACGCCGGGCGCCCGGGGGCGGGGCCGCGCGTCCTGGGGCACGCCAGGGCCGGGGCCGCCCGAGCCCCTTGTGCCGTGGGCCCGGGGCTGGCGCCGCCGCCCGAGCTGCGTGCCTGGGGCCGGCACCGGTGCCACGCGCCTGCATGTGCCCCGGGGCTGGGGCCGCCCGAGCGCCGCGCACCAGGCGCCGGTGAGTGTCGCGTGCCTGGGGCCAGCGCCTCCAGTGCGCCGGGGGCGGGGCCAGCCCGGGTTGTCTGCGGGCGCCTACAAATGCCCCGGCGGGCGCCATGGCGCCCATGGGCACCGCGTTGGGGACCATGGACCTATAATTTTCACTATCCAATAAATGCATGGATCAAAGAGAAAGGAGGGAAATTAGTGTAGATAAATGTTCAAATTAAAAAAAATAACCCTGAAGGAATTAGGACTGGGCTCCTACATCTCACATTCTTATAGGACACTTATGACCAGATTTTCAAAGGTGTGTAAAGATCAGATAGATATCTTTGAAGATCTGAGTTGGCAACTGTCTCTTTAAGAGCTTAGATTGCCAGGTCTAATTATGAAACATGACTTTAGTCACTCAAGTGCTTTTGAAAATTTTAACTGGGGGCCTAAAGACACAAAAGGCAGGAGATATGGTATTCCTTTTAAAAATGTATGACATCTATTTTTAATTAAATTTTATATTATTTTTTTCCCCATGGGCAATTGACCCCTCTGGCCACCTCACTACGCCACTGCCCCCCCTCCTGCAGATCTATCATCTTATGCATGTGCAAGATCTGAGAGACCCATCCCATGAATCTGCAGGTTAGCGTCTGTGGCGTCTGCTTCTGGGTGGTGTCTCAATGCTGCTACATTCACCTCCAAAGAGGGGGCTTCCCAAAGCAGGCCCTTGTTGCTGACCCCCAAGGCATCCGCAGGTCCAATCTCCTTTCAATGGGCCTACTTCCCAGGGCTCACTGATCTTGGATCTGGCTTCCATCCCCTCTCCAACCCCCATCAGAACTACTGTGCCCTCCTGGCTTAGGAAAAGAACAAACAGGAGGATTGGAAATTAACCTGTCCAGTCTCACATCCCCTAGGCAAGGAATGAGCCATCTACATTAGGCCCCAGCTGGAGTATCATGTCCAGTTCTGGACGCCACATTTCAAGAAACGTGGAGAAACTGGAGAAAGTCCAGAGAAGATCAAACACAAATGATGAAAGGTCTAGAGAACATGAGATATGAGGCAGGGCTGAAGAAATTGGCCTCGTTTACCTTGTAAAAGAGAAGACCGAAAAGGGACATGAGAGCAGCTTTCAAGTATCTAAAAGAGTATCATAAGGAAGAGGAAGAAAAATTGTTCTGCTTGGCCTCTGAGATTAGGATGAGAAGCAATGGGCTTAAATTGCAGATATTTAAGACCAGGTTAGACAGACACCTGTCAGGGATGAGCTAGGGCAACTCAACTTTGGAAGCCACACTGATACTTACAGAACATGCTGAGGGCCTCAACTTAAGTGTGGTTGCATATTCAAGCAAATATATACAAATAGCTTCTCTCACACTGACAGGCATGAATACAAAGATCAAGGCAAGACTACACAACACACAGGCCCCATTTAAGTCAGTTTTGCTGATATTAATAAAATGCAATATTTACCCGATTTCTATCCAGGTGACAGCACTTTTCATGAGCAATGGACAGTCCAAGAATTTAACTACTAAACATATCAACAGAAGATCGTTACTCTGACTACTTTTTTGTTTCGGCTCCAACTCGCCGGACACGTGTTGATTCCCACATAAACCCAAACTGCACTGCGGGGCACAAACAAACTGGCCGTGGGCAGCATACCAAGTTATTAATAAATATTTTATAAACCTTGACTTTTTCTCTCTGCTGCCATGTCTCCTCTCCTTGCTCCATCATCTCCCCTAGTGCCTGCTGCCCCTCAACTCCTCACCCTCCTCTGCTGTCCTGACTCCTGCCCTTCTCACTGCCCTCAGCCCACCTGCGACCTGTCCCCCTCCACCAGCCCTTCTCTCCCCCCTGTGCCCACTCCTCCAGTAGCCCCACTCTGATCATGTGAGCTATCCCTCTTCTAACACCCCCCTCTATACACCTGCCTTGTCTCTCTCCTCTGGTGCTGGTCCCTCCCCTGCAAGTGTCTGCAGTTCTGCTTCGCCCCCAGAATTCCCTGGCACCCGCACCTTCCCTTAGCCCTGCACCCTACTGGTGCCTCCCCCTTCCCTTACTGTTCTGCCCCCTTTTTCCCCTGATGCCCATCCCCTCACCACTCTGCCCCCATTCCCTCACACCCCTGTGCCCTCACACATGCCTTGCTCCATCCCAGCCTTCCTCATGCCCACCCCTTCTTTCAAGCCTTCTCCCAGCACCTCCCCCTCCAGCCCCCAATGCCCTTCCCTTCTCCACTCCCAGCATAACCCTGTCCCCGCTCCCACTGACACCTCCTTTCCTGCCCTTTTCCTCATTGTCAGTATTTGTCTCATCTCCACCCTGTCTCTTAGTACCTTCCCCTTTCTTTCCCCCCAATCCGCACAAGCCTCTTCCTCTCCCCCCCCCCCCATTTCCCCGCCGTACAAGCCCCTTTCTCTCTCAGGCCTTCCCCCTAGTTTCCCCCTCCCCTACCTTCTGCTGGGCCAGACTCAGAACCGCGTGCGCCGCTGCCTTTTCAGTTTTAAAATCCTGGGCATCACGTGACGTCACGCCCAGGCGTCTCCCAGCTCACCTGCAAACGGCGTGCACAGCATGCGGAGGTAAAGGGGGAGCTGAGCCAAGCCAAGGGAGCCAACTACTGAGTGCAAGGGCACGGGCCCCCTTAGGCACGGGGCCCGATTTGGCTTAAGGCCGGCCTTGCCTAAGAGGATGAGGAGAGAAGGAAAGTGGGGGGTTTTTTCCCCCCTAAAGGGGAGCATAGGAAGTCTTATGTTTAGATCTGAAACCACGATACATGGATTTAAGTTTCTCCTCCTAGCAAGGATCTCTGTAACCAGAATACCAACCACAGAACTTAACCTAAATCTGGGCAACTCCAGCAGCAACATCCTTGGAAGGTATGTGGGATGGATTGCGTCACAGATCTCCCTGAAATGTCACTTGATGGCCTGACTATGCCACTGAGCCTACTTGCCCTCTGGGGCACCCCGCCATCTTGCACAGTATGTCGGAGAAGAAGGAACCTGTGGGATCCCAGAAAGCTCCCCTATATCCCTTACCAGTCATGTAGGAGGCCTTTCTGAGCGTGGCAATGAACAATGTAGGTCCAATGCTGCACCCCCACTTGGACAAATATATCTTAGGGTGCCTGCGGAATGGGAGGCTTGGGGCTGGCCCAATCCTGGATGGAGGGGTGCCCCCAGACAGCTCCTTTCACTTGCCTGGTGATGGTTTCTTTTCTGTACAGTTTTAGGAGATGCAATCCCCACTCCAGGAACATCCCATTTTCCTGGAACAGCCAAACTCTTACCTTGCTTTGAGTTATAAGACGAAACTGCATACCAAATTTGGTGTTCTGGCTCTTACTGTTTCGGACAGGCCTAGGCAAAATATAGCCCATGGGCTGGATGCATCCTGCCCAGCCACTGGGTCTGGCTTGTGGATACTGCAGTGAGCCCTAGGCAGGCTCCCCCACTTGCCTCGCCTCACCCACACACCGCTCAGAAATGCAGCTGTGGGGTGGGGTTTTGTTTTGTTTTTTAAATTAAAAGTCCAGAGAGGAGGGGAAAAATCTTTAGGAGCTGCTCCCACTCCCAGCACAATCCCATTGGCTGGTTTCTGGCCAGAAACCAGCCAATGGGAGCTGTCTGTTTCAATAACCGGCACAAAGCACAAGGGGTTTGCTGCCTGTGCAAGAGCAAAGCTTGACGCAATCTGAGATCCAGTGGGAGAGTGTCTGATGATCATCTCCATCGTATATGATCTTCACTAAGAACTCAGCGTTGAAGACTGCCGTGGTGGAGGAGAGAAAGATGGTTCCAGGGAGAAAGTTGGGGAAGGAGACTGAAGGCTGGGACATGAGTGTATCTTTCGGCAGCCTCTCTTGGTGCTGCAGCGGTGTTGTCTCCCATCGGTGCTGGGGAGTGCGGTGCTGATTCCAATTCTACCGGTGCCGGAAAACGCGTGGTTGCTAGTTTCATGGATGGTGCCAGTGTCAGCACCGCTATTGGTGCCAGTAGTGTCAGCGCCAGCAGGGATGTTGTTGAGGACGGTGCCAAGAGTGTCAGTGCCACTGGCACAGTTGTTTTTGTTGGCGGCTTTCCCAGTGCCAATGGCGCCGGCACTGATCACGCCTTCGGTGCTCAGAGAGATGATTTCCTGGGCTTTACGCCCGGAGGACCCAGAGGTGGCTGTCCCAGACATGCCAGGTGTATCCCACAAGCTCACTCTGCTGATTGGAGCAGCTGGTAGGGACTGAGTTGGGGATGCCCTTATCTTCTTTGAAATGGCAGTCCTGGGAGAAGATGCCCTGAGTTTTTGGATAGAATGTTATGCAGTAGCAGAAGCAGGGACGTCAGAAGGTTGAAGTGCCTTGTCAAACAATCATTTTAAGGCACATTTCTCAATCTCTTTGAGCTCTGGAAGTCAGTTTACAACAGTGGGTGCATTTTTTGTGGCACACGTGCCTCACCCAAGCACCTGATACATGCCGCATGTCCATCTGAAGTCAGCATGGCTTTGCGGCAGATGCTACAAAACCTGACATTCTAGCATAGGTGATTAAATCCTTTGCTCGTCTTCTTATTTATATATATTATATTATCTACATATTTTTTGAGGCAGCTAGGCCACAACAACTAGTTTAAAAAAAAAAACAAGCTTAGAACACGAACCATAACAAGAATAGACTAAAAATCATAATTATTTACAGATACTTTTGAGGAACGCTGTTGAAGAGAAGAGGGAGCTCCCTCCATGACCGAGAGCGGTTGAGAGGAACTGGGCGGGGGCCGGACCTTGCACTGACGAAAGGCACGAGATACTGACTGTGCATGCATGGCCCGGCTGAGCACGGGTATGGCAAGTCTCCGATCTGCGGTGCCAGGACGAGTCCGACACCAGTAGTGGAGCACCCACAGGGAGCACATGAAGAAGAACACATGATGTTGCAAATCTTTTCCATTTCTGAAGGTAAGTCTTGCAGGTGCTCTGCGCCCTACTGTGTAAAGGGACAGTTTGTACTTCCTGTGAGCAGGTCAACTCTAGGTCAAGGACCATCCAGGAGCCACACCTCCAGGTGTAGTCAGTGGAGGTTCAGGTGGCCGCAGTGAGAGCCTGGGTGAAGGAGGAGATCCCCTGATACAAGGTGAGTGGATCGGTGGGGCATGGGACATCGCCACGAGGAAGGGAAACCATGGCTGGCCAGGCCATGCTGCTGCTGTATGTATGAGATGAGCCCTGTCCCTCCTTATCTTGTGAGCTACTCTGTTCAACAGGGATACAGAATAAGTGAGACATCCATGTGATGAGGAAGGCATCTCCCACTGATCTCTTGCCTACTCCCACCCTGGAACAGAATAGGGGGAATCAGCTGTTGGACTGTGTGGCAAACAGGTCCGTGGCAGGGTGACTCCACATGTGGAAGATGTCTGCCAATATGTGCGGGTTCATTTGCCACTCATGTTTGACTGGGAGGGCTCTGCTGAGTGCACCTGCTGTTATATTCAGGGTGCCTGGACGATGCACTGCCATGATAATTGTGTTGTATTTTAGGCACCAGTTCCAAAGTGCTCTGGCTTCTGTGCAAAGTGCTCGAGATCAGGCTTCGCCCTGATGATTTATGTAAAACATTGCTGCGACACTGTCTATGTACAGTCAGACGTGGCTGTTGGCGATGAATGGGAGGAATTTGATGAATGCATTCCTGACTGCACGCAGTTCTAGACGTTTATGTGCAAGTTCTTGTCGGTGCCAGACCACAGGCCCTGGCAGGTATGACGTTGTAAATGGGCATCCCATCCTGTAGGAGATGCATCTGTCATCATGGAGATGGATGGTTCTGGTGGGTGGAAGAGACTCTGGAACAAAGGTTCCATGGGGCCAGGCACCAGCATAAGGATTCCTTTACTATCCATGGAAGGGCTAGGGATTTAAACAGCAGGTGGACATTGGGTTTGTACACCTGTCCCAGACAGCTCTGCAAACATCTCATATGGAGACGGGCATTGCTGACTATGAAGTTGTATGCTACCATGTGTTTTACATCTATTCAAGCATAAATTTTGTGATATGGTGTTCACAGTCATTGCATGAGTGGGAAGTCAGCAGGAATTAGTATTGAAATAGCAGATGCACAGTCAAAACAAAACAAAAAAAAAACCACCAGACACTAAGAGGACAAAGAACATGCACATTTTGCGGATCTCTCTAATCTGGCCCTCAGAATGAACTGAGAACACAATTACACAATAAATACCAGTTTGTCCTAAACAAAGGAGATGTAGCAAAGTTCTTCTAACAAACATTTAGGGTACATGTTTGGAGGAAAGTTTTAATTCATATTCTGTGAGATTTGCTGTGTCAAATGTGTTGAATATATTTCCACATAAAAGGGAACATAAGTGATTGCAGGAATTTTTAGTATGTGTAACGAACATAGTAAAATGGATAGAAAAAAAAATGAGCAAGTGACTGGTTACCTACACATCTAGTCTTTAACAAAACAAGCTCCAAAAGGAAAGTTTCTAATCCAAAACAACTTACAGAGAAGCCAGATCTGCAAGTCCACATTGTCATTTATAGAGATACAAGCACACTAAGACATGGAAGGAGCATATCAGTGAAGAATTTTTCTAGCTCAAACTAAACAAACATTTCCAGGACTGCACTGCTTAGTGTGCAATTCTAGAACAGCTCGAGTGCAAAAAAGTATCTATTTCATTAAAGGATGGATTGACTGATAATTTATGGTATTTCATGATATTCAGTTACAGATTTAGCCATCCAATATATTTTACTGGTGACTTGATTCTAATAATTTAAATGCTTACCCAGCTAACTTCGCTATGTAAACACACTTGAGTGCTGCATGGAAATTCAGTTTGGAAGTTGAAAGTAACTGTTGAGGCTGTTGGAACAAGAGTAAGAATAAGCAAAACCAAAGAACCCATTCAGAAACATATCCTGAGACGTTTGTCACCAGGACTTTACATACCATCTAAGAACAATGATGAAGAAAAATAAATAATTTATGCCATAGTCCAGCATACTCAAAACATACAAGCAGTAATGGGTACTGTACCATTTCTTGCAGGATATTAACAACAATACTTAAGGCTTCTAAAATATGCTGTTACACACTGCTCTTCACAACAGCACTGCTGCATTTACTTCCCAACCCCTATAACAGCTGTAATACTTCTCAATTTCAGCAGTCGCTCACTTTAGCCTTTACAAATGCTTAGTGATAACACTGTGTTTTCATTCTCACATCACAAAATGTGAAGTTTCCCACTAAAATGCAATTTAAAATGGCTATTAAAAATGTTAGATATTGTTTAATTGAATAATCATGTAACCACACCAAATCTTATCAGTTACACAATTGTTCGTTGGTCCTCAGGGGTGGGGCCAGCAGCACTCTGCACTGCTGCCTCTGATACAGAGGCAGAAGCATAGGGTGCAGCAGCTTCTGTCCACGGGGCTGCGCCAGCATCATGCCTGCTCCCCCCCCACTCACTGCTGCCTCTAATACAGAGGCAGCAGCAAGGGGAGAAGGGGCAGCTCTGCAAAGCCAGTGCTCATGGGTAGCCGGCTTTTAAGTTGGTTCCCACCTCCTCCCCACCCCACCCCCCCCGCCTCTGTGGAAGGCCGCTGGGGGAGGGAGAGGGCAGGTGGCTTTGCAGAGCCGGCATGTGCAGAGAGACAGCTTAAGAAAGCCAGCTCCCTACGTGTATTGGTTCCTGCCTCTGACCAAAAAAAAGGAAGAATCTCAGAAGGGGCAGGCAGCACTGTGAGAGCCAATACATACGGGAAGCTCTCTTAAAAGTAGGCTCCCCGCATATACCAACTACCACCTGCCCACTTCACCCTCTGTAATGCTGCCTCTATCAGTACGACACCCTTTTAGACACCTGAAAACTTCTAGCATGTCCCCTCTCAGTCTTTTCCTTTCCAAATTAAACAAGCCCAGTTCTTTCTTCCTTCCCAGGTCATGTTCTCTAGACCTTTAATTATTTTTGTTGCTCTTCTCTGGACCTTCTCCAATTTATCCAAATCTTTTTTGAAATGTGGTGCTCAGAACTGGACACAATACTCCAACTGAGGCCTAATGAGCACAGAAGGATGACTTCTCATTTCTTGCTCACAAAACTTCCATTAATGCATCCCAGAAGCATGTTTGTTTTTTTTTGCAACAGCATCACATTGATGACTCATTTTGCTTGTGGTCCACTATGACCCCTAGATACTTTTCTGCAGTACTCCTTCATAGACAGTCGCTTCCCATTCTGTATGCATGGCATGAATTGTTCCTTCCTGAGTACTTTGCAATTGTCCTTATTAAACTTCATCCTATTTACTTATCTCAAACCATTTCTCTAGTTTGTCCAGATCATTTTGAATTATGACCCTATCCTCCAAAGCACTTGCAACCCCTCTCAGCTTGGTATTATCTGCAAACTTAGTAAGCATTCTCTCTATGCCAATATCTAAATCATTGATGAAGATATCGAACAGAACCGGTCCCAAAACAGACCTCTGCGGAACCCTGCTTGTTATGCCCTTCCAGCAGGGACTGTGAACCATTAATAACTACTCTCTGAGAATGGTTATCCAGCCAGTTATGCACCCACTTTATAGTAGCCCCATCTAAGTTGTATTTGCCTAGTTTATTGATAAGAAGATCGTGTGAAACCGTATCAAATGTCTTACTAAAGTCTAGGTATACCATGTCCACCGCTTCTCCCTTATCTACAAGACTCATTAACCTGTCAAAGAAAGCTATCAGATTGGTTTGACATGATTTGTTCTTTACAACTCCATGCTGGCTGTTACCTATCACCTTATCTTCCAGATGTTTGCAGATTAATTCCTTAATTACTTTTGCTGCATTATCTTTCCTGGTGCAAAAGTTAGACTAACTGGTCTGTTGTTTCCTGGGTTGTTCTTATTTCCCTTTTTATAGATGGGCACTATATTTGCCCTTTTCCAGTTTTCTGGAATCTCTCTGGTCTTCCATGATTTTTCAAAGATCATAGCTAAAGGCTCAGATACCTTCTCTATCAACTCCTTTCTGTAACTGGGAGCAAAAGGGAAAAAATACACAGCTCCTCTGCCCTCCCCAACCAGAGTGAAACTTCACTTTCCTCTCCCTCCTTGACAGTGAGAGGAAGGAGAACAGCAAGCAGAATCCTAGTAGGAATTTTGGTGGGGTAGGGGTTCAGCCATCTCTAAATATTTCTGGGGGTATTGGGGCAGTCTCAGACAAGGGCACGGATGCACCCCCTGCCAGCCTCACACCTGCCTGGCTGCCAGGAGCTGGGCTGGAAGCATGTTGCACTGCCTCCTGCAGCCCAGCCAACTGGATCCTTCTTGCCAGAGAGGCACACCGTAGCTTTTCAGCTTACTTTTACCTATGGCGGGTCTCCTACTTAATTGGCTACGAATGGCCAGTACTTCTCTCTAGCAGCCCCAACAGGCACTACTACTCTGTAGAAAGTTCAAGAACTCTCTCATATGCAGAGGACTAGAACTCTCTCATATCCAGAGGAGCATCCCATAAATACATATGGAAGACACATCCAAGAAAAATTCTTCTAGTTTGGGGTTTTATTACAAACTGAGTTCAGGCCAAGTTCACAAAACTTTGCATGTCTTTCAACAAGACTAGTCCAAACTATAGTTTTCATCTGCATTTACTATGTGTTTTAGGGTCTCATTTGAGAATGTTTTTACAGAACTACAAGTAAAGGCCAAAGGTTTCCAGAAGCTGTAACTGGATGACAGGGGACACATCTCTCAAATCATCCTGTTCTGTTCATTCCCTCTGAAGCATATAGCACCAACTACTATTGAAGACAAGATACTGAGCTACATAGACTACTGGACAACTGAGATGCTAAGTGGTCACTTAAGTATGATAAGGTCATTGCAGAGGACAAAAATTCTTTGCATCAGTCTTCACAGCTGAGGTGGACAAAGATTCCCAACCCTGAAAATTCTGAATCAACTCAAATGTGAAGTCACAGAGTTTACAAACCAGTGTTAGTAATTATCATTTAAATTGGTTTTTGTACCAAATGACTGCAGGACAGATAATCTAACACCAATTTTTTTCTAGAAGAGCTACAGAGGTGATCCCAGCAACTTTCTTAGGGACCGGTGAAAGTGACATCAGTACCAGCCTATCCGGTTAAAACTGTAGTGAAGAACAGAACTGGCAGATACATGAACACCGTACGCGAGGGAAAGTTAACATGTTTTCCTAAAGGAAAATCATGCCTCACCAATCTTCTGACCTCCCCAAAAATTCTAGTAGAATGTGGTCAAGGGAAATCCAGTGTATACTGTATACTTTGATGTCCAGGAAGCTTTGGCAAGGTCTATCACTAAAGGCTCTTAAGCAAAATAAGGTGTCATGGGATAAGAGGGAAGAGCCTCTCATAGGTCAATAACTGATTAAAAGATAGAAAACAAAAATATAGGAATAATCTGTCAGTTTCCAGAATGGAAACAGGTAAATAGTGGCTTCCCCCAGAGGTCTCTAGTATGGCTAGTACTATTCAACTTATTCATAAATGATCTGGACGAAGGAATAAACTATGAGATAGCAAAGTTTTCAAAGGATACAAAACTACTCAATATAGTCAAGTCCAAAGCAGATTATGAAGCGTTACAAAGGGATCTCACAACATTGGATGACTGGGCAACAAATGGAAGATGAAATTCAACCCTGATAAACACAAAGTAATGAATATATTGAAAATATAATCCCAATTATACATATAAGTAGCTGTAATCTTCCTTGAATGATATCTGTGACTCACTTTGACCAGCTCTCTGAAAACATCGACTCATGTGCAGCTACATTTAAAAAAAAAAAAAAAAAGCAGCAAAGAGGATATTGAGCATCCTTTGGAAAGGGGGAAATACAGAAGGCACAATATACTATAATGCCTCTCTATAAATCCACTGTATGCACACATCTAATTCTGCATGGAAATGTACTCAAGATATACTGAAATAAGGTTCAGAAAAGAGCAACAAGAATGATTAGGAACAGCTTCTGTGTGAGGAAAGAGTAATATGACTAGGACTTCTCAGCTTGGAAAAGAGATGAGTAACCGGTGGTCATACAGAAATATGACTGGTGTGGAAAGTGTTATTTACTCCTCATAACACAAGAACTAGGGGCCACCAAATAACATGAGGCAACAGGTTTAAAATTCTGAAAAAGTAAGTATTTCGTCACACAACGTAGTCAACATGTGAGAGACTTTGCCAGATGTAGTGAAGGCCAAAACTATAACTACTGGGCTAGATGCACCTTTGGTCTACAGGCAGTCCCCGGGTTACGTACAAGATAGGGACTGTAGGTTTGTTCTTAAGTTGAATTTGTACGCAAGTCGGAACTGGCGTCCAGATTCAGCCGCTGCTGAAACTGACCAGCAGCTGACTACAGGAAGCCAGAGGCAGAGTTTCTCTGCCCCAGGCTTCCTGGAATCAGCTGCTAATCGGTTTCAACAGTGGCTGAATCTGGATGCCTGGAACAGAGCAGCTGGGGCGCTGCCGGGTAGGTCACCGCAGCGCCACACCTCGGCGCTGCGGGGACCAACCCGGCAGCACCCCAGCTGCTCTGTTCCAGGTGTCCCCAAGTCGATGAGTTTCAGCAGCGGCTGACTTGGGGACACCTGTGGCAGAGCAGCTGGGGTGCTGCCAGGTTGGTCCAGTAGCACCGAGGAGCGGCGCTACGGGACCAACCTGGCAGCGCCCCAGCTGCTCTACCACAGGCGTCCGTGAGAAAAGCCTGGTCTGCTGGGGAGGGGGCGCACTAGCTGCCCCCCCCCAGCAGACCAGGGAGCCGCAGAGCCGCTTTTCTCGCCCCAGAGGACACGGGTGGCAGTACCGTGGCACGTCTGGGCGGCCCTGCCACCCGCGTCCTCGGGGGCAAGAAAAGCCCGGTTCATAAGTACGGATCCAACTTGAGTCGGATCCGCGTAACTCGGGGACTGCCTGTACTCTTTGGACTGACCCAGTTTGGCCATTCTTACATCTGACTCAATATGGCTCTACATTCCTCAGAGCTAGTTTTGAAAACAGGTACCTATTCAAGACATTTAGCCTGTAACCTCAAATGTCCTTTAAAGTGATCTGTAAATCTCTGTTATATGAACCCATTTTAACCATGCTACTCACCATGCTGTGAAGACAGGTGGCGTGCAGGTCTTGCTGGCTGAAGGGATTTACCAATCAGTTTTTTAGTGTCCATTATCTTTAACATTTTGAGGTGCCACACTTAAAAAAAAAAAGAAATCACAAGCATGTAAAACATTCATTTACAGACAGGAGTGCAACATTGCATTTTCAAGGAAATCTTCCTTGGCTTCTTGACTGTACCAACCTGCACTGTAATACAAAAAATGAAGGGCATAGTATACAGTTTAGTAAAAAACGACAGACATCTAGTCAGTTTCAGAATGAATATTCCATAAAGTAATTCTAGGCATAAATCTCAAACTGCCTTTTTAACTACTTCAAACCACAGTTATCTTCAGGCATAAGTAGGTTGTAGCTCATGTCTTATCTATTCACCAAGCTGCATCGTTTTATTGCCCTGGTTTAGCTAAAAGTGCAATATTAACGTATTGAGATTTGTGTCTTTGCCACCACGACAGTTGAATTGGATATCACTGACACACAAACTGCATGGCAGACACGGGAAACTGCCAGAGCCTTGGGTAGGGGCAAGGGTTACCAAGCTCCACTAATGCATTTGAATTCATGGATACACCAGAGGTAACTTCTAAAATTCCCTTCTTTAGCCCAGGGAATCTCATAGCTTGGTAAGATCTTGTGTCCCTTTCTTTTGAAGACACAGAACTATGAAAGTAGTCTTGATGCGGTGTTCACAACTGTACAAAAAACCCTCAGGGGGTAACCATGTTAGTCTGTAACTTTAAAAACAACATGTAGTTCTATGGCACCTTAGAGACAAACAAAAACATATAGAATCACGAGTTTGTGGATAAAACCCACTTCAGATTAATTAGAGTGGAAATAGCAAAAACTAAGATGTGTGTCTTCAGGGGAAATGGGTAAAAGTTCTCACCAAACTATGAGATTCCTTGGGCTAAAGAAGGGAATTTTAGAAATTACCACTGGTGTATCCATGAATTCAAGTGCACTAGAGGAGCTTAGTAAGCCTTGCTCCTACCCAATACTCTGGCAGCTTCCAGCATCTGCCATGCAGTCGTGTGCCAATGCTATCCAGTTCAATCGCCATGGTAGCTATACATTCATCTGATGTGGGTTTTACCTACACAAAATTCATGATTCTAGAGACAAAAATATATAAGGTGCCACAGGACTACTAATTTAAATAAAAACAACAAACCAAAACCTGGATTCCTCAAGGGACTATGGAACCTGAAGAAAGACTGTTCGAGGACAATGGCAAAGGAAAGCAATCGGGTGATTGAAACAGTGTGGGAGAAGGGTGGGACTAAAGCTAGATAGGGAATGGAGGAGGGACTGGAATCACAGAGTCCAAAAGTGTGATCCAAGCCAGACTAGACCATTTACTAAGGACTTGCTCTTATGTGGTAAAATAATCTTTCGGGGGGCAAGGACTATACACACCTTCACCTTTTGCTTCTTGGTTTGAGTTGATAGAAGAACTAGGACCAGAAGACGACCGGCACAGGAGGACAAGGCAGAACAGTAATACTATTTATTTTATTTGACCACGCATAAGTTGTAAGTTACACAGACCAGTTCTCACACACACACACACACACACACACACACACACACACACACACACACAAAAGCACAATCATCCTCTTTGCAGATAACCTTCACAGTCCTTTTTGAAACACACATGTACTGAAGTTCATCTTGAAAGGGTCACTCAACTTGATTTTTCTGAAATCAGTTACTATTTTAAAGTTTGTTTTAGCAATGCAACACCTCAAAACTGTGACCCTGATACACTGTATATTTTAATTCACATCTATTCTTTTAATTCACATCTATTCTGTATTGTTTACAGAACTCCAAGGGACCATCTCAACTTCTCTGGGTTCTGTCCAGTGAAAAACTCCTCTCTACTTCTATCTACTTCAGAGGTGTTCTGGCTAGATAGATTTCTGCATAAGAACTCCTCTGCCAGTCACAGTAATCCTGGTACCCATAAAAGGAGCCTGTTTGTGGGTATGGGTTCATATAACGCATGTGCTCCTCCCAGCCCAGTCCAGGCTCCCAAAAAATGAAACAAGCCAAAGGTTTTCAATGCCCTACCAGTCTGAAGACTTTTCTTTCTTCCCTTCCTCTCCCCACCCCCCCATCCAAATTGTAGTCTTTCAGGCAATTAGTAATATTACTATAGCACTCCTGCCAGTTGCCAATTTGTGAGTGGGAGAGCAGAACCATTTTCAGCTACAATAAGAACCAGGGAATCACACCTTCTAAGATGCCCCCTCTCTCTGTTCAGGTAGTACAGCAAAGGATGCCACCGCCCTCTTTTGGTCAAGGAGATTCCCTTCCTACCCCTTGTGAACCTGTCCAGTTTACCAGTATCTATCACTCTCCTAGTTCCGGTAAAAAGTGTGTGCTACCTCCCACTCCAAGTAAGTATGCCTCGATGATTACTGCATCTTATTTTCAGGGGCAGAATTTCTAGAAAAGGATAAAAGAAAGGGCACCTGCTCCTGCCAGATGCTGCCCCGAACCCAGCCTTTGTATGGACATTGAGGGAAATAGGCACACCTTCAGCCTCAGTATCAAAACAGTACCTCAGCTGTCGCTGAATAAAACATGCATGCAAAATAAGAATGACATCATATTCATGCATGCAAAACACACACCAAAACAGACAGCACTAGAACTGATTAGCTCCCAAATGCTGTCAGGTGTGCAGAGTTAAACTACAGAAAGTATGATTCTTTCGCAGTTTAGTGATCTTAAAACAGTAAGTGAGCTTCAAGATGACTGTGCCCTTTAAATGAAGTCATCAACCACTGCTGAAAATAGTTTAAAATTAACATTTTCCCCTAAATGATTAAATTATTTTCTCCGGTCTGCTTTAACAGGTAGCGAGTAGCATTGGTGACAAAGGTCTTAAAGCAACAAAGCCATTTCCTATTGTAATAAGAGCTGAAGAAGAGCTCTACAGAGCTTAAAAGCTTGTCTCTTTCACCATCAGAAGCTAATGCAATAAAAGATTACCTCACCAAAATTGTCTCTATAGTAAAATCAGCTCTCTCCAGCTAGAAACCAAGTATATGTCTACACTCTTGTTATTCTGAGCATTAGTATTTCACTGATAGTTAAAAGTCTATTACTTCATATAATCAGCAGAGGATTTTTAATGTTGGTTTTATGACTTTTCCATGCCTACTGATATTTAAGGAAGCCCTGAAAAGTTCTACTTGTTTAACTGCCGCAGTTATGAAGACTATATCAACCTATGTGGAGACTCTTATTCCAAAAGAAGGATGACTATTTATAAACTATTTAAGATTAATCTAAACTAAAGAGTCTGAACCAGAAAAGGGCACCATCATTCCAGAAGAGAAGTGTCAACACAAGGAGTTACATCATTATAACCACAGAGCTTTAAATTCACCTCCTACTATATACTGGTCTGACTTGCCATACAGACAAACCTTTTAATCCATCTAGAACCATGGTATTCAACCAGTTCTTAAGAGAAATAACCATATTATTCTAAAATGTAAATAATGTAACATACAAAATAAAGCCAACTAGTCACACTCATGCAGCCAAATAGCCAGATGTGGCTACAGTGCTGGACACCATGGATTCTCGCACATAAAACTAGAGCTTTGTAGGGGAATCTGTGAGAAGACTCAAGCATATTTCCTGAGCTCTAATTGGAAAAATGAAGACGTCAATATCCTTGATTCAATATATAAAATGTAACTGGAGCTGGAATAAACAAAGAACTGAAGCTTCCCAATTTCCCTTCCCTGGCTCTTGTACAGTTCATCACATTTCCTTCATCTACAGGGCATTGAGTCTTCTCGCCTACAGGACCCGTTTCTCAATGTGTTGGTTTGAAAAGCCTTAGACTACAGCTGCCGCCTGTCCGATTTTCCCAGACTGGGCTGGTTTTGTCCCCCTGCCCTTGAGGTCACAACCTCTCCTCCCCCCAAGAGACCGTCTGTGTCTCGGGGGGGGGGGGGAGCCCGCCAAGTCTCCTCGCCCCCTCTACCGATCACGTCCAACCGCCCTGTTTTGCCACAAACTTTCGGCGTCTCTGGCGAGGTCCAGTTCAACCCAGGGGCAAGGCCCGACTACTCCCCTCGGCCCCCTCCGCCTCCCATGGGCGCACCGCCCTCTCACCTCAGCCCGCCCAGCCGCCCCGAGCCGGAGCCGCCGCTGCCCACGCAGCTCCTGGGGAAGCGGACAGCAGCAGCCTGCTGACTTCGCACTGTGTTTGCCTGCGGCCCCGCGTGCGAGGCGAGGGCGACGCCTCCTCGTTAACCGTTCAACTGCTGCGCAGCGAGAACGCCAGGGATCACTGAACGGAAGGGACGTGGGCACCAGGCACCGCCCTCTCCACCAGCCTGCTGCCCCCTTCCCCCGGGCCTCAGGATGGTAGCCCCCGTTTTGCCTCTCCCCTCAGCCTAGCGCCGCCTCTTGCTTTGCCCCTCCCCCCACTGTCAGCCTACTGCCCTCCCCACCCCCCATAGGGTACCAGCGGGTAATATTTAAAAAGCCCCTGCCCTGCCCCCTTTCCCCGAGGCTGCGCCTTGCACCACCTCTCCACCTGAGGTCCTGCTCTTGCCCCCTCTCGGCCCTGCTGCCCCGCCCCTGCACACTGCTCTTCCCCTCTGTCAGGGTGGGGAGCTGCAGCCACCTGATGCAGGTAGGAGGTGGCCCTGGCTAAAAAGGGGCAGGCACAGGTGATGAGTTGCCCCCCCCTTCCCACAGTAACTGGACGGTGGGGGGTCCAGTCATAAGATCAGACCAGGTCCCCTTTTCAACCTGACTTTCCAGTCGAATAGCAGGCACCTGGCCACCCTGTCCCTCTATCAGCTTAGTGTTGTTCCATCTCCCTCATGCCACCCTCCCACTCTGGCCCGGGTCCCACCATCAGCCTACCACCCTCTTTTCTCCCCCTATCAGACTAGTACTATCCCCCACTATCAACTCAGAACTGCTCCTGCTGTCTCCTATAAGCCTGCTGCTCTCCCCCTATCCCCCCTCCCCCCATCCCCACACCTTGGCTACATCTAGACTGGCATGATTTTCTGGAAATGCTTTTAACGGAAAAGTTTTCCGTTAAAAGCATTTTCAGAATAGAGCGGCTAGATTGGCACAGATGCTTTTCCGCAAAAGCACTTTTTGCGGAAAAACGTCCGTGCCAATCTAGACATGCTTTTCCGCAAAAAAGCCCCGATCGCCATTTTTGCGATCGGGGCTTTTTTGCAGAAAACAAATCTGGGCTGTCTACACTGGCCCTTTTGTGCAAAAGTTTTGCGCAAAAGGACTTTTGCCCGAACGGGAGCAGCATAGTATTTCCGCAAGAACACTGACAATCTTACATGAGATCGTCAGTGCTTTTGCGGAAATTCAAGCGGCCAGTGTAGACAGCTGGCAAGTTTTTCCGGAAAAGTGGCTGATTTTCCAGAAAAACTGGCCCGTCTAGACACAACCCTTGTGTTGAATATTGTCTCTCCTGCTCCTGAATTGGAAAACTGTGTGGGAGATTAATGTGCTATGCAATTTAAGGATTAGGCTACCTGGGTTGTGTGCCCCTATCTAGGGGATGCTGTGTCCCAAGCAGCTGCTGAGCCTTCTGCTTGGGGTGGGAGAAGATCAGTGTGTACATTGAGGAAACAGATCCTTCCTCCCAAGCGCTAAGTAGGAGATGCACAATGCAACATCTTCCCTTCTCAGAGTTGGGAAGCCTCTACATATGAAATCATGACATAGACCTAACATAAGATTTGTGTTATAAAATAAAATAAAAAAGGAGTGCAGGGAGCATTTTCATTTCACTACTTACTCTCTGCTCCCTGGGACTCCTAATAGGGCTCCCATAAGGGAATCCCTCTACCCTTCTTGCATCCTGAAGTGAGGAAACTTGGAGATGATCTGTCCTTTCCTTCCCAATTATCACTATCCAAGGCATCAAAGTATGGTTTTATTTGAGAGAGTCCTGTCAGTGCCTGAAGAGTTTAGTGACAGGTTTTGAACAGAAAATAACACATCCAATTCATAAGTACAATAATATAAAACCTAAAAAAGGGAAAACAAATTCAGTGATAATGTGAGCTGAAAACAACATTCACCAGAGGGCATCTATCCACTCATTAAGTGACTGACTATAAATAGTATGGCATTAAAATGTGATGTGTGTTTTTATTTTCTCACATAGGTCACTTCACATAGGCTGTACACTTCAATTCCTCAGGATTGGAGTCAAACAGGAGCAGGTAATTTTCCAATACAAATCAGCTTTGTGAACGGGGGCAGCTAACGGAGTTTTGAGAGGGACTTCTCTAGGTGAAGGAGGAGCAAATACTGGATCCTTGAGATAAGTGGCTGTCGGTAGTGTGTGTTTGTGTTTGGGGGTTACTTGCTAGTTGCCTGAAAGAAACTGTGTGATGAGCTTATGTTTGTTTGTCTGTCTGTCTGGTTGGTTGGGTGGTTGGAGAGTCAAGTGCTGAGCTGTTTGTTTGAATGACCATGTGCTCTGAGCTTCTTAACAAGGATTTGAATTGTAGACCCCTCTGTTCATTGGTCAAGCCTTAGCCAGGGCTAGCAGGAAGGCTAGGGCTTTAT
Organism: Pelodiscus sinensis; assembly: GCF_049634645.1. NCBI lineage: Eukaryota > Metazoa > Chordata > Testudines > Trionychidae > Pelodiscus > Pelodiscus sinensis. The sequence continues at coordinate 42,886,172 of NC_134712.1, read as the reverse complement.
TTCAAGGGGGAGTTGGAAGGGGGTGAGGTGCACTTGCCATTTTTTTAAACTTTTCATCTAAACTAACAACAAAACTTCCTGATTTAAATAACAACCCTATCAATAACCTAAGTAGCTGCAGGGAAGAATGCAGGCAGCAGCCGAGTGGGGGCTATCCTGTTTATTGCACTCAATGTAGCATGTATGATTACCTGCCCTGTGGGTAGGTGGCATATGTGTGCATTTTTACAATACATAACAAAAGCCTAATAATCTCCATAATTTCTGGTGTATGCAGTCATCAATTTGCAGAACTGATGGCAGTTCTATCCAAGGAACAGTGTAAAATACTTTCTATAGTACAACATTATTCCTGTTCAATCTTCAGTTTTTTCTAATACACAGACACTTGGAGATAAACTATATTTCTGTTCAAATATTACCCTTTTTTATTGGGCAAACTTATCAAACAGGTATGATTGCTTTGTCATTGTAGTATACATTATTACCATAAACTAACATGAGTGAAGGTATTAATTTGCATGTTCAGGAGCTATGGAGCATTAACCTACAGTGGTACACATGAAAAACAAAACCCTTTACTTTTTAAGATTGAACCATTTTCAGTGTGGACATCTCTCACAATTTTATTAAGAGTATTGTGATATTTGGTATTTTTTGAAGCCGTAGTTCCAATCATTTGATTTGTTGAGATTCTCATGGAATGTTTTTCCTTCTCAAGTAAGTTTATGTTCCTTGTTGTTGTGAAGAAAAACCTGAAAATATGACTCAGGCAATGTTCCCTCTAAGCTGTGCAATAGCATGGCACCACAATTGCTTAATGAGCTCCAGCCAGGGGTTCAGGGCTCTGTGCAGGGGGAAGGGCATTTCTCCCTCAGCTACAGCAGCAGCTCCCTGCTGAGGTCCTCCTCCAGCCAGGCAACTCTGTGCATGGAGTCCTAAGCCCCTGACTGGGCAGGGCTTATTAAGTAGCTACAGGCCATGCTTCTGCACCTCTTACAGCAAACTTTGGATCCAAGTGAGCTGTAAGGGCTCAAAAACCAGATGGTGTATAGAACCCAATTTATATGGCTTTAAAATCATTGGAATTTTAAAATAAATCATATTTGAGTGCTTGAGACATAATTTTTCAAGACTTGAGGTTGACATTGATGAATTGCAAAACCTAAACTGAAAAGTAAATTAAAATCCCAGATTTGTGGACTAGTGACTAATAGACCTCTGCATATCCACAGATATCCACTTCATGTCTGTGGATGCGGATATCTGAAGATAGTGGAACAGATACCTGCACAGAGCTTTCCGCCCATCAGCCCTCCAACAGCTGCCAGGTGGGGGGACGGGAGGTGCCAGGGCAGGCTGCTATACTGCTGGCAGGGAAAGGGCACAAGTTCCATCCTAAATCACCCTGCAGGAGGAGCCAAGTGCTGGCTCTGCCTGACCTTTCTCCTCACACTGCCTGGTGAGCAATGACCCTGTGGAGCTCTGACCCTGGGTACCTGCTGTCCCATACCCCTAGTCCTTACTGTTTCTTACTCCGTCTCCACTTTCATACTGCCTGCCTCTTCTCCCATTCTTGCTCATCTGTGCTCCCTCCCCGCTTCCCTGTCACTCCAGATGGTTTGCTGTGCAGATGCAAGTAAAATCCAGATTTCGGATTAAATTATGAGTTAAGCCTGGCGAATGCGGATCAGATATGGATCCACATTTTTGTATCTGAACAGGGTTCTAGTGACTAGACTCTGGATGGGAATTAAGCAGCAAAATTGTAACTAACCTTTATTTTAAAACTTTTTTGGGGCCTCTCAAATTCATTAGCATTTCCTGCTTCACTGAAGATATCCCAGAACACTTTACAGTAGCATAAGACACCAGAAATTCCACTGCAATCTGTGGTATTTGTGATGTCACTGAGATTGCATCTACAGTGGAATATTGCACCAATGTCACTTAGCAGGTATAAACTACAGAGTAGCAGATCATCCACAGTAGCCATATTGTTTCTCGTAAGTATATGGATGTGTTTATCTTGCAGAACTGAATTCCATCATCCAGTATATCTCCTGTGACTTTCTATCTCCTCCATTTAACAGTTTGAGACCTATTTACCTTACAAACACGGAGTTTTTAAGTCTGGCCCCCATGAGATAAATGGGGGCATTGCCATTGACTTAGTCTGAGGAGGACAGGAATTTACCTCTGATCTGTATTGCTCTTCCTTCTCTGAATTCCTAAGACATTTATAGCCACCAATATTTCATAGCTAAGTGATAGGGTGTAAAAAATTTTTGTTCTACATGAGTTATGTAGTCAGTCTGGTGAGACAGACTGACCTGTCTGTGCTGTAAAGGAAAACAGAGGCTTATTTTTACCTGTCATGTTTATCCCACGATGTTTAACAGGAATCACTTAGTGCTACCAAAATGTGTATCTGGATAGTAGCAGAAGAGGAGCAGAAAAGAGAAGGTATGATAGGCAGTAGCAAGAGAAGTAGTCAGAGAAGACTGGAAAGAGGCTTGAGGGGATAGCATAGAAGCTGGAATGAAAAAGTAACGCATTATAAACATTATATATATCTGAATTCAAGATACAAGTGGCACTGGCAGAAAGTGGTGACATTAATAATCCACTTACTTTCACATATGGACTACGTCTAGACTGGCATGATTTTCCGGAAATGCTTTTAACGGAAAACTTTTCCGTTAAAAACATTTTCGGAAAAGAGCGTCTAGATTGGCACGGACGCTTTTCCACAAAAGCACTTTTTGCGGAAAAGCATCCATGGCCAATCTAGACATGCTTTTCCACAAAAAAGCCCCGATCGCCATTTTCGCAGAAAACAAATCTCAGCTGTCTACACTGGCCCTTTTGCGCAAAAGTTTTGCGAAAAAGGGACTTTTGCCCGAATGGGAGCAGAATAGTATTTCCGCAAGAAGTACTGATTTCTTACAGTAGAAAGTCAGTGCTTTTGTGGAAATTCAAGCGGCCAGTGTAGACAGCTGGCAAGTTTTTCTGGAAAAGCGGCTGATTTTCCGGAAAAACTGGCCAGTCTAGACACAGCCCTCTAGTTTATTTTGTTACCAGAATTCTTTAAATGAATTATTTCTTTATCTATACTGCATAGTTTTATTCAGAATCTACAGCATGTCATTCCTTGCAATGATCAGAAAATAGAACACTTTTCAAGAGTGGTTATTTTTCCTCTATTTAAAGATATCAAAGCCTCAAGAAATGGTTACATTTCATTAAAAATATACACAGGAGATCTTTGCAATTCATAGTCTTGTGTATTCACAAGTGTCCCCCATCCTGGCCTGGGGGCCCATGGCTGGAAGCAATAGGGAACCCACTGCCAGGAGCCGCTGTGAATTCAGGAACCACTTGCAGTTCCCTGTGGCTGCCGGGAGCCATGGTGAGTTCTCTGCAGCTTCTGGGAGCTATGGTGAGTTCCCTATGGCTCCAGGCCCCAGCAGTGAGTTCCCCTTGACTCCTGGCAGCTGTGGTGAGTTTGGGAGCCATGGGGAGCTCACTGCAGGAGGATGTTGACTGCCATGCACTGTATTTAGGAATGGCAATGACCTCTTATAAAATGGTGGCAAAAAGGGAACAGTCACAAGAACTGCAAAATTTATAGTAGTGATTGATGTAGATACCTGTACTGGGAAACATCATTTCCATAAAACCTTTTAGTTGTCTCTCATCATGCATTTTCCTTTTGTTTGAAACATTTCTTAATAAAATATAACCCTTTATTTTTAAACAATTATTAGAAAAACACTCTATGAAACCATTGACTGACAGGCCAGTGGTCATTAGCACATTAACAAGAGTAAAATGTTTTACAAAACAAAAACTAAGTATATGAACTGTGCAAACAATGAAACCAACTCCAAGTCAGAGCCTCTTTCCTGTTGTGTCCCCTGACCCCCTTGCCATTGTTTCCATGTTTATGGAGATCGTGGGGGAAGCGGGGTGGAGGCATCCACAGAGGAGGGGTTCAGCATCAAGAGTTGCATGGGATACATTTCCTCTATCCAGCCACTGCTAAGGCCCAGCTGCATAGGCTACCCAGCAATGGAATTGTGCAAAAAGTTCCTGGTCTGCAGCACATGGTACTGTACTTGGATGGGGAGCCAGGTTCAGGAAAAGCCATTAGCCAAAACATCCACTCCCGGACTTTCTGCTGTGCTTTTTTCCCCTCCCTTTGCAGTATCTCCTATTCCAGTTCCAAGCATTTGCTCTCTTACAGCAACACCAGCCTCAAGTTCTACAGCCTGTGCCTCTCTGCTTGTGTCACCTTTTGACTTGAATAATACCTTCTCTTTTTGGCCCTATCCACAGTGTCAGCCATAAATTCAACGTGAAAGGCTTCCTCTTGCACCATAATGGTACATTGACCAAAGCTTCTACTGTACTTACACATGGGTAAGGTACCTGTAGAGAAGGTTATTGTTTCTAGTAGCTCAATGCACAAGCAGAGAAAAAATCCTTTTAGAATGTCCAGAACCTAAAATGTTACTCAGTAACGCTTAACTTCAATATGTTAAAGGGACACTTCTAGAACACAGGCACTCCCTAGATACAGTCAATTTAACTGCAGTGAAAAGGTAAAAATCACAACTGCTTTTTTTTTTCAAGTTGCACCCCAGTTTGCCTTTGGGAGAGGGTGGTGACTACAGCATGCTACACGAGCCTTCTCTACCATTTTAGGCATTCCAGATTTTGGAGAACTTTGCAGTTCTTGTGGTGCCCAGAGGGCAAAGCGAATCTTATTCCAAGCTGCTGGTGGCAAGACAGGTGTGTAGGTAACCGAAGTATTCAAACTCAGGATGACTGAACGGCACATCTGAGTGGAGTAAGTTGGTCAGCCACTAAAGATGGCCCGGAAAAATATTTCCTCCCCAGATTGTGGTTACCCCTCCAGAGTTCACACAATAGGAAAAAGTTCACAACTTTCAACACCTGATATTAGGTGAAAACTCAAAAGGGAATCAATAGGATGCTATGCCTTGATACCTCCCCACAGCTTGCTAGGACTACATACAACACAGAGAACACCCTTCTGTTCCGGCACATTTCTGGACTACATTCATCACCTCTCCCCCATCTCTATTTTGGACAAATGACTTATCCATGGAGGATATGGACTATATTTCAGTCCTCTTCCCCCTCCCCCCCACACAGAGTTCTTTGTTTTCAGGTGGGTCATTGCACCATTGGCCTGGTTTGGAGCAGCATGTTTACTGGGCAGACAATATAAGTTTTTAATTCTTAAACTGGCATATCCTACCAAAAGTATGAGCTTTTTTGGTAAAATTTCTCATCGAAATGCAGTTTCATTCTTTGTTGTTCCTGGTTTCCATTTTGAATTTTATGTGGCAGGGTGTGGGGATGCCAAGGCTCTGACATGCAATCCACCATAAGCAGATACACATTGTACCAAGAGCTTGTAATAATTTTTGCATTGGTTCATAAATTGGAAATCTCTCCCAGAGTTATATTAATATTACACAAAAATGACTCTAGAAACTTACTAGGCCCTGGAACAATTTTTGCCTGTTCTATTTCTGCTGCTGGCTAATCCTCCAAGAAGGCATCAAATATCTCCTGAGTACAGTCCCAGGATGTGCTACTGCAGTTCCTGTTGCTAAGCCTTCTTGCAAACTAGTTTCAGCACCAGATTACTTCAGAGGCTTCATATGCTGCCTGCTGCTGGTTCCTATCTGTTCCCGTGCTAGATTCTAGGTCAGCCCCTCATCATGCACCACCATTATAAGATGGGTGAACTAGAGTGCCTTGTATTAAAGGAGGATATTGATACAATAGGCATTGTGGAAACTTGGTAGAATGATGACTGTGTCCCGTTGATTGTCCTAGGGTACAAAATATATCAGAAGAACAGAACAGGTCGTGCTGGTGGGGGAGTGGCATTACATGTGAGAGAAAATGTAGAATAAAATGATGTAAAAAATCTTAAATGAGCCAAAATGTTCCATAGACTCTCTATGGATAGTAATTCCATGCTCCAATAATAAGAATATAGCAGTAGGGATATATTATTGACCACCTGATCAGGACAACAATAGTGACTCTGAAATACTAAGAGAGATTAGAGAGGTCATCAAAAATAATAGTGGGGGATTTCAACTTCTTCTTGGACTGAACCGTCAATCAACGGATCTCATCTTCTATGACGCCTTTGATGAGCAACTAAACTAATCCTTGATCGGCACAGCCAATTACAGATGTCACATAAAAAGCCGCCAACTACAGGTGCTGTATGTTCTTTTTGGATCCTCCGCTTTTCCTGCAATGCCTGGATACACTGACTCTCAGAGTAATTAAGAGCCTGTTCAATGGTTTGTTGCCAGGACAGTCTGTCCTGAACTAGAGTTTCCAGGTCATTAGGAGATATGCCGCATGACTTCATATTGGCCTTTAAGATGTCTTTATAGCGCTTATATTGATCACCGATAGAGCGCTTTCCAAGAGCAAGCTGGCTATAGAAGACCATCTTTAGTATCCGTGTATCATCCATCCTCAAACATGACCAATCCAGCAAAACTGTTTGTTCATAACATAGAACTGTTTGTTCTATGACACCATACATAGAACCTCCGTATTAGGAATTTTGTCCCACCGGTTCACATGGGCAATCTTCCTTAGACAACGCATATGGAACTGATCGAGCTTCAAAATATGACGATGATATATTGTCCATGACTCCGAGCCATACAGCAGGACATTCAGGACAACTGCCTGATAAACTGATATCTTGGTATGGAATTTAATACCATGGTCATTCCATAGTTGTTTGGTCAGTTTTCCAAAGGCAGCACTGGCTTTGGCTAGTTGAACATATACATCATGATCCACATTTATGCTAGAGGACAGTACACTTCCCAGGTAGCAGAACTTGTCAACAGCCTCAAGGACTGTACCAGCAGCAGTAATCACTGGTGTGCTGGGCTCTTTCCAGACAGGCTGTCATAACTTCTGTCTTCTTGAGGCTCACTGTGAGTCCAAAATGGTGAGCAGAAGTAGCAAAGTGATCAAAAAGCTCCTGTGCATCCTTCACTGAATGAGCCAGCAATGCACACTCGTCGGCAAACAGAAGGTCATGAATAGTTGTAGTAACCACTTTAGTTCGAGCCTGGAGTCTCCGGAGATTGAAAATACTGCCATCTGTTCGAAACTGAATAGGCATGCCCAACGTGCAGTTCTTAAAAGCAACTAACAGCATCATTGAAAAGTAGACGTTGAACAGGAGAGGAGCAAGGACACATCCTTGCTTTGTACCGTTTGATATTTCAAAAGGTGCTGATGTGTCTCCATTGTCAAGGACGTGACCAAGCATGTCATCATGGAGAGATCGAACAATGTTGATACATTTTTCAGGACAACCAATTCGTCCAAGTATTTTCCAGAGCCCATTTCTGTTGACCATGTCGAATGCCTTGGTAAAATCAATGAAAAATCACATAGCGGTCCTGATGTTGCTCTCTACATTTTTCTTGTATCCGTCTGGCTGTAAATATCATATCGGCAGTGCCTCGACCAGCACAAAATCCGCATTTAATTTTAGAAAGAGGAACTACATGAAAATGAGGTTAGTTAAACAGAAATTAAAAGGTACAATGACAGAAGTAAAATCTTTGCAAGCTGCATGGATACTTTTCGAAGACACCATAATAGAGGCCCAACTTCAATTTATACCCCAAATTAAAAGACACAGTAAGAGAATTTTATAAAGTGCCACCATAAAAGAAGCAGAGACAGATAAAAAAGACATCTTTTAAAAAGTAGAAGTCAAATCCTAGTGAGGAAAATATAAAAGAGCATAAACATTGTCAAATTTTAAATTTGTATATATATTTGTATTTTTTGTTTTGTTTTTGTAAGCCGCGTTGAATATTTTAAATAGAAAGGCAGGGTAAAAATATTTAAATTAAATTAAATAAATAAATAAATAAATTAAAGTGTACAAATATAAGAAAAGCCAAAAATGAGTTTGAAGAACAGCTAGCCAAAAACTCAAAAAGTAATAGCAAATTGCTTTTTAAGAACATCAGAAGCAGGAAGCCTACTAAACAACCAGTTGTGCCCTTGGATGATGGAGATGCTAAAGGAGCACGCAAAGATGATTAAGTCATTGTGGAGAAGCTAAATTAAGTCTTTGCTTCAGTCTTCATGGCTGAGGATATCAAGGGGATTCCCAAACCTGAGCCATTCTTTTTAGGTGACAAATCTGAGGAATTGTTCCAGATTGAGGTGTCATTAGAAGAGGTTTTGGAACAAATTGATAAACTTAACAGTATCAAGTCACTGGGACAAAATGGCATTCACCCAAGAGTTCTGAAAGAAGTTAAATGTGAAATTGTGGAACTATTAATTGTGGTTTGTAACCTATCCTTTAAATAATCTTCTGTACTTAGTGACTGGAATGTGACGCCAATATTTCAAAAGGGCTCTAGAGGTGATTCTGGCAATTACAGACTAGTAAGTCTAATGTCAGTACTGGGCAAATAAATTGAAACTATCGTAAAGAATACAATTGTCGAACACACAGATGAACATAGTTTGTTGAGGAAAAGTCAACATGGTTTCTGTAAAGGGAAAATGGTAAGTTTTCAGATTAGAGACAGGTAACTAGTGGGGTTCCCCAAGGATCTGTCCTGGGACCAATCCTATTCAGCTTATTTATAAATGATCCAGAGAAAGGGATAAACAGTGAGATGGCAAAATTTGCATATGATACCAAACTGCTAAAGATAGTTAAAGTAGACTGTGAAGAGCTTCAAAAAGATTTCACCAAACTAAGTGATTGGACAACTAAATGGTAAATGAAATGTAATGTGAATAAATGTAAAGTAATGCACATTGGAAAATATAATCCCAACTATACATGTAATATGATGGGAACTCATTTAGCTACAACTACTCAAGAGAGAGATCTTGCAGTCATTATGAATAGTTCTCTGAAAACATCCACTCAGTGTACAGCGGCAGTCAAAAAAACAAATAGAATGTTGGGAATCATTGAAAAAGGGATGAACAATGGTCTCCAACCTTCTAAGCTCAATATCACTTTTCCATTTTAAATCAAGCCAGGATCTACTTCAAATCCAAATACCCTTGTCTTACCTCCTTCCCTACCCATTATGCACGGCCCCCACCCTGCTCATTCTGTGGAGATGGGGGTACAGAGGTGGGGAGAAGGGAACACCCTGACATCAGTGGCCCCTCTTTTCTGCCTCCCTGACCCTCAACAGCAAACAGAAGTCCTTGGGGACCAGCTCCAAGGCAGAGGTCAGGAGCAGCAGAGCAGTGGGGAAGGGCAGGTGAAGTACTATAGCTTCAAGCCAAACCAGTCAGGATCACCTGTCACAGGCTCCAAGATCTACCAGTAAATCCTGATCTACTGGTTGGTGACCAGTGCTCTGGGGTATCTGGTATTGGCCACTATCGGCAGACAGGATACTGGGCTAGATGGACCTTCTGTCTGATCCAGTATGGCCATTATGTTATGTTCATTGGCTCCTTGCTCAGCACATTAACCAGTACCAAGTCAAACTCCTCATTAAATGGGCATGATAATGATGATGAGTCTGCAGAGGTGCAGCTCTGGTTCTAGGCTTACTGATAATCATGTAATTTACACCCTGAACATTTCACCTACTCTGCCAGCTTTTTTGCTATTGCTGGTACCCATAGTCACTCTTGGTGCTTTTGCTAAGATTGACTTCTTAGCTGGCCTCACACCAAAGATTCACTAAAATCTGTCTTTGCTCCTGCAGCTATTGTTGGTGGCCATTATAAATGTAGATGAGGGTTCAGTGTAGTGTGCTGTGCTGTGCTGCTGACAGAACAGAATGGAAAGATTAAATGCCAGACAGCAGTGCTTCAACAAGGGATTCTCTCTTTTTCTAGGAATTCTGTAGATGATTCATGCAATAGAGCGGACAAAGAAATAGCCCATGGGATTATGGGATAGTGATGGTGTACTTTCAGAGTCCAAGTCCAAGGAGGGGATGTGTCCACTCTGTAAAAGGATAGAGCTTGAACTCTGGGTCCTGGCAAAAGGTGGGCCCTCAGTTGGATCCTGGGACCCAAATCCATCAGAGCTGTGTGTAAACAAAAGGGGGTTTCTGCTTCAGCCTGAGTCTGACCTCAGTCTTACATTTCAATGAAGACATACCCTAAGGCTGCGTCTAGACTGGCATGATTTTGCACACATACTTTTAACGAATGCTTTTGCACAAAAGCATCCAGTATTGACAGGTGGCAAGTTTTTGCACAAAAGCGGCTGCTTTTGTGCAAAAACTTGCCAGTCTAGACACACCCTAAATGCTTGTGAAAAAACTCCACTAAGCACCTAAATACCTTTGAAAATCTGGCCTTGGTGAATTGCAAGAAATGGGCCATGCTTTGCAGGGTCACATGGCAATAGCTGAAAATAAAGTAAGGACCCAAACCTACAAACTTCCACGCGGTGTGCAGCGGCAGTCAAAAAGGCAAATAGGATGCTAGGAATTATTAGGAAAGTGATAGAAAATAAGACCCAGAATATCTTACTGCCCCTGTATAAAACTATGGTACGCCCACATCTTGATTACTATGTACAGATGTGGTCTCCTCACCTCAAAAAAGATATTTTGGCCTTGGAAAGGGTTCAGAAAAGGGCAACTAAAATGATTAGGGGTTTGGAATGGGTCCCATATGAGGAGAGGTTAAAGCGACTGGGACTTTTCAGTTTAGAAAAGAGGAGACTGAGGGGGGATATGATAGAGGTCTATAAAATTACAAGTGGTGTGGAGAGGGCCGATAAAGAAAAGTTATTTATTAGTTCCCTAAATAGAAGAACTAGAGGACACCAAATGAAATTAATGGTAGCAGGTTTAAAACTAATAAAAGAAAGTTCTTCTTTACACAGCGTGTAGTCAACCTGTGGAACTGCTGGACACACTCTAAACTAGCTGCATCCCATTTGCACCATTTGAATTGGTTTTGGTGATGTCTTTCATATGTTTCATATGTTTGCCAGAGGAGGCTGTGAAGGCTAGGACTATAATAGAGTTTAAAGAGAAGCTAGATAATTTCATGGAGGTTAGGTCCATAAAAGGCTATTAGCCAGGGGATAAAATGGTGTCCTTGGCCTCTGTTTGTCAGAGGCTGGAGAGAGATGGCAGGAGACAAATCGCTTGATCATTGTCTTCGGTCCACCCTCTCTAGGGCACCTGGCGCTAGCCACTGTCGGCAGACAAGATACTGGGCTAGGAGGACCTTTGGTCTGACCCAGTACGGCCGTTCTTATGTACAAGATTCTACACACTTTCTAATCCTACTGTAGTCACAAGAAGCTGAAAACACTCAACACATCACAAATCAGCCCCTTCATGAATAAGATTTCTTTCCAAAGTGTCTCAGCATGCTTTTGTCAGTTTGGCTATTTTTATTGATTTTCTCTTAAAAGACAGAAAAGCCCACTGTTCAAACTGGAAAAAGCATGCCAATAGCATTACATAAGAACAAAATCTGCCTTGGAGAAAAGTTACGTAGTTACCAAATTCTTCCCTCATTTCTATCTGTGAAACTATCTTATTTTTCTTTTTAAAAAAGCTTTAAAATACAGCATGAAAAATATAAACATATGAAAGACATCACCAAAACCAATTCAAATGGTGCAAATGGGATGCAGCTAGTTTAGAGAGTGTCCAGCAGTTCATAGTTAAGGTTAGAGCTGTAAGCTTATTTTCAACAAATCTCTGATTTCTGCTCAATTAATAACCAAACCACCTGAAATGTCACAAAACACACTACCCCAAAAGGGAAAATGTTTCAGAAAAAAAATAGGATTAATCATATAAGTTTCAGAGAATGAAACTTCTCCCCATACCCTTCAACCTTTTATTAATTTGTCCCCTCCCATCCCAAATGTCACATCTAAATCTAAGGTGGAACTATGTAACGTCAGATAGGTACTCAGCCATACAAAAGAGGAAATCAATTATACATGTTTCAAAATAGTCCAAATCCCTCTGTTATTTTCTTCATTCTGAGGTTTATTCTATTGAAGATGAGTTACACAATTGTTTGCTGTCTCCCCCTTCCCCCAGATTTATGCATACTATCAGAATTAGGGTTCTTTTTTGATTGTGGTTCTTTTTTGTTTCTTTAAGAAAGCTTTCATAGTCATTTGATGCAATGTTTTCAGGTCAGTAATGCCAATTATATGCAATTGTACTGTAGAAACAGTAGTTTCCAACATGCACCTAATTGTATTACTTTTGCTCAAAAGATTACGTGACCATAGTCTAGTGAACTTCACAGCATGATGCAACCCTATTATTTTATTTAGCTTATGATGAAGTATTTTGTTTTTAATTCTTTGTTGGTATTTTAATCCATAATTAAAATATCCAGATATTCAAGAAATCAGTAGTATCAGGGGCTTGTTAAACATCTTTTTCCAAAGTATCAGCCCTTTAGCTGAGACATACAACCTCTTCATAGTGTAACCATATGTGGTTTCCTTTTATCCACCAATAACAGCATGTCTAGAGAGTAAGGATGTTAAGTAACAGTTAATTGGCTAGTCGAGTAGTCGATGGAATTTCCATTGACTAGTCAATAGGTACTTCTGCATTCCTCCTTTGAAAAGTACAAGAGCCACTACTGGGGCTCTTGTACATTTCAAAAGAGGAATGTGGAACACCACGTGCAGCCCAGGGTCAGCAGCGGGAAGTCCCACTGACTCTGGGCTGCACATGGCGTGCCAGCTTTGAAATGCACAGGAGTCCCCCACTGACCCCAGGCTCCATGCTGCGCTACCGAGGTGGCAATATTAAGTGACTTGTTATCCAGTCAGCACTGACCAAAATCAGCTTCTTGAACCTATTAAAAGTGGCCTCCTAGGCAAAACAAGGACATCCCCCTTAGGGTACATTTTTATACATAGGTACAAACAAGATACACAGTACTCCTGACGTATCAGGTTCCCACCCTCCAATATTAACATGGATACCACCCATTACCTTGAACATGGGGGTTTGATCAAAATATTGCTATCCATCCTGCTGTTATTTTAGACTCTGTCCTAAACTAGGATCGGTATGTCCATGTTGATACCAACATGTTTCTTAATGAGGCATTCTGTTACCTCTCTGGAATGGCCTATGCCTAGTACCTGTTAAGTTTGTTTCTGTAAAATCAGCCCTGTTCTTGCCAAGTTCTGAGAGCATGGCTTGCCTCTGGCTCACAGCTCAACTTTGCTTTATATTAGCAGAGTCTTGACCACTGTTGTAGGCATCTGGCCTCATACCAGGACTGTGGCTTATGTTTTAGGCTCTCTTTTTACTACAAGGATATATGCAACTTCCATTCATTAAGCAAAGATAATCCACACATTACAGTTGTTTTGAGTTCTGGGTATTTATCTTTCCCCCTTTGAGAAGAGTTGTTAGGGCAGGGGTAGGCAATTTTTAATGGAGGGGGGCACTCCAAGATTTTGGTAAGTGGTCAAGAGCCACAGGAAGGTGGTGCAGGTCTGGGATGGCAGGTGGGGTGTAGAAGGGAACTTGGGATACAGGACTGGAATATAGGAGGGAGCGTGTGGTTTGAAAGGGAATTTGGGTGAAGGAGGAGGTTATGATTTGGAGCAAGAGCTTGGGGAGCATGATCCAGAAGGGGGTATGGGTGCAGGAGAGGATTCTTGCTTGGGGAAGGGATGTAGGAGAGGGTGCAGGGCCTGGGACGGAGTTGTGACCTGGAGGAGATGGAGAGAGGGGATACAGAGGGTTTAGATAGTGATCTGGGGCAGAGAGTTGAGGGGAAAGTGGGAGAGGTGCCAGAGGCAGGCTTTGGCTGAGTGGCGCTATCTAGGCAGCTCCCAGCCAGCAGCTCTGCAGGAAGCTGAGACAGGCTTCCTACCTGTTTGCTGCAGGGGCTGCTCCGTGTGGCTCTGCTCCAGCCGAAGAAGGAGGGGAGTGAGGCTTCATTTGCTGACTCTGCCTTCAGCAAAATTTCTCACGTCCTATTGTCCAGAAGCTGGCCAATGGGCCAAGATATTTTGGAAGGGGGTGGGGAAGCTTTCTCCTTCCTGTACAGTCAGCATAGCAATTAGCAGTCTGCTGTTTAAACTGGCTGCAGCTGCTCTGTAATAAGTGTGCCAGTGAGGCACCCATTCTGGCACATTAGCTGCCTCTTGCCCACCCACGTTAAAGAATGTTCTGAAAGGATACTCTATGGTTTGGGCACCTAGCAGCAGCTGGAGAGCAAAGGGCCTGGTTCATACATTCCTAAATGTCAAGGCCAAAAGGGACTATTATGATAATCTAGTCAGACTTCCTGTATACCACAGAGAACTTATCAAAATTTTCCCTAGAGCAGATATTTTAGAAAAAAATCCAATATTGATTTTAAAATTGCCAGTGATGGTCATCCACCATGACCCTTGTTCCACAGGATCAATCATCCTGTTAACCCTACCTTGTCTGTGAAATTTTAGAGGGATATAAACTTTCATCATTCTTACAAATGGCCAAATAACTATCATAAAAATTGTACAAATGTCTCTGCTCAGAGAAAAGATAAAGCAAGAAGCATATAACTGTATTAAAATGGAGTTAATCTGGTGATAGTGTCTATGAGGAATGGGAGGGATTCTGCTGTTAACTGAATGGCTGGGATGTCCAGAAAACTAAACTGCAGAAGGTGGGAGCCTGTAAAAGTAACAGTGTACAGGGGGAGGAGGATAGTAGTACATGGGCTTAGCATAGGAAAACCCAACAAATCCAAAATTAAAGAAAATAAATAATCTGATTGTGTCTGATTAAACATTCACTATTCTACTCTTTCCGCTCTCCTCTGGTTACACAAAGGATGCAGCAGGAAGATCACTGCTTCCCGTTTAAAAAAAAAAACTTTGTTTTCACTGCTTTCCTGGCTTCTTGCCAATACTTCTTGCTTCTCTTGCACTCTTGAAGACTCTCTGGGACCCCACTGTCTGTAGGTTTAACCCTTATAGGCAATTTAGTTAAATGAATGGCTGGAATGTCCAGAAAACTGTATTACCCTCCCATTCCTGACAGTGTGCAACACTAAAAAACTGTTAAAACATATATTAGGCTTTGGTATTAGCTTTTTTATTCATTCTATCTTTGCATAATCAGATTACCGCTAAATTTCAAATATTAATTCCTTTGGCAGAGGTATAGCTATTGCTAACAATTTTTTTTTACCTGAAAACTTCTCTCACATTGAGAGTCCAAATTATGCCTAAAAACCAGTGTTTCCTCTAAGATTTTCCATTCCTGAGCAGAGTGAGTTTTGTCTTGTGTGCCAACAATAAGGTCATGTGTGCTTGTCCGGATGTGTGCCACTGTGGCACCCACCAGTGGCGCTGCTTCCCAAGAGACTCTCCAAGTTAGCGCCCCCCTGCCGCGCGACACTAAACAAACATACTACTAATTTATTTACTATTTCCCTAAACAAAATGAAAACTAAAACAATGCAGTGATCAGAACTAGATTACAGTTGAGGTTGAATTGATAAATCAATGAATTAACAATAACATGACATCTCCTGGTTAGCAAATGTCTCTAAAGTGGCCCTTTGTTACCCATTTTAACAAAATATGCCCATTGAGTGACAGATATCTGAGTCAGGACATGCCTTGACAAAATATTACTAACACTAAGATGTCGCATACTAAAATACAGATTTAAGTGTATAAGTTAATGTTTATCTTCATTTTAAACTAGAAATGTGTTTCAGTCAGTGGACTGAGCTATCTAATCAAGCACAGGTAAACTGACTTTATAATTTATTGAACTGACTCTACTCTTCTAGGTACATTGGCTAGTCCATAATTAAAATTAGCATCTGAAATGATATATATAAATGCCTGTTCCACCTTTTCCACACTGTTGAATACTCAGCTGTAGTGAGGTAACTGGTTCTGCTGACTCATGTTCCATTTTCCATACAATCTAATGTCACAAAATGATACTAAGAATTTGTTTTGTATGTAACATACGAGTATACTGACGTAATAAATATGCTATCAACTTTTCCCTGATATAAAAATTACATATTTTCTCTCTGGTAGCTACAATAAGCTTTACTCTGGTATAATGCCAATGGCTTCAGTAAAATTACTCCAGATTTAAACTTGTAAAATGAAAATCAGACTTCTTACGATAAAATGGATGTATGTTTTAAAAAAAACATTTGTGTTTTAGGTCTCTGATAAAGTAATGGATCTTTGTAATGCTATTTCTAATGAGATGCAGATAGATGAGATATGGTCTAATGATTTTCTTTCTTTGAAGAAAATCTTTCCCAACATTTTATCCACCAAACAGAGTTTGACTATCATCACTGTTTTTACTAGGAAAACAATGAGGACATGTATAAAAAAGTAAACTTTGGAAAATACGGCACCTTTAGGATCCAGGGGGTACCAGATTATCAGATATGCTGGAGTACCGGAAAGGGGGCTATGAGGAGTCTAGGGTGGGGTAAGGGGTTGGCGGGGAACTGTGCAGCATGCGAGAGGGCGGCGCTGCAGGACCAACCTGGCAGCACCCCAGTTGCTCTGCCCCCGGCTTCCCCAAGTTTCAGCAGCGACTGACTTGGGGAAGCCAGGGGCAGAGCAGCTGGTGTGCTGCCGGGTTGGTCCCGTAGTGCCGCCCCTCACCTGAGCGGTGCTGCAGGAACAAACCTGACAGCGCCTCAGCTGCTCTTCCCCAAGCTTCCCCAAGTCCGCTGCTGCTGAAACTGACCAGAGGCTTACCTTGCTCAATCATCTATAAAGGTTCAAGCTTGTGAGATATTGAGGCTCTCCGCTCACGTTGATTACAGCCAGTCAGGAGAGCCCCAAAGCCATTTTTTCTTACTGCATCTTTTGGTGTAATGCTAATTATTCAAGATCCCACAAAAATTAGAGCACTTTGAACACCCTTTTTATCTGAATGGCTTTAATCAGAAAAGGATAATGCACTGTGATTATAGAGTTTGAAGATAATGGTCATATGCAATGACTTCAAAATAATTACAGAAATAATTTTAAAAGGCGCTTCTCTAGCTTTCCTTTACTTTCTTGTCAGTACTTTAGTTTCTAATTCTGAGTGCATTTTTTTGAAGAAAAAACATTATTACAAAATTTACATTATATTCCAATGTACAGTCTCACCCCCAAACAATACAAAATAAAAACCAAACAAATGCCTTCTAGACCTTGGCTGTGAAGTAAATATATTTAATACAATGTTAGCTAAACCACAAACTCACAAAATGCTAATTGAGGGTTTTCCAGCAGACAGCTAAAGATTATACCTTATATTCAGTTTCACACATCTATTAGGACATGAATCTCCCCATCTCTGGCCCACCAGAGCTTTCCCCAACACCTTGGGAACTCTGGGCTAAATTGAGCCTTAGTATAAAAAGAATATTTCTTATTGAGCAGATTCTCCTATTAGAATGGCCCTATACATTTGTGGGACTTGTGGATTAGTTTGTCTAAGACATTAAAATTACATTTTAAAACAAGAGATGACATCTTTGCCCCATTTAAGTCAATAGCAAAATGCCCAAGATTTTACCCAGAGTGCATAACAATTCTCAAAGTACCTGAAAGAACCATGTAGAAAATTCCTCCCTCCAATCCTTGACATGTGAGGTTCTCAAAGCAGCTTGGAGCAGTAAGCACCCACATCTCAACTAGACGCTTTTGAAAATTTCAATCTATGATCATTACAAAGCTCTGCTAAGAATCTTGTGTTTTACAATGATTTTGCATTAAAATAAATTAATGTATATTATGTCAGTTTCTGAAGCTTCCAGCTATCAACAATCTTAAGTCAGTGACTATGTTTGAATGTTTTTTGTCTAATTGATCATCTTAGTATAAATCTACTATTCACAATACTCTTTATTGTAGTCTTCCCCTGGGCATCCTTTAATGGGCCTTGTTTCAAAGCTCTCAGAGAAGAATGAAAAGATTTCTTGATCCAGTATGCATTTTTTTTCTTACATAGTATTTTATGGAACTAAAATTTAATTTCAGGTGTTTTATATATCACTGTCTCCAGGTTTGAAGCATGAGCATCTAGCAAAGGGAAGTCTCTTTGTTTTATATTCTGTCCCTGACTCTCTTCTTTCCTTTTCTATGGTTTCATTTTTAAATTTAAGTTTCTTCCCTTCTCTTTTCAACCTCTCCTCCCCTTTTCCTCTCTTTCTGTATGTTCCCCATTCTCCAGACCCTCTCTGCCTCTTATTTTCACAACCTTGCCCTGCCCTGCCCCTGCTCACCACAGGGCCTTGGCCCCACCATGCAGCCCCAGTCGGGGCCGCTAGCGGAGCAGCTGCCCATGACACAGCTCCGACCCTGGGGAAGGGATGAAACAAGGGCCATTCCCACATGGTGGCTGCCCTGCTGCTCCTGACATGATGCAGGCGCTCGCCATTCAGCCCCACTCTGGAACAGCCACTGCACAGCTCTTCTGAGGTGATGGGCAGGCCTCAAAATCTTGGTGCATGCAGAAGGAACACTGCTAAGAACTCTAAAATGTGGTTTTCCTCATTTAAGAAAATAAGTGGACACCACTGTAGTGATTAAAACTATAAAGAGAACTGGTGAAAGAGACCCAAACAGATTATACACAGCAATGAAGAACAGTGAAAGAACTTCCAAGACCTGGGGCTCTCACAAAATCCACGTGTAGAATCGGTTTACTTTGCCCTCAAATTATTGTAAGTACATACGTTTAAAAGCAATGAGCAGGCAGAGTATAATATGGTAAATGGAAACTTTCTTACAGGCTCTCTCCAGTCCTAGAGTTTTTACCTACCTGCTTACACTTTCCATATAATATCACTAGCAATAGTGACATCCCTAGCAGCCTTAATAGAATCTCTGGCAATTTTTGCTTTCTGAGGGGAAAACCTCTCCTAAGGGTAGGGTTTTTAAGATTTTATTCATTTACTTTTTTCAGTAGGGTCATAAGATAGAAGTGGGTATCAGTGCTATGCCATTTTCAAGGTAGGAAGACCTTTTAAAGAGGAAAGCTTTGCAACATTCCTAACGGTGGTCAGACTCCAGATTTACCTCGTCTCCTCTGGAAATTTGGTCCATTGTTGGATCTCCTTAACTAGCAATGCTTTATCTCCCACTCTTTTTCCTAACCTTCATGCTCTGTACCTGCCCAGCCGAGCACAGCTATTATGATAAGTCATGTATCAAAATTCAGTCTTTAATATATCTGGGACATGATGTATTAGTTGTTTTAGATACTAGGACCAAGTGCTTAAATTGGCATTAGAAACTACAATAACCAGAGGAAGGGCTAATACTGGCCTGAGGTACTCATAACATCCCATGCTATGGAGAAGGCAAGCAATCATGTTCTATAGCAGGTAGAACCTGTGCATATTTCCTATGAGTTAAAATCCATCCATCATGAGCAACAGTGTACAGGCAGTCCCCGGGTTACGTACAAGATAGGGACTGTAGGTTTGTTCTTAAGTTGAATCTGTATGTAAGTCATGTGGAGACAGGAAAAGGGAATAAGGGAATTTGTGTGCAGCCATCTTGGTCTTGTTAACAAGAGAGCAAGTCAGGCTAAGTCTGTGGCCTGACAACGCGAGATCTGTAATTAGACGCTGCCTTTGCCTCTCGCCTCCATACGGAGATAAGGATAGAATGCTGACTCTGGCAGGGACCTTGAGATAAGGAGCATCTGGGTGGAACTAAATAACTGTTAGCCATTGGTGTTTGTAATGGGAAGGAGACTAATTGTTATTGTTATTATATCTAATAGACAGTATATAAACTGCTTCATAATTGCTTGTATTCGAAGATCTGCCTCGGGGAGGGGGGGGCTTCCCCCCTGTCCGAACCAGTTTTTCCCTTGCTGCAGCTCGTAATAAAACTGCCTCCGGCTACTTGTTGCTTACAAACTCAGAGTGAGGACAATGTTTTCTTCCACAGTCAGAACTGGCATCCAGATTCAGCCGCTGCTGAAACTGACCAGCGGCTGACTACAGGAAGCCCGAGGCAGAGTTGCTCTGCCCCGGGCTTCCTGGAATTAGCCGCTGATCAGTTTCAACAGGCTGAATCTGGACACCAGTTCTTACATACAGATTCAACTTAAGAACCTCAGGCATCCCCAAGTCAGCTGCTGCTGAAACTGATCAGCGGCTGATTCCAGGAAGCTCGGGGCAGAGCAACTCTGCCTCGGGCTTCCTGTAGTCAGCGCTGGTCAGTTTCAGCAGCGGCTGACTTGGGGATGCCTGGGGCAGAGCAGCTGGGTTGCTCCAGTAGCGCCGCTCCTTGCGCTACTGGACCAACCCAGCAGCACCCCAGCTGCTCTGCCCCAGGCATCCTGATTCAGCCGCTGCTGAAACTGACCAGCAGCGGCTGAATCAGGATGCCTGGGGCAGAGCAGCTGGGGTGCTGCCAGGTTGGTCCAGTAGTGCCCAGAGCGGCGCTACGGGACCAACCGGCAGCGCCCCAGCTGCTCTACCACAGGCGTCTGGAGAAAAGCCTGGTCTGCTGGGGGGGGGGGGGGGGGGGGAGACGCACCGCGGTCCCGCCGCCCGGGTCCTCCACGGCTTTGCTCCGCATTTCCCTGGTCTGCCGGTCTCCAGCAGACCAGAGAGACGCGGAGCAGCTTTTCTCGCCCCGGAGGACGCGGGCGGCGGGACTGCGGCGCATCTGGGCGTCCCGCCGCTCCCATCCTTGGGGGCGAGAAAAACCCCACTCGTAACTGCGGATCCGACATAAGTCGGATCCGCGTAACTTGGGGACTGCCTGTAATGGACATAGACTAGCTGTAAACAATTGCTTTTTATAAAAAGGAAGGAAATGGAAAGTCAACGTTCTCTCTGATCTTGTGGCAACATAGATACTTTCCTACAACCAAGTGTCCAGGTTTCCAGAAATATGCCCTTTTTGTCTTAAATACAGACAAATTCAGGACAACATGAAAGGGGAAAAACACCAAATATCCAATTTGGGATAAATATCACAATTAAATACTTTATAACAGTTTTCAATCACTGTAAGGGCTCATCTAGACTACGCTGAGGTTTCGAAAGAGGATCTCACATCTGATCTCACTTTCGATAGAGTAGTCGGGATGTGTTTTTTTCGGCAAGCCCCCTCCTTTTCCAAAAAGCCACGTAAACCTCATTTTTTGAGGAAAGCTGCACTTTCGAAAGTGAGATCAGAAGAAGATATGCAAATTCCCGCAGAATTTGCATATCCTCTTTCGAAATTCAGCATAGTCTAGACATAGCTTAAGAATGTTTAAAAAGCTGAAAGTTGGAAATTTCATGATATCCTGTTCAGAGAAACAGTTCAATCCATTACTAGCAGGGGAAGTGTCACATTTTTCATTTGTGGCCAAAACATATGTGCTCTGTTCATAGAGAGCATTTTCCTGTGAATTGTAAAGATCTTTATCAATACAAGGTAAGGGAGCAATCACATGCTTCCTGTAAAAGGCAACTCCACTGCTCCCATGCTATCAGGTCAGAGTCTTCTAATTAGGAGCCTATGAATCCTTTATATTAAAGGAAAGGACATTAACTTTGAATAATAATCTTTATTAGTTTATTTTAAAAGGTACATTGTAATCCTGAGCTACTGCTTTTATACATTTATCATCAAATACATGTCATTTACAATTTAAATAATACATTTATTGTGCTCCAAATCCTCATCTGAATGTCACTTTGTCCTAATAAGAACATAGATCATTTAAAATAATATACTCATCCCTGGAACATCCACATTAATTTACCCCAACCCCGTTATCTACATACTACTGTCTTCTAAAGAGCTCAGGACATTCCTTCTGAATTTACCAAAAAGCTAGTTTAAAACTGTAGACGGGCAGTGCAAGAACTGGCCCCTCAATCCTTTGTTTATACATCATTAGAAAATGAAATTGGTTTCAGTTTCTGAATTGTCTTGAATGAATCGCCAATGTCAAATTGACCAGTTGTATTTTGACAGAATGATCAGAGTAACAGTTTACTCATTTTCATATTACAGCAGTACCTCCTTTTGCAGTGGCCAGTGCAAAATTCTCCAAATAGGAAAAGTTTACGATGGTCAGAGGAAAGTAAGAGGTAACCCATCATCACCCTATCTTCAGCTAACTGACACCTAAGTATTATAAAACAAGTCATATGAAACACTTCCCTTTGACCCTGTAAAGGAATTCATACAAACAACCAGAGTAAGTTCCATAAATCCAAACATGGCTTTTAGGATTTGCCTGTAAAAAAAGAAACCATTAGTAAATTCCAGGATCTTTGAAAAAAACATTTATCCACGCAGAATTCCAACACTGGATAAACTGAAGTTTCTGTTTCCAACTGGATTACCAAAATATTGCATCTCTCTACCTGAAAATCTGAAAGCATACAGTGTTTACCAATGTTGTCTCTCTAGCAACAGCGTCAGTCTTCAAAAGTACACTCAAATTTCACTTCCTGAATAAGGTCACTATGATCTTAGGTAAAAGTTACAGTAAGCAGTTAAAGCAAAGTGCTTATTGCTTAGATTTTAAAGCAAGCCACTTTAACGCAGTTTTAATGAAAATGTAAGTACAAATGTGATGCTATTGTAGAAACACTTAGAAAACACCTGTTGCTTTTGAGTCCTTACTGACCACCCAAAGAATGGCACAGACTTATCTTAACATAAAAAAAGGAAATGTAAAACTTAATACTGTTTATTGGAATTAAATGCAACAACACTTTTAAGACAGGTGCATGAACATGTAAACAAAGCTTTAGTTTTCAGAGCTTGGGAATCTAGCAGCAAAACAAACTATTTGCATAAAATGTAGTGCAATGAATATTTGTTATTAAAAGATCCCCAGTCTTAAAATTACTTGTAACCGAATGGAATCCTTAAAGGAAAACATTAAAAAATGTCCAACATGTAGCATCCAGAACCACTAGACTTTTTTACGTGCTATAATCTACGCAAAACTGTGCTCTGGATAACTAACTTTTATGGCTCCCCAGTAACAGGCTCGAATAAGGCAGATCAAGCCTAAGAGATAAGCAATAGCCCAAGAAACATATGTTGCATGGAAACGCCTGGCAAAATCTTGCGTACCAACCTAAAAAAAAACAAAAACAAAATATCAGTAATACAACAGTCTGATCAATTTGAGGAGGGGAAAAAGGGTATCTCTAAAAACATATTAAACTTAATAAGCACTGTCAAGGGTCACAATACCATTTTTTAAAATCCCATGAAGATTTTTTTTAAGTGAATAATGCCAATGTTTAAAATCATATCAAAACTCAAAGAAACTGCCTTTAAACTCTATATAGTTTCTTACTTTCAGTCCCTTCACTACAGGCCAGTCCTCTACTACTCATTTAAACATGCAAAAGGCCTGTCACAGAATCTGGCAATTCCACTGTGCATATTAATAGCTTGAGTAATCTCATAAAGACAAAATTCAACTCCTATGCAGGGACTCCTTGTACCCCAGTATGCAGCTGTGGGGAAATCATCACTGTGTGGATGTAATAGTGACTACTACAGAGGTTCCATCACTGGTCTGCAGGTTGGTAACATGGGTACAATGATATGTAGACCCTTTTATATTTCCATCCCCATTCAGAAATGTCTCCCCCACCCCCAACGCATACCATGAAAATGCAGGCGTTTGATTGCTAAGGGGTTCTCCTCAGCCTTAGAAGAAACAGGTTGCATTTGCCCCTAAGTAACTGGAAGATATTTACAGTGAAACTATATAGAAGCATCAACCTATATTAGCAAAACATGGGAGAGTCTTTCCCATTTCATCGGTGACATTAAGAATAGTAGTGTGTCAGCTGTTTGTGTTCACCTCTTGAGAATGGACATTAAATAGGTGGCCAGAGAGAGGAAAAAGATGTTTTTCTTCCCAGGTTTAAGGTTGTTAGGTTAAACCCAGGTAAATATGCAGGAAGGGGTGAGATGCCACAGGAACTGGACACTAGAAATAGAACCCATGTTCATGAGAGGATGCTTTCTAAATGGGAGACAACAAGTTCCTCCTGTGTTGGGGTTGAAATGCAAACGGAAACTCCTTATGGCCCTGGATCTCAGGTGGAAAGGGGAGTTTGGATTATGATTTCTGGCTTAGTTTATAAAATGAACGTTTCCATTTGTGGAGCCAAAATTTGGGCCAAAACGTAATGGGAGATTTTCTGTCCGAAAAGTAATGATGGCTGGTGTCAGAGCTATTCCCCATTCTGGCACTCGGAGTGCAGATGGTGGGGGCTCACAAAGACCTTAAATTTATCTTTGCCTCTAGGCTTACATCACAGATATACTGGCTGTGAGAAATAAACAAAAAAGCTGCCACCACCAAGTGAAATAAAAGGAAAAAAACCCCCTGTCTCCTTGAACCCAGGAAGAAGCACTTGAACTTCCTCTAGAGGGGTTACCCCAAGCTCCTTTACCACAAGAGAGCTTGAAAAAGCAAAGAGAAAACTAACTGCAGTCTCTTGGTATCTGACCACTCGTCTTAGACAGAGACAGAGAGCCCTTGTTCTTTTCCAGGACACAAGAATCAAATTATCACTGTAAAATGATGTTTATTACAAAACAGAAGATATACTTGATACAGCATACTTGATTTCTGGGTGTTTCAGAGCAACTAAGTAAAGCAAATTAAAACACAAAGAAAATCTCTGGGAACATCTCTTAGACTGTGAATGGGAGAGGGGAGGCATGGATTCACACAGAACAGTTCAAATCAAACCACAAAAAGAAAGAAAAATACCGTGATCAAGACTAGATACACGTTTTCCCTTTATTTAGTTACAATCCCTTTCTGGTTCAGTACACTTCCATGCCCTGAATTCTTTGGAGACATGGTAGTCCTGTCTGGGTTTAAATCATCCTGTCTCAACTCCTGACTTAACTTTCTCTCACAAAGAAAACAGGCGATGTAACATATACAATTAAAATTTCAGCACTCTATCTCCATTGGTTCTTCTGGCTCCCTGCCAACAACCTTGCTAGCTACCTGAATTTAACCCCTTAGTCAGTGGGTGCTGGCCCGCACTCCTCCTATCCATCACAGCTGGCAACACTCAGTAAGTGGTGGGGCTATAGTATCAATCTATATCCCTTTATCCCAGTAGATGTGTCAGATTTTCAAGGAGAGAAACTGGAACACTATAACTGGTGTCACAGGAAAGCATTTGAGTGAGAAAAAAGGGAAGTTGGTATGGAAATGGGAACAAAAATGCACCATCTGTATACCAGGAAGAAAACTTGGAAACTTTGTAGAAAACAGCAGCATGAGGGGAAACAGTATTTCTGTGACCATACTACTAATTCTCCCAACACTTCACTATTACCTTTCCAACCTACCCATTCACACACCAGCCAGCCTTATTTTCCCTTACTCTCCAACTCCCTGGTTAAAATTATTCCTTACAATACGAATTACTTTGTAATTGTCTACACTATACTTGTCAATCATCATGTTGCTCAATGACAAAGCTCTCAAATTATATAGGCCCTTTTGTAAATTATACCTTCTTACTAAATGAGTACACCTTCTCTTCACATCCTACATATTACTTTAATAATGTCTGTAGAAAGCACCTCTTGTAAATTGCCATTTGAAAACTCAATTTGCTGGCCAGTATGATCCTGATGTGTGACAACATTGTATGTAAAAGTTGTAATATTTGCCTGTATGATATTATTAACATATCTTTCAAACCTCACAGCCCTGCCCAAACAGAGGGTGACAAACAAGTCCGTCAATGGCTATTAGCCAGGATGGGTAGGAATTGTATCCCTAGCCTCGGTTTCTCTGGAGGAGGGTGACTGAAGAGGGATCACATGAGGATAACCTGTTGTGATTCCTCCCTCTGGGGCATCTGATATTGGCCACTGTCAGCAGACAGAATACTGGCTAGATGGACCTTTGGTCTGACACAGTATGCCCGTTCTTACGTTCTATCCTAAACACAGTAAAGTATGCTCTGCTTACTTTGCATTTAAGCAGTAAACAGAGTAATCAAGCAGGAAGGGAAAGAAAGCAAGTTCAAAAAAGTGATAAAGCCAGTGGGAAACTTCCTTTCACAGAGACTCTGATTCCTAGTGTCCAGCAGGAAATGTTTTTCAAGAGAGGGATTGAAACTATAAAAAGAAGGAACAAATGCACTAAGACCCTCTTTTCCCTGAGCATTTACTTTCAATGCACCTAAAGCAACAAAGGAAGCATCTGTTGGGACAAAACCTGGCCTTCAGGGATTTGGTCAGTAAGAATGCTAAAAGCATGTGGTGAGGAACTTTGTTTAAATCTGATATAGTTAGGTTAGGTATTAGTAAACATCTTATCTTTATTTTTCTTCTTACCATTTCTGATTGGAATGCCCCATTACTTATATTCACTTAAAACCTCTTGCATTTACTACTTTATTGTTTTACCTAATCCAAAGTGTTCAAAGAAAAGTGTCTCGGTTACTATCTGGGGTGGCATATTGCTGTGTGCATACTGATCTCTAAAAAGAAATATCATTTGTACTGTCCAGGAAAAATCTGATATAGTTAGGTTAGGTATTAGTAAACATCTTATCTTTATTTTTCTTCTTACCATTTCTGATTGGAATGCCCCATTACTTATATTCACTTAAAACCTCTTGCATTTACTACTTTATTGTTTTACCTAATCCAAAGTGTTCAAAGAAAAGTGTCTCGGTTACTATCTGGGGTGGCATATTGCTGTGTGCATACTGATCTCTAAAAAGAAATATCATTTGTACTGTCCAGGAAGGGAATGGGCACCACAGGACATACATTTCATGGAGAAAATCTAAGACTGGGAGTGTGACAGAGGTTAGCCTGCAGAATAGTTAAGGCTGAGGAGAACCAGACTGTAATCCAAACATGAGCGGCAAGCTGTAGGTACGTACACTTACTCAGGTTGTGGCTTGCACATTTGTGAAAAGCTCTGGTGAAAGCTACTTCAAGAAGGCATTGTAAGGTACCCAGTGTTGTGGGCAGAACTGCTTATTATTCTGGCTTGTATGCTAGTATGTCCCACTTATTTAGTGACCTGATAGTGGTGTCATGCATAGTGCACCATCATGTATGTTTTATTCTCATCCCTCAGGGACAGGAAGGTTTAGCC
This sequence comes from Pelodiscus sinensis, assembly GCF_049634645.1. NCBI lineage: Eukaryota > Metazoa > Chordata > Testudines > Trionychidae > Pelodiscus > Pelodiscus sinensis. The sequence goes on along the minus strand of NC_134712.1, from coordinate 42,858,996 downwards.
TACATGGCTTCCTGGCAGTCTCTTGAAGCAAGATTAATATCATAACTGGAGCTAGTCACAAATTTTCTATTGGAAAATGCTAATCTATAAAACTAAAAAACTTTCTGTTGGTCAATTCGATGAAACAGCTGATGCAAACTAGACCCAAGAAACCTAATTTCCTACCTATGTGGCAAGCTGCTGGGGAGCACAAGGTTCCAAGTTCCTCACCTGGCAGGAAGCCAGGGCAAGACACATTTCTTGTTTCAGACACTAAAATGTCCCCACTGAGGGAATGCCTCCGAGTTTCTGAAACTAAGCATTGTGGCATTTCAGTTCTGCAAAAAATGTTGAGGTTTTTGGCTTTTCATCCCAAATCAACAATATTTTTTTTCCTCTAAATCTCAAAATTTGTCATGGAAATTAAATACTATTTTCCAGCCAGCTCAAATCACTACCTTCAAAAAGCCTACCAGTCTTTTCCAGGATGCATACCAGAGCATAAGTAGGTGATTAGTGAGATGGTGACAGGCAATGCTGAAAGCAGAAATTGAAGAGCTTTTACTTAAACACTGGTAAAAGGAAGAGACCGACAGCAAATTAATATTAAGTACATTACTCACAGTTAGTCCAACTCCAATGAAGATGCATATCATTCCAATGGTAATGTACGCACAGCAGCGTCTTCGAGGGAGTGCACTTCCTACTGAGGAACTATAAATGAAAGATTTGTTAGATTAGATCCAGAAAAAAAAATAACAAGGGGTAGCTGTACAGTATAGATACAGAACCCTACTGGATGATGATTTTGTTTACAGTTAGTCTTTGTGATTTATCAGTTATCCAGTTTTTAAACCATTTCATGTATTCCAGGTTAATTTTATCACTTTAGATTTTTAATTAAAATGTTGCATGGTACCAAGTCACACATCTTACAAAAATGTATTACGTCAACACTATCATCTTTAGCAACCAAACATGTAATCTCACAAAAAAAATCAAGTTAAGTTAGTTTGACAGGATCTACTTTCCATAAACTCATGGTAATTTGAATTAGTTACATCAACCTCTTGTAGTTCACCATTAAGCAAGTCCCATATCAGCTGCTCCATTATCTTGCCTGGAATTGATGACAGACTGACAGGCCTATAATTACCCAGTCACTCCTTTTCCTTTTAAAAAATTGGCACAAAATCAGTATTTTTATAGTCATCTGGAATTTCAAGTGTCCAAAAGACTTTTTTTTTTTTTCCTAAATCAACATTAGTAGTCCAGTCAGTGAGCTCCTCAGCCAGCATTTTTTTAAATCTCGTGGATGCAAACTTATCTGGCCCCGCTGATTTAAAAGTGTCTGACTTTAGTAGCTTCTGTTTAACATCCTCCTAAGATAATAGTGGAACAGAAAAAATGTTACCATATAATTAGACTGCATTATTCATTTTTTCAGAAATAAAGAACAGAAATATTCACTTCTGCCTTTTCTGCATCATTATTGATCATTTTACCACTTCTATTTACTGATGGACCAATACCATTGTCAGAATTCATTTTGTTCTTAATGTACTTGAAAAAAAATGTATCAAACTCACCTCCCCACTTTTGTTCCTTCACTTCCTTTGTCTATTTTCTACAATTCTTAATTTCTGATTTATATTCTTTACTATCATCTTCCCCTTTCTTTTTTTTGTGTGCGCACACCTGCATTTGCCTTCACTTCCCCTCTAAACCAACTTTCTTCTTCAGTTGTGGGATTGTGGCTTTTTGGGCATCTAATAAGGTGTTCTGAAATTATTCCTGATTATAATTCACATTTTTTGTGACTCAAGTCTCTCTCCCAGCTGAATTAGTTTTCAGCTTTGTGAAACTAGCCCAACTAAAGCACCAAGTGAATATATTACTCGTCTGTACATTTTTCTGCTTGCATGTTATATATGTGATCAATTCTTCACACGCATATTCAACAAAAATACAGGTCTTCATTGAGCCTTCTGACTAAATGCCAGCTGTTGGAAAGAAGCACCAAATTTTGAAAACAGAGTTGAGCCTACTTCAGTGTTCATGATGTGGAAAAGGCAGTTTTGCTTTAACCAAACAGTTTACTGGACAATACACTTAAAATAGCGAGTGCACTAACATGGGCATGTGGATTTTCTCCTTTCCTGATTAGGTGACAGTGGATTTGGGGAGCAGAGTGGAGAATTTTATTATTTGCTTTCCTTTAAGACATGAACAGAAAGGCTTCTCTATAAGCACAGGGATTCACCTGGATGAATCAAACAACAGAATCAGCACTTTATTTTGACATGCGTCTGACAAAGTGGGTCTTTGCCCACGAAAGCTTATGCTCCAATACATCTGTTAGTCTATAAGATGCCACAGGACTCCTTGTCAACTTTATTTTGCAGGTTCAATTTCCATTGGTAACTATCAGCGCTTACTACAATAAAAAAATGGGTACATTCAAGTCTTTATTGGAGGTACACTAAGATAAGTGTTTCAAGCTTTCTTTTTGAATTCATGAAGAAACCCAATCTTTAAAGACTTCGGTGTGACTTGGGAGACTAACTTTTTTTACATTTGTTTAGTAAAAGAATCTAGAAATGGCAAAACTAAAATTCATATTCTATTTTCACAGAAATGACAGTCTCTAAACGATCAAAATCCTAAATTTGATATTACCTATAGAAACAATTTCCTGGAATAACTTGTTCAGAGGTTTTCACTGACAGAAGAACTATACAGCTACGTCTAGACTGGCCCCTAATTCCGGAAAAGTCATGCAAAGCAGGTAAGTCAGAATAGGGAAATCTGCGGGGGATTTAAATATCCCCGGCGGGATTTAAATAAACATGGCCGCCGCTTTTTTTCCGGCTTGGAGAAAAGCCGGAAAAAAGCGTCTAGACTGGCGCGATCATCCGGTATAAAGCCCTTTTCCGCAGGATCTCTTATTCCTACTTCAAAGTAGGAATAAGAGATCCTCCGGAAAAGGGGTATTTAAATCCCCCGCGGATTTCCCTATTCCCAAGTTCAAAATTAGCATGACCCTCCCGAAGAAGGGGCCAGTGTAGACGTAGCCTACTTGTATTCTTCCTAAAAGCATAAATCTGTTTTTCTCCCAGTTATGAAACATGGTAATATTTGTCTATGTAAGAGAAGCATTATAATTCTAAAGACCAAAATCACATGTGAATCATGTGAGTTTACACACCCATTTCAATCAGTTTCAACACAATATCTCCAAGGTCATGGGACAAATCATGTTTTTAAATTTACAAATTATTTTTAACAAGCAAAGCAAACAAATCCTGGGGCTATCAGTCATCATCTGGTTTGAAATTTCTGGGGCAGGAACCATGTCTTCAGACCTATAAAATTAAACAAGTTTGACTGAACTCTACTTAGCAAACCACCTTTAATTTGCAATATTACAAGCTGGGGAAAAAGCTAGGCAAGAGTAGACAGACAGAAGCAAGATAGCACTACAGTTTTAAGGCAGAAGCCCTCTTTGTATCAGTGTAAGATGGAGACCTCAGAAGTTTGGATAGCACTTGAACTTTTTGGTGCATTATCCAACATCACCTTATGAGGTCTGCTCTTATTACCTGGCGTTGCTTATAGGGACATTAAATTTCGAGTAATTGACTAATCAAATAATCGATACAATTTCAATTAATCTCTGCCTTTGAAGTGTAGGCTGCTGCTACACCCTAGGGCTGTTGCTATACTAACGTGCTGTGGGGGAGCACGAGGCCAGAGGGGCAGTCCCCTGCTGGCCCTGTGCTCCCCATGGTGTTTCAAAGTGGCACTGCCCTGTGGAGCTCGGGATCATATGAGAACTTCCCCACTGACCTGAGGCTCCATGTGGTGCTGTCACTTTGAAATGCCGCAGGGAGCTCAGTGTCAGGCTCCACGTGGCATTTCAAAGCGGCAGGGCCGCACGCAACCTGGGGTCAGCAGGGGAGTCCCCAGCTGATATTGGGCTCCACATGGTGCTGCCACTTTGAAATGCTGCATGCAGCCTGGGGACACCCCAGCTGGCCCCGGGCTGCATGCAGTTTTTCAAAGAGGCAGCACCATGTGGAGCCCGGGGTCTGGCCCCAGGCTCCATGCAGCACTGCCGCTTTGAAGTACCCCATCCTTCACCCCCCGCTGCCTTTTTCTGATACAGGAAGCGGGCGGGTGGGGAGTGACTAGTCGACTTGACTATCCGATAAGCATTTGCTTATTGGATAGTTGACTGGTCGTTCACATTCCTAGTTGCTTGGGTCCTTGGGGGTGCAGGAGTCAGGGCAGGGGTTGGGAATGAAGGAGGCTCAGGGCAAGGGGCTGGTGGTATGGGGGCGCAGGAGTCACAGTTTGGGGGTGAAAAGGGGCTTAGGACAGCAGGCCTTGCAGGAGCAAAAAAAGACCCTGATTTCAGTTGGAAGACAATCTGTGAAAACAAAATTCTTAACATCCTACCATTCCAATCCCATCACACAGCTCAAAAAGCATAAGTAGGCCAATGATGAGAGCTGAGACAGAGACCATATGGCATTTCCCATGGTTGTCATGGAGGTAATGCACTCCAAATAAAACACTTGGACATGTATCAGTGCAGGAGAACCCAAGGACCATTCCATACTACACAACTTTGCACTGCTTTACCCAAACCAAACTGCTAGCGTGGACAGAGTACACACATAATACTCCTGCCAACAATTTTTGTGTCTGCACATTATGGTATCTCTCTCAGAACTGCAAATACAACTTCCTGGAAAAGATGACAAAGCATGACAGTGAAGGCAAGGTTGGTGACACATATATCATGTTAAAGGCATACAATGTATGTCTATAGATATACACTGGTGATGTTAGGAGTACAAGAGGGAAAGATACAGTGTTCTTTCAGGCAGCTAGTAGCCATGGGAGAGCCAAGAGGGAGAAATGCCCATATCCTTCTGCCACACTCCAGCTTGGTTCCACACAAGTCTTATTGCTCTGTATAATGAAACTGAACTATGAATTAATGTTGGGAGATAAATTCATCAGGGAAATGTTCAAGAGATTTTATTTGTCAGTGGTGGGCAACCTGTGGGCCATCAGGATTTTGTGTGTGGCCCATGAGACATTTTTTTTTACCACTGCCCAAGTTCAAGGATGTCAGAGTCTGCTGGTTTCCATCCGCATCCAATGGAAAAGCTTATTGGATAGTCAACACACTAGTCAACTGCTTACATCCCCCCTGCCACTTGCTGCCTCCATCAGTAATGGGGGGAGAAGTGGGAGTGCTGGGGGAAGCCAGCTTAAAAAACAGTTCCCCAGGAGCCATGGGAGGGGGCAAGAGCGGCATTCCATCTTTGAAATGAACAAGAGTCCCTGTTGGGCTCTTCTACATTTCAAAGTGGAAGCACCACACGGTGGAGTTCCCCACTCGCCCTGGGCTCCATATGGCATTTCAATCTTAAAACCTATTGGGGCTCTTGTACATTTCAAAGGCAGAACACTGCACGGCACTTTCACCTTTGAAAGGAGCAACAGCAAGGTGGGCTCTTGCTACATTTCAAAGCGGAAGCGCCCTTATCGACTAATTGAATAGTCGATGGAAATTCCATCAACTATTCGATTAGTTGATGAATCTAATTTTAACACCCCTAGTTCCTACTGGCATTACTGAAGTGACATGAATGTAAAGCAAGGGCATACAAAGTGAGGTGCATGCTAATTTGCACACCACATTGAGGTTATGTCTACACTGCGAAGCTTTTCCAGGATACCGGACGCATTCTTTCGCCATCCCAGTAATCCTACTTGTATGAGGAAGAAGGAGTGTGCTAAAAGAGGAGATTTTTCTGAAATTTGGCCCTGTGTAGACAGATCAAATTTTGGAAAAGCCTCTCCCCCTTTTTCCCCCCCAAAAAGCAGAAAAGATATGCAAATTGCAGTTTGCAATTTGTGTATCTTTTTTCTGACTTTTCTTTGCAGTCTAGACACAGCCTGATTTAGAGCCATGCACTCCCTTTGCATCCAATCAGAGTGCTGCTATGGTTCGGTTGGCACACTCCACAAATTTTAGGTATGCAAGTGCAGTTAGCAAAACTACCCTATCCTGGGATACTGTCTTGGTTACAGCAATCTTGAGGCCCACTGAGATGAATGCAGCCCATTCACTAGTCTAGGCTCTCCATCGCTGATATTTGTCAATACTGAAAGCTATACAAAGGAATATCCATTAAGAAAAAAAGAAGGGCATGCTTCTTTATTCCTTTAAAATTCAGTGAATATGGAGAATAACTTGGAGGAACAGAAACTAGGGATGTCAATATGTAATTGACTACACAATTAACTGATAAGCCTGGGCTTATTAGTTAATCCTATCAACTACACCAGTGTTTCTTAAACTTTTTAAGACCGAGGAACACCAAACAATATTTTTTTAATGAGGAACACCAAGGATATTTTGTTGAGGAAAAAAAAATTATGTGGAAGGGGGAGTTATTGATCCCCCCGCCCTGCAAAAAAAGGGTTGAGGGAAGTTATTGAGCCAAAAAAGGTTGCCTGCCCCTTTAAGGGTGGCCATTTTGAACTCTGTTGTTCTCTGTGGCACACCAGTATGCTGCAGAACAGAGTTTAAGAAACACTGGACTACACTCACTCCCCCCACCCGTTGCTGCCTCAGCCAGGGGGAAAGAGGATGTGGGAGCTGATATGCACGGGGAGCCAGCTTTTAAGCTGGCCATCCATGTATGCCAACTCCGCCGAGCTGCCTCCCACAGAGACAGCAAGGAGTGGCAGGTGGGAGCTGGCTTAAAAGCTGGTTACCTGCAAGCACCAACTCCCATGGAACTGCCTGCCCCTCCCTGTGCTGCTGCCGCTGGTAGAGAGGCAGTGGTGCGGGGGCAGGTGGGAGTTGGTACACATGGGAAGTGGTTTTCAAGCTGGCTCCCTACACATATCAGCTCCCACGGAGCTGCTTGCACCCCCCACCCCACACACACCACCACCACTGGTGCCTGTTTATCAGCGGCATATGCTCATCAAGTAGTCGAGTAGTGACTCAACTAGTCATTCCCCTCCTTTTCTGTCTCTATCAGAGAGAGGCAGTAAGGGAGGGGGAGCAGGAGCCAGTGTTGGGGGGAGCTAGCTTAAAAGTCGGCTTCCCCCAGCACTTTGCATGAAGCAAAGCACAGCAGGGAAACGGCATGAGCAGGGACTGCAGCAGTCCCCATTCGCACCAGGTCCCAACTGCTGCACCTCTGCCTTTGAAACGTAGCAAGAGCCCCGCAGGTGGCTCTTACTACATTTAAAAGGTAGAGGCACAGCCAGGATAACAAGTGCCTCACCTCCCCCTTATCGACTAATCAAAATTTAACATCCCCAATGTAAACATTTTAATAAAAGATATGGTCTGTCTCTCCTACCTAGGGGTGATCTGCATATATGATAGCATTTTCAATTAAGCACCTGCTAAACCTGGTAGGGTTTAGAAGCCTTTTTTGAAAGATCCTGTAAACCTCAGGCTTCTATTTTCGAAAGAACCGCATCTAGACTGCGGTTTCAATTTCAAAATAGCACTTTTTCGAAAGAGCACCATGATGTGATTATGCAAAGGAAGCGCGGGAAATTAAAATCCTAGCTTCATTTGCACTTTCAAAGTGCCTAATTTACATCCCTCTGCCAAAAGAAGAATGTAGTCTAGATGTACCCGTAGTGTTCCCCACTAGAGGAACAAGAGTTAAACATAAGTATCTGAAGCTGAAAAATGAAGTTCCCACATCTGACGAAGTGGGTCTTTGCTCACGAAAGCTTATGCTCCTACACTTCAGTTATCCTATAAGGTGCAACAGGACTCCTCACCGCTTTTGCAGATTCAGACTAACACGGCTACCCCTCTGATACCTTTGGGTAATGTTATACCCAACAGAAATATACAAGACAACAACAAAGCTAAACCAGTTATTAGACAGCATCATAGGACAAACCAGCAGCTTTCCAGTTAATTAAAAAGTTAATTAAAAATCCAACAAGGCCTCACATGTTTAGCATGTGACTAGAATTCTTTAAACAGGATTCTTGGAAAGCTTTCAAACGGATTGGTTTAAGCTGCTTTACTGCACTTGTATTTATCTGCAAGGAATTTCCAAATGTTCTGAATACAAGAAAAAGTTTCCTCAAGCTGATATCCTGCCATGTGATACAAGCAATTTTAACCTTATATCAAGGTGCCAGGACTGTAGATACATGTTTGACCACTAGCAAGCCATCTACTAATGCAGGGTCAGCAACCTTTTCAAACCACAGAGTCAGGGGCAGATGACTATTTTGCGGAGCCCCAGGCAGCGTAACTCCGCGGGGCCCCCCCTTTGCCACGGTGCATGCGCGGTGGCGCCACGGCGCATGCGCAGGGCTTTTTTAAGTGTGGGGCCCAGGGCGGCCGCCCCGTTCGCCCTGCCCTATATCCACCCCTGCACAGAGTCAAACTACAAAATTGAGAACAAGTGATCAACAAAAAGCCATATAAGGACGCCTGTTTGCATGATTGAAAATATACAACTTAATAGTATTGGTAACTGACATGATGATTAATAATAGTATAAATAAAACACTGTATTAACAGACTTTATTTTATGGGACTTCTGCTGCTATGGATGCAGTTTGTGGGGATGCGGCGTGGGATGTCCAGAAGGTAGGACAGGGCACTGGGGGTGGGAAATAGAGTATGTGGGGGGAGTCTGGGGGCCGGATTACCTTACGTGCACCTAGGCATCAGTGGCTTGACAAGGGGACAGGCCAAAATCGCCACAGTTAGATAGTGGCCTCCTCTCCCACCCATACTGCAGCAGGTGGGGGACTGCCACCAGTCCTTTCTGCAGCCAGATAGGAGCTGAACCATAGGGCCAGGGACGGGATGCTGTGGTCAGATGGGGGCCAGGCCCCAATTGGGGCCACGTTGGCTAGGCTTCATTTTAAATAAAGTAAAATATTATGTCCAACACAAAAGGTTTCAACATTGTCTTTATTTAAGGCAGGGGAGCCACTGACTGACCCGCAGAAAAATCAGTCAGGGAAAAACAAAACAAAAAACCCCACAACCACTCATGTGGCCCCCAACTGAAACACCTCACTCGCCTGGTGCTCCAGCTCCATGGCGGGGGTGGGAGGGGGAACAGGGAGGATTGAGGTTCGAGGCCTCAGGCTAGATTAACTCTTCTGGGGTTCCAGGGTTAGTGAATTCTGTGGGGTCCCCTGGGCTCTGGGATGGGGCCAAAAATGAGGGGGTTAGTGTGCGGGACAGGACTGCCAGTAAGTGGAATAGGGGTGCAAGATCTGGGCGGGAGGTGGAGTGCAGAAGGTGTCTGGACAGGGTGTGGACAGGAGCAAGGGAGGGTGCAGGAGCGTGTTGGGGGTAGGGTATCTAGCCAGGAGGAGGGGGCAGGAGCAAGGGAGGGTGCAGAGTCTGGCCAGGAGGGAGGGTGCAGGAATTGGCAGCGGGTAGGATGTGGGGCCAAGAGGGAGAGTGCAGGAGTGTGCTGGGGGTAGGGTGTCTGGCCAGGGAGAGGTACAGGATCAGGGCGGGGATAGGTGCCTAGCCAGGGAGGGAGGATGCAGGAGCTGCTGGGGTTGGTGTCTGGCATGGGGTTGTGCAGGAGCAAGGGAGAGTGCAGGAGCAGAGTGGGGGTAAGTATCTGGCCAGGAGGAAGGGGTGCAGGAGTGTACTGGGGGTGCAGAGTCTTGGCAGGGCAGTGATTGAGCAGGCTGGAGGTGCAGAGTCTCGGCAGGGTGGTGAGTGAGGGACCTGGGAGTGTGGGGTCTTAGCTTGGTGGGTGGGCTGGGGCACTTACTTGCTCTCTCACTGCTGGCATCCCTGGCAGGCCTTCTGCTGCTCCCACTGGCTAGTTTCAGGAAGTGTGTCCATGCTCTGCTGTTCCCCCAGCCCGGTGAAGGGAAGCAGCAGGGCGTGAAGCCATTTGTGGCTCTGGTTCTTCCCTGCCAGCCATATCCAGCGAGGAGTCTTGGGGCTTTCTCTCCCCCTGCCCTTCCCCCAACAAGAAGCTGGTGCTGGCGTTCCAATTTTGCAGGGGGCCACGAGGCTGGAGCACCAGCACAGGCTCCCTCCTGCAGGGAGATCTAGGTGGGGGCTGAGCTTGAACAGCAAAAGAGCCATATCTGGCTCCCTACTGAGCCGTATCTGGCTCCTGAGCCATAGGTTGCTGACCTGTTTTAATGATTTTTTCACATTCAAACAGACCTGCTCTTTGACACATTACCTGTTCTTGAAAGGAGTGTTTCATCTGGAAGACTCGCCTGACGAATTTTTGAAAAAATAATATTGTGCTAAGAATAAAAGTTAAGGTAAGGTTAACACTAAACCTCAAGGTAAAATGTAGAGAGTTTGGTTTGGTGGTTTTGGAAGACATAGGCTACAGTCTCAAAAAATCTGTGGGACAGCAGGAAATTGAAGCTGGGTCACCCAAGTCCCAGATTAGTACCTTAAATGCCTAGATCATGCTTTTTCTTAGTGTGAAAGTAGTAATGATATGCAGGCTTCTTCCACATGAAAGATAGTGCTGCACTTTACTCAAAACAAACAAAACAAAACTTCTTATAGACAGGCACAAAGAGAGATAATGAAATGTTATATTAACAACATCAAGTATTCAAGAGTCAGGAAATCCTAAAAAGAATTAAACTTTTTTTTTTAAATTAGCTTGACCACATTGTTGATTCTATATACACCCATTAATGACTGCTTACAACAGATGAAAGTTCTTATCAGAAAGGTGAGAATAGAAGTTACTACTTGCATGCGTGCATAATAGGTACTTATATTGTACATTTAGACTGTGGCAGAAACCAACACTTTTAACATTTCCTGAGTTCGATGTTTGATTTTACAAACTTTACACTAAAACAGCCATAGGTGTTTTACCTTTACTTTGCATAACTGTTGGGCTTTTGCTGTTTCTTTTTACTCCCTACCCAATATAACAAGAAGTGGGGGAGAAGAGATGACACTGTAAGTACCTTATGCAACATTATTGGGGAGAAAATACAAAACATTTTTTTTATCCAACTGAAGGGTAACCATCATTCTCATGTTTATAGTATAATATGACTCTCAGAGAAGTGAAGCAACTTGTCTATGGCCACACACGTCTATATCAGCAACAGCAATAAAAATATTGGTTATACAGAGTCACTATACACGGTCCTATCCACTCAGTTAAATTAGACGACTATACTGTAATATTTCAAATTACAGAATCAAGTGAACAGTGGCAACTTTATAACACTTTTTAAAAAGTAATTTTAAAATGTTGACTTCATCACTCATATGTTAGTCTCTATTTGCACTCTATGCACAATTTTGGAAGAAATCAGTTCCATTACAATTGTCCCACTACTAAGGATGTTAAATTGCATTTAATCAGCTAATCAGTAACTCGACTAGTTACTTTCATCCCTACTCATTGCTGGTTACAACAGTTCCATGCTGTTGTTTGCCTACAGGTAACTAATTTTATGTCCAAATGTTAACTAGAAAAGATGATGGAAATATCATGGATGTGTCAATGAATGAATCCAGACCATCTGCCATAGGAGCCATGCCTTCAGGTGGCTGGAGAACATGCAAAAAGGCTGACAGAGACCCACCTCCATTGAATGGTATTTAGAGAGGGAAAATGTATGATATTTTACTACAGAGGACATGCAAAGAACAGCCGAGGATAGACAGAGAAGGTGAAGATTTATTCGTGTTCTGTTGTCTAACAGTGCTGGAATGGTTGAGATTCTGTATAGACAAAACCTTAGCAGTGGTTTCATTTTTAGTCTGATCTTCACCTTCAGAATAGTGGAAGAGTCAAAACTGTCTTCCCTAATTTTGCTGGAGTTCTCTATGGAGGTCCAGAAGAAGCAAATTCTCAGTCCTAAAGGGCTCATCCAGACTACACTGAAGTTTCAAAAGAGGATATGCAAATTCCATGGGAATTTGCATATCTTCTTCCGATCTCACTTTCGCAAGTGGAGCTTCGAAAGTGAAAGTAGTCAGGACGCGGTTTTTTCGGCAACCTCCCCCCTGCTTTTTTTCCCCCCCGAAAAGCTGCGTAAACCTCATTTTTTTGGTTTCAAAAGTGAGATCAGAAGAAGAGATTCAAATTCCCACAGAATTTGCATATCCTCTTTTGAAACTTCAGCGTAGTCTAGATGAGCCCTAAGTGAAGGGGCAAGAGTGTTGAATATTTAATCAAAGACCTATTCTTCAGGAGTATAACAAACAGGTTTTATAAGGGGCAAAAACCCACCACTAGGAGTTCTAAGCAGTCAGAATAAAAAGACTTCTTTCTAATCGCATTTCTTCCTTGGTAACGGAGTTCATAATCCTATCAATTCTCAAGGTGTCCAGAAAGAGTTTTCTCAAAAAAAAGAGGGTAGACAAGTACTAGTTTTTTACATTATACAAATCAACACATTTTATTTCCTCAAATATACACACTTCTTCCCCAGACTGAAGCTAAAAAACCAAAACAAAACAAACAGCTTTCAGTCCTTTTTTTTTTTTTAAAAAAAAACACACACTACATTGAAATAAAAAGAAAAAGGCAAAACCCATTTACAACTGTTTGCAGGGTATTTTGAAGGTCCCATTTCTACCACAAAACAGAATAGTGTTGTAACTGCGTCTTCTAACACTGGTGTTTTAAGTTCAGAAAGAATCATAGAATGTTTAAACAAACTTTTACAACACTGTGTTCCCAATATCTTGACATAAAAAGCCAGAACCAACTGTGTTGTGAAGACATTGAATATAAATCCAATGTGACTGCTTGTTCTGTTTCTTTCCATTTATCAAACCTAAATTTGTTTTCATTCTGTTACTGCATGCACTCTCTTAAAAATAATAAAAAGTGTTTACCTTTTATGGGGTGCAATTTATCTTATTAAAATTTATTTTTCCAGGTGCCAACCTGGTCTCCACTGGTATATGCAAGTCACTTGCACAGAGCAAGAAACAAACACCTTCAAAAGTAAGTTTGTGACTTTTAATTTCACCATCCTTTCTGCTTCCGCTATTGGAAGCTATGCTTTTCACCCAAGTCAGATTTTCATATTAGCTCAAGTGACTCAGCAGACAGTCTCACTTATATAATAACTCAGGCAGTTAGGAACTTTTGTCTCTTTAATTTATACCCTAAAATCCCTGTTTTAGGAACTGATCTGTTTTTTTCAGACCTACAAACTCCCTCTCCCTTCTCTGCACCCACCCTCTACCCCAAGTACACAAAGAGGTCCATTAGCCAAACACCACAAAGATACAAAGTTCAAGTTTGTGTCCCCTCAACCCAACAGTAGGAGCTTGCACTTGATTTAAAAAAAAAAAAAAAAAAGTTATGCCACAGTGTTCCATGCTCTGGAATACTTCTCAGTCAAGTCATTTGCAGCTTGCACATTAAAACAGATTCAGTAAAGATCTAGTTATTATTTATTCTGCACTGTAAGTGTGATTGTCCCTTCAAGGGCAAATCACATAAGAGGTCCTTGCTCCAAAAAGATTATACAACAACAAAGAAGAGGGAAGAGAAGCGGAGAATTGAAGCTATAATATTGGGTGGTATATTTGTAAACATCCTGCTGGTTCATTTTTAATAGAAATATTTAAATACAGTAAAACTCCAATAGTCCAGCATCCAATTGTATGGCACTCCTGATAGTCCGGCATCAAAATGGCAATAGCCTAGTGAGTGAGCTTTGGCAAAAAACGAGTCACAAGGCAACAGAGGCAGCAGCTGAACTGAGCGAAAAGGGTAAAAAAGGGTTAAAAAAACTAAAACATCACAGTATACTGTATACAGTATGTACAATAAAAAGGGTTAAGAACACTTTATATACAGTATATAATGTATACAGTATATATATATATATATATATATATATATATATATATATATATATATATATAACGAGCTTATAGTACCTCCTGATAGTCCGGCATATCCGATAATCCGGCACCGGCTAGGTCCCAAAGGTTCCGGATTATCGGAAGTATACTGTATATTGTTCTTGGGGATAATATCAGGAGAGAGAGGACTTGGAGGTCAGCCATGGAATGCTACATGTCAAGTTTTAAAACTATAACCATTAACCATGATTAATGTAGTACAGGTCGCACCTCTGAAAACTGGCACTCTCTGGTCTGGCAACATCTGGACTACAGATGCTTTTGGACGCCTAATGACAGGAGGGCTAGCTGGGGCCAGGAACAACAAGGTTGGCAGCCTAGCTTGGGGCCCCCCAGAGACCGTGGGGCCAGGGCCAAAACCCCACAGCAACCCCCCAGGAGCATGGGGCCTGGGCCACCCGGCAGCCCATGACAAGCAGGGCTGCAGCCTCATGGCAGGAGCCAGAATCTGGGCCACCCAGGGACACATCAGCAACTGGGCAAGCAGTCCAGCCAGTTGATGGGGGAAGGTCAAGGCCTGCGATAGCCATAGCCTGCTGGAAGCAGGTGGTGGGCTTGAGGGTCAGTGGCTGAGGACCTCCCCTGGTCTGGCTAATTCTCTCATTCAGGACCGCTAAGGTCCCAGTGGTGCTGAACCAGGGAGGTCCAATTTGTAGTCAGTTCTGAAAAGAAAGGCTGCATGTAGTTACTGCCAATACACTACAGCAGAGATGGCCAATGGAGGACAATTAATGCAGACTCCAGGGTTCACTGGATTAGACAAATGGGAGAAATACCTGCCACCCATATAGTCATTCACATGCACTGAGACCATGATTTCCAGAAGTGCGTCCCCAAAGTGCGTCATAATGACTTCAATGATTAAGTGTAGGGTGCCAAGCACTTTTGAAACCAGGCTACTTACTTAGTACCTAACTGTGAAAGTCTTAACCTAAATTCTCCACTGCTCTAGGCATCTGCCTATTCTTTCATATGATCTGTACCCAGTGACAGTGGTAATTCCCCTTCCCAATGCAACATATATTACTCCCATTATGGAAATAATATAAATATACCAGGAGAAGACATGATATGACACTAATTAAGATTTACATTCTGGAACTAGGGGTATGTCTACACTTGCACCCTATTTCAAAATAGAGATGCAAATGTAGGCATTTGAAATAGTAAGTGAAGCCAGGATTTAAATATCCCACGCTTCATTAGCATAATCATGTCCGGGCGCCATTTTGAAATCACGCTATTTCAAAATAAAACACCCAGTGTAACTGCTTTATTTCTAGAGAAAACCTCTCTCTCGAAATAACTGTTATTTCTCATACAATGAGGTTTACCAGTTATTTCGAGAGAGGGGTTTTCTCTCGAAATAACGCCGTTAAACAGGCGTTTTATTTTGAAATAGCGTGATTTCAAAATAGCGCCAGGACACAATTATACTAATGAAGCATGGGATATTTAAATTATGGCTTCATTTACTATTTTGAATGCCTACATTTACATCCCTATTTCAAAATAGGGTGCAAGTGTAGACATAAATTAAATACTTTCCAAATCAATAAATATTTTCCTTTCTTCTCCCACCGCTTTTAACTGATAGCAAGGTGGGTTGTGGATTTAAGCAACATCCTAATTAACTGCATGAAATTATAAACTAAAGACATGAAATAAAAATTTGAGCTGTCTTTAATTGTATTAACATCTCTTTCTATCACTAGCAGTCTAATTTCTTCCTCAGACAACGACAATCAAATTAATACAATTGCCATTCAACCTTGTAATAGTTACTAACTTGTAGGGAAAATGGAAGGAAGGTTTTACTGGCACACATCATGCTGTTTAGTCTTGGTATTCTCAGGTGCAGAAAGTAAAATATCTGTATGTCAGTCTGTTCTCCATCAATAATATTTAACATAAGTTTAACTACTTTAAATTAATTTCCAACGTCTCTCCAACAATCTTAGTATTTTTAAGAAACTTACATTTTTTTGCAGTGTGGGCATTTTGCCAAAGTGTTAAATCTCAGTTCCATCCACTGTAAGAGAGAAAAGGAAAAAGTTTTAAAAAAAAACCTCTAGCCTGAGAATATGTTTATTTTACTTCATGTTAAATGTCACTGGGGATCACTGTGAAAACATTTTGCTTCTCATGCTTTAATTGGACTTATTTCTTGCTTTATTCCGTAAATGGGATGCCCTTTTGCCAGCAACAATGTTGCACTCCTTGGATAGGGATATCCATGTTAGATAATTTCCCATGACTTGCCTAACCGCTACGAGCTTGTTTGACGTAGCATGGGCTCTTTTTACAACAGCAGCAAATGCAACGCAATAAAATTAAACAGGTCATTTCTCTCAATTCAGCACCCTCTGATCCAGAACAAGTGTATTTTCCTTTGGAACATCCCTCTGTCCAATACATTATTTACATTGGTTCTAATGAAGCTTTCCCACCCGCATCCCTCATTTTTACCTTTAACTAATTCTTGCTGATCAGCTTTCATATTTTTTCATGCAGTGATCCAGTAAAGGGAAAGAAACAGAACTGATTCATTTTGAGAAGAGAGAAAATGTACTACTCCAGCACTTGACCTAACAGAGACCATTTTTAAAAAAGTTTTATTCTACCAAGGGAAACATACAGTACAGTCAGAATGCTCCACAGAAAAAATAAAAGCTCATTTGTTATGCAGCCCTTACAAAGGTAACAATCTTGATATAGCTGTATCTACAGGCTGGACCTCCCTGGTCTAGCACTCTCATGGCCTGAGCTGTCCCGGACGAGGGGAGGTCAGTGCTTCCCTGCTGGCTGTCCCCACTGCCAGGCTCTTTTCCCAGGCTCCTCTGGCATCCCTGACCCTGGCACTGGTTCCCCTAACACTGGCCCAGCACAACTCCCCACCCTGCCTGCCCACTGCCGCAGGGTCTCCCAGGGTTCCAGTGGGGACTGCTTGGCCACTGCTGGCTCCACTGCTGCAGGGTACTCCCTGTGGGTCCCAGCTGGGGCTACCTGGCACTGCCAGCCCTGCTTCTGCCAGGGGTTCCCCAATCATGAGGTCCAGCTGCCCAGCCACTAAGGCTGGCGTCACTGCTACTGGGGATTCTGGCTGCTCACCTCCACCAGCCCTGCTCCAGCTGTGGGGTTCCCTGGCAGAGTCTCCCCAATTACCCTGTTGCAGCCAGGGGTTCCCCTGCTGGAGCTGAGACTCCCTAGTCACCTGGCCCTGCTAATGCCAGGGGCCTCCCCAGCTGCTGCCTGGCCCTGATAATGCCAGGGATTCCCTGGGTAAGGCGGGGGCTACCCAACTGATGCCCACCCCTTTCTCCCACCTCCTCCAGGGCTCTTTGGTCTTGCAACATCTATTGCCCTGCCGGCTTTTTTTATTTTTCTTGCCAGCCACAAACAGGGGAACAGGGTGGGGAAAGAGATTGGAGGGGCGTCCGGTTGCTGAGTGTGTCGTAGGGTTGCCAGGTGTCCGGTATTTACCAGACAGGAGGTGAAAATACCAGACTGTCCCGGTCAATACTGGACACCTGGCAACCTTATGTAGAACCTGAGTCCCAACAGGCTGGATTCAGTCCTGGTCTCACAAGATCCCTTCCAGTTCTAATATTCTATTATTCTATTCTATGATTCTATGAACATTAATTAATAATCTTATAAAATATTACCTAGAAAGCATATAAATATGTTCTTTCACTAAGAGATTAGAGTGACTGAACATAAATATGGTCAATTTTTGTCCTTTAAAATGTTTAAATTAATCTAATCTACTCCATTTTAAACTGGGGAAAACAAATTTTCAACACAGGTCAGATAAGCACAGGTTGAGCAAATTTTTACTGTAAACCCCCCCAATCACTGCAGTTCTTAGAATAATTTGTTAAGAGCTGAGAATACATACACTATATGAGCCAAAAATAAGGATGGTATCCTACACATATTTATACAAGTGAGTAGTTCCATCAAGCTCAATGGAACCACTCCTGTTTAACCATTTCCTCTATCAGATCCCAAAAGACACAACGGAAAAAACAGAAAACACTGGAAAGCTATAGACAAGAGAAATTATTAACTTTGAAAATTTCAATTATTAATATTTGCACATAAAAGATAGGAATGAGTACTATCCCCTGTTGGTATGTAGGCAATTTCTTAGAAGTTAAAGATACATGGCAAAAAATGTCTCAGCTAATTTTACCAATTTGTAATTAACTACCAAAAGACCCTCCCATTACCAAGTGAAGCAATTTCCAATTACTGCAGACAATCTTTGTGAGAGAATGTATTTGGTATTATCTCACATGAGAAAATACTGACAAACTAGATAAGGAGTTCTACAGCACTTCTTAACTCAGCAATATTGTAGTATCTGTGGCATTAATTATTTTCATCTTAGCTGGCTATAGCTATTTAGGTGGACCTGATTAATTTGCTCCTTGGATTGTCAGAAATTGGCAGTGACAAGGAAGGAGAAACAGATTTGTTTAAGGCTGTGTCTACACTGGGAATTGAACAACAAAAATGTGTTATTCAGACGTGCTAAAAAAAAAACCCTGAAAGACAAAAGTTTTGTTGTGTGAAGTGTCAGTGTGAACTTCACACTGTCAAGCAGGAGTACTCTCCTACTAACAATGAGAACACTGCTCACAGGTGTGGAAATATTTTGTTGGCAAAACAGCCAAAAAATGGCAGCTACACTACCCGGCTTTTAGTGACACAGCTGTATTGCTAAAAGATGTGCAGTTTAGACAGTGCCTAACATCATTAAACAACAGTCTTTGTGATAGATCAAGCCAAAGTACAAACAGACCACTGATGGAATTCCATCAATTAGGCCTTAACAGCATCTGGCATTGGGGCAGAAATCAGGAAAAGAATAGGTTGTAAAGAAGAGCTTCTCAGAGCTCCTACAGGACTGTAGAGGACTCATGGCAGGGTGAAGAATACAACAGACCCGATGATCATTGTGGATAAAATAAGAACACTTGGTACCCCATTTCAATCTTTATCTATTGTGGAAGAGGGGGTTTAAAACAAAAACCTGCACTTTCAATTTATTCAAATACTTGCCTTCCCATCCCCAGTTTCCTTCAGAGACCAGAAATATAAGGGCCAAATATGACCCAGGAAATGCTGTTTCAAGGAGTTTTTCTATGTGAAATCCAAAGTGGAAATGCAAAGATTCTCATAAGGTTTCTAGCTTAATTTTACAGATTGGAAGGCCTGAGGCTTGTTGTCATTAGGGCACACTGTGAAACTTGTCCATTTGCCAAACACTTTCTTCAAAAATGACAACTATGAATGGCCAGTACAATCTTCCCTTAGGAAATACTCTAATGAGAACAACCCTGTTCAGGAAATGGTAAAATTAATGAAGAATGATGCTTCCTTTGCATGAAATAATGTTTTCCTTGACTTTGTATGTATAGCCTACAAGCTACCGTGACGGTGTAAAAATGTTAACAACATTGCCTTTGTGTTTAAAAAAAGTTCTTGCTACTTCATTTTTCATTTTCTCCCCCACATTATCTTTTTCATTTAGCAACTAAAGTGTCATAAAGCCACCTCCTAGTAAACAGGATTAAAGTTTTACATCAGACTGAAAACAAAACCTTAATATCCTAAGCATATGATGAGAACAAAGATCTGTCTGATAGTTCAGCTACTCCATTTCAGCTAGAAATAAGAGAAGAAAACAATATACATTTCTGAATCTTAGTCGAGGTTGTATGAAGTGAAAAACTGCAGAAAAATCATGACTTTTTCAGTCAATGGTGCTCAGAAAAGTACTTCACCTATTGCAAACAGGGTGGATAACAGATTTTTTTTTAAATAAAAAGTAATCAGATTTAATTTGATTTTTTATTTTTTTAAAGTCAGTAAAATACTAAATTTCTCATTTTAAAATAACGATTACAATCAAATCTTATCGTAAACATACTATACCTAAACTTAGTCTCATAAAAATGAATTAATGCCTTTAGTCTGTCCAGCCTAACAACCAGCTCTTGCTTCTTGAAAGTTCTGGACTTTCCATTTCTGTTAGTCTGCTGAGACCCATGCAAAGAGAAACACAGGCTATATAGGATTGTTTTTGTTCTGTGCTTACATAGTGGTGAACCTTGGCCAAACATGGCAGAGTTAGTTAAGAACTGTCTAAAGACAGAAGGATGGCGGCAGCACAGAAAGGAACATTTGAGTGGATTGGAAAGGAAAAAAAGGGAAGACATTATTCAACACACAAACAGCTTCCTATATTCCCCTACACTTTTGCCACTGAAAAACTGTCATGGCTTCTGGGTGTAAGAGACCCTGTTTGGGAATATTTTGTGCAAGAGAGCGTCCAGACTACATGGACGCTCTCTCACAAGAAAACTATGATAGCCATTAACAGAATGGCCATCAGGGCACCTGTGCTTCTTTCAATAGGCTGTTTTTGCGCAAAAAACCCGTTTCCTGTCCACAAACACCTGTGCTCTTGCACAAAAAGGAGCTCTTGCACAAAGAGGAATACCTATACTGCAAAAACCTCTCTGTTCTGTTTATTTACAGTAAATTTTCTTGTACAAAAACACGCTTGAAGTGTGGACGCTCCATGAGTTTTTGCGCAAAAACTCTGCAGTGTAAACATAGTCCATGACAGGAAGTTATTCCTAATGCTAACCTAAACCTCCCTTGCTGCAATTTAAGCCCATTGCTTCTTGTACTAGCATAAGAGGCTAAGGAGAACAATTTTTCGTCCTCTACCTTTTAGATACTTGAAAACAACTATCATGTCCCCTCTCAGTCTTCTCTTTTCTAAATTAAAAACGGCCAATTCTTTCAGTCTTCTCATATAGCTCAAGTTTTCTAGGCCTTTAATCATTTTTGTTTCTCTTCTCTAGACCTTCTCCAATTTTTCACATCTATTTTGAAATATGGTGCCCAGAACTAGACAATACTCCAACTGCGGCCTAATCAGCGTTGAATAGAGTGGAAAAATTACTTCTTGTATCTTGCACACCACACTCCTGTTAATGCATCCCAGAAGCATGTTAGGTTTTTTTTACAAAACTGTCACACTGTTGAATCATATTTAGCTTGTGGTCCACTATGACCTCTGCATCCCTTTCAGAAGTACTCCTTCCTAAACAATCACTTCCCATTCGGTATGTGTGAAACTGACAGTTCCTCCCTAAGTGGAAAACTTTGCATTTGTCCTTATTAAACTTCATCCTATTCACCTTAGACCAGTTTGTCCAGATCATTTTGAATTATGATCCTATCTTTCAAAGCACTTGCAACCCCTCCCAGTTTGGTATCATCTGCAAATTTAATAATCGTACTCTCTGTGCCATCATCTATATCATTGATGAAGATATTGAATAGAACTGGTCCCAAAACAAACCCTTGCGGAACCCCACTTGTTATGCCCTTCAAGCATGATTGTGAACCGTTAATAACTAATCTCTGAGAATGGTTATCCAGCCATTATCCAGCCATGGTTATGTTTATGTAGGACTGTGAAGATATTGTCTAAGGATTATAACAATAACAATACTGTGATTATTTTATAACTGCATAGTTTTGCTTATATAGAAATGGATCCAAAAAGCATTATCTGTGTTACAGAATCAAGTTATGATCATTTACTAGGCTGTACTTTTTTGTATCCTGCCAGTGCTCTTCAAGGATTCCATAAGAGTCACAGAGTTAAAACTATCTATGTAGGCAAAACAACGCATGTTATGAGGTGATCTTGCTAAAATGTGTACCGTAGATGGGCCCTTTACAAGAATTTGATTGTGAAGTTTGGAGATTTTTTTAAAAGCAATATCCTATTATTTAAGAAATACTGTTGTTTCTGTAATAACAAGGAAGCAGTTAGAGTTCAGGTTGTGCATACAAACTGATATATACTAATTTCTAAATGCTTAACCAAGAAACCTTAACACTGGAATTTTTTTTTTTTTTTTTTTGAGGGGGAAAGTGAAGTTGGCATGATTTTTATTTATTTATTAAAAAAATGCAAAAAAACAAGAGTCAATAGGAGGAATGTCTGACAACTTTAACACTGCAAAAAATCCTGCAAATAGCATATGTAAATTCATGGCCTGGCTCCCGGCTCCCCTTAAAGCCTAGAGAACACCTCACAAACTCACATTTAAATTACAACCCTATTTAAGATGTTTAGAGTATACTTCAATTAATCTGTAAAGGTACCCCACAAAAATATAGCAAGGAAGCCCCTTTCTTGCACCCATTACAAGGCAAGATACAGCCCTTATTTCAACCCCTTTACATTTAACTAAAGATATCAATAAGTTTATCTTGATAAGTTGCTCTTACAGACCTTACAAGGCTGAATAAAACCCTTGCTTGAGTAAGTGACATTCGTCAGTTGATTATGAAAATAGTTCAAGTTCACATGCCTGTGTGGGCCATTTTTATGGGGGCATAACTAATGCACTTTGCAACAAATGTCTACAATGCATATTCAAACAATAAGATGCTGAAGAAATCAGAGCTAATTTCCTTCAGAGTAAGTCTATGCATTACATCTTTACAAGGACAATTTCTATAGTAAATTTTCAACATTCAAACCTCAACCATTATGAAAACAGAACTAGTCCTCAAATGGTTGCAAAATGTTTTTACAGTAGGAAACAAATACTTTTCCAAATCCTCCTATTCTAAAACAACCCAAACTTTTTGCTCTAATATTCAAACGAATATATACCTTTGGCCTCAAACTAGAGCTCCAATCATAATAGATTTATATGAGTCTATAGCTTAGAAAGGACTACCAAACTGATAATTATGGAAGTGCTTATGTTTTGCAAAACTGGAGCCCAATCATGGAGAAGGTTATCCAGAAGTGAAAGTTTCAGAAAGTTATGAGCATCTGAAAAGTGAACTATAATAGAAACAATTGTTTAAATTTACCTATTGAAGACTATAACTGCACTGGATTGTACAACAGCTCCTTTAACAATAGTTTTCCCATCAATAATATACTGAATATGGACCTGACCCTTTCCTAGATGGTAAAGACACGGGGGGAGGCAGGAGAAAGGGAGATAATTCTTGAAGAAGCTTAAGAAAATACCCAGATACAAACTACATATCCAAGGGATACCTGTCTTAACAATCAACTCACAAAGTCTTGTGGTTCCATATCAATGCAGTACCAGGATAGGCTTGCCAAAGGAATTCCTTTGATTTGAGTGGTATTGCACTGATGTAACAGATTAGCATTTAGCCCTTCAACTACATCTACATTCGGAACTAGGGTGCTACTGCCATCTAACAAACATAACATGCTGCATAGCCGGGATTGCACA
The DNA here is from genome assembly GCF_049634645.1 of Pelodiscus sinensis. Taxonomy (NCBI): domain Eukaryota; kingdom Metazoa; phylum Chordata; order Testudines; family Trionychidae; genus Pelodiscus; species Pelodiscus sinensis. The sequence continues at coordinate 42,835,755 of NC_134712.1, read as the reverse complement.
GGCAGCAGTGAAGGCTATATGTCTGAGTACAGGCCCTGGGGGTCAGGATGCATACCTAGGCAACTAGCCCTCAGCTGCTACCCATGCTGCATTGCTATTTTTAGGACATTTGCTTGAGCTAGTGCAGACATCTATCTGTGCTGGGAATCACAATCTAAGTGTACACCAAATTGGACACCATCAGCACTTACCAGGAATGTATTTCCACAGTGTCCACACACCACCCGAGTACCTTCTGGCTGAACTGGCAAGGCAGGCTGAGCTGGCTGCTCTTCTGGAATCAACATCACTGGACCAAGGTTAATGATGCGTCTACTGTGGTAGGAACATCAAACATATATGGCATATCATTAAATTAACAAGGGGAAGGGATAATGGATTTAGGTTGTAAGCTCTGCAAGACCTTACCAGATATTTTGACTCTAAAGTGGAATCTACTTTTTATTATGTGTGTATCAAATTCAGACTTCTCTTATTAATGTTTTACAAACATGTAACAAAGACACCATTTTCTTTAATGAAAGTTTATTATATAAGGATCCATGTAAATTGGAACAGTTTCAAGAATAGAGGCCTAGCCAGCAAATAGTAGCTTGGGGCACTGCCCCTCATGAATAGGTATGTATTGACAGTGCAGAAAACTGGATGAGACGAACAGATGTACAGGCTTATGAACAGAGAGGCTAGAGAAACCCACAGAAGGAATGGGACTCACTCTCTCGGCCTTCCAGCCAACATCCTTCTCCCATTCAAACTCTCCTTACTCTTCAAAATCAGACATCCTTCTCACCCCTTCTCCAAGCAGATTTCATCTTCTCATACAACTCTCTTCCTTTTCCCCACATCCTCCTAGCCAAGACAAGCCAGGCAGCCTCCTTGCCTCTACTGTGTCCACAGTCTCTGCCCCCAAGCCTGCCTTCCTCAGCATCTGAAACCTCTGACTAGATTCCCCACATCCAGACCCTCACTGCCAAGCTTGATCCCCCCCCGCCACACACACATAGTCCCTTCTCCACTGAGTCCCAAGCCCCACCTAGACCTCCTGCACAGTCCCATTACCATTGCACCCAAAACACTGCATCAAGCCCCTATGCATCAAGATCACCTTTCACACCCAGACTGCACCACACAGAACCCTCTCAGCCTATACCTGCATCCTCTCCACACTAAACCGCTGCCGACTGAACCTGCCTGCCCACACCTGATGCACTTAACATGAAGGGGTAGGGCTCTGGAGCAAAGCTTAGTCCCGGGTCATTGTTGGGCTTGGGTGCAGCCTCACTTCTATGCCATGTCCTACAAACAAGCTGCACCTACCTCTGAGCAGTCAGTGGCCTGTACTTCCCCCATAACATGGCTGGAGCAGTCACATTTATTTTACAAATAAAATTAGCAGAATTTTAAAATATTGTGTGCAGAATTTTAAATTTTTTGGCACACAATGCCCTCGGAAGTAGTATATGAAGAAAAAATGCAGTCACAAAGCATCACCTATTCCACATGTCATCTCTCCTCATGCCATACGGCCACAACTCAGGTTGAGCTAGATCCCCTCCATGGGAAAGGTCGGGAACGCTGGCAGGGCATTCTCTGTGAATGGCCCTTTTCTACAGAAGTCACTCCCCCAATCTTGCTCTCCTTCCAGGAGAGCTGCTAAAGAAGTGTATACTATTGAGACTGTTATTTTAACAAAATTAGGAAAACTGGTTTATTTTTTGTCTTTCCTGATTATCTAGTACATTATAATATGTTATGGATTCCCGCTTAGGTTTTATTGGATAAAATCTTCGACTTCACTGGGGCCAGGATTTCACTTATTGCACTAAAGTATATAATGGCATTTGGTGTGTCCAGGCACATCCCTGTTATTTATTTTAGAATTCCAAAGATTAGCATTAACTAGGGATGTAATAGTATAGTCGATTAACCGATAAGCAAAAGCTTATAGGTTAATGCTATAGACTACACACATTCCTCTCCCACCTCACCCCCAATTGCCAGTAAATCTTTTAGCAGGCTGGCCAGCAACCTGGCTTAGTCCTGTCTTGAAACGGGTCCGTGACCTACCCCTGCTGCAGCTCTGCATTTAAGTGTATTAGAGCCAGGCAGGCAGGCAGCCTGGCTCGATTCTGGCTTGCGATAGGTCCAGGAGCTCAGACCCACCCTAGACAGGGGCAGCTGCCATCCCGTGCTGCTGCCTCGGTATCAGAGGCAACAATACAGGATGACAGGCAGCTGGTCCGTGAGGGGAGCTGGTTTTTAAACTGGCTCCTCTTACAGACCAGCTCCCACCTGGCACCCTGCACTGCTGCCTCTGATTCAAAGGCAGCAGTGCAGAGTGGCAGGGGGCTCCTCGGGAGTGAGGCGAGAGTGCACTGGTTGCCAGCCCCGTACCGAGGGACTACAGAATAGTTGACTAACCGATACAAATACTTGAGGTTACTCGACTATTCAATTAACCGATATTTAACATCCCTAGCATAAACCTCAGGTCAGCTTACGTTAACTACTTTCTCTAAACAAAGAGCAGATACAGGCAGTCCCCGGGTTACGTACAAGATAGGGACTGTAGGTTTGTTCTTAAGTTGAATCTGTATGTAAGTCGGAACTGGCATCCAGATTCAGCCGCTGCTGAAACTGACCAGCACTGACTACAGGAAGCCTGAGGCAGAGTTGCTCTGCCCAGGGCTTCCTGGAATCAGCCGCTGATCAGTTTCAACAGGCTGAATCTGGACGCCAGTTCTTACATACAGATTCAACTTAAGAACCCCAGGCATCCCCAAGTCAGCTGCTGCTGAAACTGATCAGCGGCTGATTCCAGGAACCCCTGGGCAGAGCAACTCTGCCTCGGGCTCCCTGTAGTCAGCGCTGGTCAGTTTCAGCAGTGGCTGACTTGGGGACGCCTGGGGCAGAGCAGCTTGGGTACTGCTGGGTTGGTCCAGTAGCGCCGCTCCTTGGCGCTACTGGACCAACCCAGCAGCACCCAAGCTGCTCTGCCCCAGGCGTCCCCAAGTCAGCCGCTGCTGAAACTGACCAGCAGTGGCTGAATCAGGACACCTGGGGCAGAGCAGCTGGGGTGCTGCCGGGTTGGTCCAGTAGCGCCCAGAGCGGCGCTACGGAACCAACCGGCAGTGCCCCAGCTGCTGTACCACAGGCGTCGGAGCAAAGCCGCGGAGCATGGGGGCAGCGGGAAAGCCCAGACGCGCCAGGAGACCAGGGAGACGGGGAGCAAAGCGGAGCAAAGCCCTGGAGCACACCAGCAGCGGGACAGCCGCAGCGCATCTGGGCTGTCCGCTGCCCGCGTGCTCTGCGGCTTTGCTCCGCTTTGCTCCCCGTCTCCCTGGTCTGTTGGTCTCCAGCAGACAAGGGAGACGGGGAGCAAAGCCGCGGAACACGCCAGCAGCGGGACAGCCGCGTCACGTCTGGGCTGTCCCGCTGCCCCCGTGCTCCGCGGCTTTGCTCCCCATCTCCCTGGTCTGGGGAGACATGGAGCAAAGCAGCAGAGCACGCGGGCAGCCCAGACGCGTCGCGGCTGTCCCGCTGCCGGCGTCCTCAGAGACTTTGCTTCCCGTCTCCTTGGTCTGCTGGTCTCCAGCAGACCAGGGAGATGGGCAGCGAACCCCGTTTGTAACTGCGGATCCGACGTAAGTCGGATCTGCGTAACTCGGGGACTGCCTGTATGTTCATTGGCTAAATTATTTTTGAGAAAGGAGGAGGAGGAATTTCTGCAATGAAAGGTTGCAAGAATGTCAAGTTATTCACTGTTACTAAGCAACAGAGTTGCTATAACACAAGTTGTGCTTTTACCACTTTCCCATAGAATTACCATAGAACTGAGCTTGCAAGAAATCATGCACAATACTTCCCAGAACTTTTGTTTCTCCACGGTATTGTATGCTATTCACTTTATGCAGCCCTTATACAACTTACACAATATATTATTTCATATTCAATAGATTAAAAACATTCTTTAAACTTATATCAATAATGTTGGAAAAATAATTATTCTGGCACAAGCAATATAGTTTTCTTTTTTTAATATGTTAACCTAATGAAGCCAATAAATTTAGGTCTACACAGAGTCACGGACAAATAAATATCTGTGTAATGCCAATGAAAGTGGACACATTTTATAAATGACTAAAAATAACATTACAATATTTGTAACATTCACAGCACCTTGGTATCTGTCACTAGGATTCTTTAGGTCTTACCAATTAGGCCTTGGACATCCTATTCGCCGAGATGTATCCTTACAGATAAGCAGACAATTACAGGGACATCTAACATACTTCTTTCCTGAAGGAGGGTTTTTGATTGGCTAGACAAAAATAATAATAATAATAATAATAATAATGATAATAATTTCCATCAGAAACTTGACATAATAGTGAACCATTTTTGGTTTCCTCTCCCACCCCAGGTATACATACAGATTAACTGATGTAATAGGGATCCAAGCTGAGGAAAAGGAAGTATAGTTTATCCCCTTTCTCTCCAGGACAGAACTTGACAGGAAACAGGGCTAAACTTAACAACAAAAAACAATGAAAAACTTAAAAAACAACAAATAGTCTGGTAGCACTTTAAAGATTAACAAAATATGTAGATGGTATCATGAGTTTTCGTGGACACAGCCCACTTCTTCAGATTTTGTTTTTTGTTGTTTTTTAAGTTTTTCCTGTTACAGACTAACTCGGCCACCTCACTGAAGCAAAAAAATCAACAAATAGTCTTGCAGCACCTTAGAGACAAACAAAACATGCAGATGGTATCATGAGCTTTCGTGGGCACAACCCACTTCGTTAGTTATCGGCATCCTAATTTTAGCTTAAAGAGTAGAAAAATGCTTCTGCTTCATGTTTTAGCTGAAGCATAACATTAAATTAAGTCCCAGTTCCACACATATATGTTTGTATGTTTGCATGAATAGGGTTGCCAGGTGTCTGGTATTCACCCAGACAGTCCAGTATTTTTTTTACTCCTGTCCGGTAAAAAAATTCAGAGAATACTGGACACCTGAGATGTCTGGTATTCTCTGAATTTTTCCCCATCCAGGAGGCGAAAATCCCGGGCACCTGGCAACACTCAGAGCTCGGCCTCTTCCCCCCCAAACCTCCTCTGGCCTCGAACACCCTCAGCCCCCCAACCTCAGCCCCCATGCTTACCTGGTTCCCCAAAGCTGCCGGCACAAAATGGCTGCCAGCCAAAAGACCTAGGGGAAACAATGCTTCCCCTGCATCTTAGTGCTCAACTGCTCCCCTGTTCCTATCCCTGCACTCACTCTTAAAGGGGACATGCTGTTTTATTTTATTTTATTAATTAATTTTTTTGGCTTACTTGGAGTCTCTTTTTTTTCTCCTTTTTGCTCAACAACTTTGGTCCCCCCCCCCCTTTTTCCCCTTCAAGAGAATTGTTTCCTTTTTGGCGGGGGGAGGGGGGAAAGTTTAGTATTTTTGTTTCAACCATCTGGCAATCCTATGCATGAATCAGTAAATGTATATTGTTTCAAATTTGTGGCCCTTATATTTGATTTTATAAATAAGGAGGTGGGGGGAGGGGAAGCGACCAGTCTACTATCCTATCCGATAAAAAAAATACAGGTCTTAGCTAGGGATGTTATCTTGGAAGTTCCTGCAATCAGTGGTGATACATGAAGCACATTTTTACTCCTAGAACAACTCCACTCCCTCTTTCTTTTTCAACAAATTAAAAATGTGTTAACACTATATTTCAAGTTCTCTTAATTTTTTCTGTGTAATCCAAAAGATGAAACTAAATGATCACAAAAGCGTGATGCCATCCACAGCCTCCGGAACAACTCCGACATTATAATCAAAGAGGCTGACAAAGGAGGTGCTGTTGTCATCATGAACAGGCCTGACTACCTAAAGGAGGCTGCCAGACAACTCTCCAATACCAAATTCTACAGGCCTCTTTCCTCAGATCCCACTAAGGAATACACTAAGAAACTGCACCATCTGCTCAGGACACTCCCTACACAAGCACAGGAACAAATCGACACACCCTTACAGCCCCGACCAGGGTTGTTCTATCTATTACCCAAGATCCCCAAACCTGGAAATCCCGGACACCCCATCATCTTGGGCATTGGCACTCTCACTGAAGGACTGTCTGGCTATGTGAACTCTCTGCTCAGACCCTACGCCACCAGCACTTCCAGTTACCTCCGTGACACTACGGATTTCCTGAGAAAACTACAATGCATAGGTGATCTTCCAGAAAACACCATCCTAGCCACCATGGATGTAGAGGCTCTCTACACAAACGTCCCACATGCAGATGGAGTACAAGCTGTCAGGAACAGTATCCCTGATGATGCCACAGCACAACTGGTGGCTGAACTCTGTGAATTTATCCTCACACACAACTATTTCAGATTTGGTGACAACATATACCTTCAGACCAGTGGCACTGCTATGGGCACCCGCATGGCCCCACAATACGCCAACATTTTTATGGCTGACCTGGAACAACGCTTCCTCATCTCCTGTCCACTTACACCCCTTCTCTACCTACGCTACATCGATGACATCTTCATCATCTGGACCCATGGGAAGGAGACTCTGGAAGAATTTCACCATGATTTCAACAGCTTCCACCCCACCATCAACCTCAGCATGGACCAATCTACACGGGAGGTCCATTTCCTGGACACCACGATACAAATAAGTGACGATCACATCAATACCACCGTATACCGAAAACCTACCGACCGCTACACTTACCTGCATGCCTCCAGCTTCCATCCTGGGCACACCACACGATCCATTGTTTACAGCCAAGCACTGAGGTACAACCGCATATGCTCCAAACCCTCAGACAGAGACCTACACCTACAAGATCTTCAACAAGCATTCTGTAAACTGCGATACCCACATGAGGAAGTGAGGAGACAGATTGACAGATCCAGACGTGTACCCAGAAGCCTCCTGCTACGGGACAAGCCCAAGAAAGAAACCAACAGAACACCACTGGCCATCACCTATAGTCCCCAGCTAAAACCTCTCCAATGCATCATTAGTGATCTACAACCCATCCTGGACAATGATCCCTCGCTTTCACAGGCCTTGGGAGGTAGGCCGGTCCTTGTCCACAGACAACCCGCCAACCTGAAGCATATTCTCACCAGCAACTACACACCGCACCATAATAACTCGAACTCAGGAACTAATCCTTGCAACAAACCTCGGTGCCAACTCTGCCCACATATAGACACCAGCAACACCATCACAGGACCTAACCAGATCAGCCATACTGTCACTGGTACGTTCTCCTGCACATCTACCAACGTAATATATGCCATCATGTGCCAACAATGCCCCACTGCTATATACATCGGCCAGACTGGACAGTCCCTACGTAAAAGAATCAATGGACACAAATCTGATATTAGGAATGGCAACATACAAAAACCTGTAGGGGAACACTTCAATCTTCCTGGACACACAATTGCAGATCTAAAGGTAGCCATCCTGCAGCAAAAAAACGTCAGGACCAGACTTCAAAAAGAAACTGCTGAGCTACAGTTCATCTTCAAGTTTGACACAATCAACTCTGGATTAAACAAAGACTGTGAATGGCTTGCTAACTACAAAAGCAGCTTCTGCTCTCTTGGAATTCACACCTCCGGATCAGCTGCTAGAAGTGGGCCTCATCCTTCTTGATTGGATCCACCTCGTCATCTCAAGCCTGATCCTGGCCTGCATATTTATACCTGCCTCTGGAAATTTCCACTACATGCATCTGACGAAGTGGGTCTTTGCCCACGAAAGCTTATGCTCCTACACTTCAGTTAGTCTATAAGGTGCCACAGGACTCCTCGCCGCTTTTGCAGATTCAGACTAACACGGCTACCCCTCTGATAAATGATCACAGTTGTTCCTTCCTGATCTATGAAGCTATGAAATATCACTTTCTACCAATGTGTTCACACACTGACATATTTCTAATGGAAAAGTTTTAGTATATGCAGACGCTGGTAATTCACTCTTACAGTTAAGGTTGCTCAACACTTCCCATTACGAGACATTGTTTTCAATTACTCTGCCAAACTTTATTTATTGGAGCTGACATTTTCCATGTCAGGAGACAATCTCAGGCTAAATATTTTTTTAAAAATATGGTTCAGCAAAAATGGTTCAACCATTTCTCAAAACGAGGTTAGGGAAATTTGCAAAGTTAACAACTGCTGAAATAAATTCTTGCAAACATTTTGGCAAGCAGCTGTAGCATCTCCTTTGCTATAGCTTTAGCAAATGGGTTAGGAATTGATAGGAAGATAAGCTTTATGTCAGGGACATGTCTTTTGTTGTTCCCAAGATAAATCAGCCAGTGTTAGCAACACTTAAGCCTTTGACAATCACGGCCAGTGTTCCCCATAAGCTGTGCACTTGTGTGACCACTCAGGAGAGATTCATATGCCGCAGAGCTGATTAGTGGAGGGAGCACAGAGATTTTTTTAATGTCTACTGCTGGTGCACATTTGCACATGCCTTGTTCAAATAAAACACTTATTCTGCACATGGATGAAAAAGGATTAGAGGGAACATTGGTTACAGTTCAAACATGCCTATAGACTTGGTAAGAGTTCAGTAGCTAAATTTTCCAAAGAGTCTATCTGTACTAGGTATGTTCCTGTGCTACTGTGGAATTTCCTTGACATTGTTCCTCCCAGACACTAGGAGCTGCTGTGGCATCAGGCACAATTGCAGACAAGCAGGGTAGGGTAAGAACTGATAGAATGAGACTGGTATTGGATTGGTGAGGAGACAGGGATTGAGACAAGGCAGAGAAAAGGCTGGGACAAAGCAGTGTCGGCAGGTTTGTAACCACTAGAGAATGTGGAATCCGTCTAGGATTCCAGAGTCTCAGCAGTCCTGTGCTGTCATTTAGCTACAGTCTCCATGTGTGGATGAATGGGTTAAATTAAGTATATGGACATGCACCCCCTAAAACGATTATTAATCTGACCTACGGAGGTGGGAGAAAGGATGCCATTTGGAGTAGATCTCCACTGCCCTTCCACTCTTCTCTGCCCTGACGAACCTTTCTAAAGTGTATGGAAGGGATTTCTGTTGAGTTGGGGAATTCCATTTGGCACCAAAAATATCTTGGTTCCTCAATGTAACAGCACATTTGTTCCTTACTGTATAACACTGCTGTCCTGGATATGGGTAACGTAATGAAAGGGATACTTACCATTAATTGCTTTTGCTTTTACAAGTATGCCAAGGGGGCACTATAAATTTCAGGTCCTGAGAAAATGTCTTTTATTTAAAAAAAAAAATAGGGGATGGGGTGGAGTATATGGCACAAAACTTTCTAAGCAATACTTAAAACTGGTCTTTAGGGCATTATTTAACACAACAGCGCATATATTTAGCAAAGCACACATATGTAGTGTAGTGAGTAGATTAGACATCTAAAATAACGGCACCTCAATTTTTTTTCTGCCAGATCTGAAAATCCTGCCATCCATTCCCTGAAAAATATAATCTTCTGAGCCTATCATCTAATGCGATATCATCTCTCCCTAAAACATCAAGGAGATAGCTTCTGCTTTAACTGACTCTCTCTTAACCCCTTGAATTCCCACTTGTGAAAAATAAAACAAAATAAGCTTAGGAACCTGATGACTTTATGGCTTTTGTACATTTTCACTGATAACAGATAACCATGCCCCCTCTGTGTCAATAATCCTTTAATAAATACGCTAGGTGATCAGTAATACCAATGTACTCATGCTACATAACAAGGAGTTGAGACAACATATCAACAACAATAAAAAATATAAAACCCATTTACCGTAGCTTCATTGCAAACTGTGCATTTAACAACATGCTGGTGAAGCTTGCCATCCAAATTGATTAGCGACTGGCATACACGGCAGTTTATTACAGGAACACCACTGGCATCAGGACTGGCAATGGCGGTATATGGAGGGGGGAGTTCTGCTGCAAAGAACAGATGAAACAGTTCAACAACCAAACCATGAGAAGGCTCAGGATCACTCTATAACAGAAAATATTTTCTGTGATCAGAATAACTTAATATTACACAATCAAAGTCATTGGTTAGCATTATTGTTTATCTAGAGTAATCACAATACTGATTACATTTAAAATGTTTCCCCAATATTCTGTATTAATACATTAGTCCTAGCTCTATAAACATACTATAGAACACTGACAATACAGAAGCACCTCTGGAATGCTATATGGCTACGTCTACACTGGCCAGTCTTGCGCAAGAACATATGCAAATGAGGCATGGCAATGAATATCACTACGCCTCATTTGTATACTTATGAATCACCATTTTTGCGCAAGGGGCTTTTTTCAGGCAGAACAGTTCTTGCACAAGAGGGGGGTTTTGTGCAAGAAGGAGCAGTGCAGACTGCTCCCTCTTGCACAAAAGTCCCTTGCGCAAGAGAGCACAATGTAGACATAGCCTATGTGTGTCCAAGCACTTCAGTACCAAAGATATGTGGCCAAATTCCAAAGTGCTTAGAGAGACAAAAACAATGAAAGAGATGGGTGAGAAAAAGACTAACTTATGAAGGGAAATAAGAAAGAAAGAAAGAAAGAAAGAAAGAAAGAAAGAAAGAAAGAAAGAAAGAAAGAAAGAAAGAAAGAAAGAAAGAAAGAAAGAAAGAAAGAAAGAAAGAAAGAAAGAAAGAAAGAAAGAAAGAAAGAAAGAAAGAAAGAAAGAAAGAAAGAAAGAAAGAAAGAAAGAAAACATTAATCATTTGGGTAAGTAGAAAGTAGGCATGTTAAAATGTAGGTAACTGCATGAACGTGTAACCACTGAAAAACTCAATGGTTACAGACATCCACAGCTGGCTCATTGGGAGTGGGGTGCATGCCTGGAGAAAGCTTTTAAGCTGGCTCGTGACTCACACTGGCTGCCTGCCCCCAGGAGGAAGGCTGCAGGAGCTGCTGTGCTCCAGCTCCCACCTGCAGCCTTGCTCTCAGGGTGCTGCCCGCTGCCCGGCACTGCTGCAGCATGATACAGAGGCAGCAGCATGGAGTGGCAGCTGACTCCGTGGGACTGGGGCGAAAGTCTCTATGTAACCATGAACGTTAACTGATAAGCCCAGGCTTATCGGTTAACTGTCTGCACGGTTATGCATTCACATCCCTAGTAGGAAGTCCTGGAAGGAGTTATATTATCTGAAGAGGATGCAATATTGGGGCAGATATATTTAGTGTGGCATACAAAAGAGTAATGCTAGAAGAAATCAGGTGAAATTAAGAAAGGAAATTTTAGCTTACTCCCAAGAATAGCTGCCCTAGAATGAGTGCTAGAGGAGCAGTCCTGCAAGGGCCGGAAGGTTCTGAGAGCCTTCAACTTCTACTAAAGGGAGCGGAGAATACTTGGCACCTTACAGGACTGGACCTTTAAGAATGTGGTTTAGTCCCTTGATGTAAATGTGTGGGAAACAATTCTGCTTTTGGCCTTAGCAGAGGTGGAATAGTTGGCTTCATACATCTTCTTGAAGTAGCAGGTTAGACTGACCAATCTTGGGAATCTCCAGCTTTCGTAAGTCACACACAATTTTTGGGTTTTACAGGAAGGTATTCTGTTGCCTGAGAAAGTTTATTACATAAGCTGCATGTACATTTACAAACAAGAAAAGTTAGTCGTTTAAAAACAACAGCTCAGTATAATGAGGAGACAAAAAAAATCTTCTGCCCTTTCGAATTACCAGATTTCTCTCTCTCTACTTGGGTCTGTAAAAAGCCAGGAAGGAAATAAGGTAGTAGGTCCAAACTGCAGTTTATACCTGTGTTCTTAAATAGGGAACTGCAGTAGACAATAGAAAACACAGTCTAACACATTATAGTTGAGTAAATGACAGTCCAAAATGAAGCAAGATAAAAGCTTGAGTACATTTTAGTCATTTTTATTTCCAGATACCAATTTACACAAAGAGCACTAAATATGTGCATGTGGGAAGAGGTAAAAAATTTGAAGCCCAAAGCCTGAAAATAGCACAAATTAGGAAGCCTGTACAGAAGAGCTCCCCTTTAAGCATGGAGCAAGAGACACTGAATGAACTACATAGTAGCTCAGAGCCCAACTATCATCACGTTTCAAAGACACCAAAGGAGTGGCATCATACTCCTTTAAAAAAAAGCAGAACTGGGAAGAATTAAAGGGCTACTATTAAAGCTGACAGGCCTAACTTTAGTCCTATCAGGTTTGTTTAAGATTGTGGAGACACTCTTAGGGTAGCCAGTACAAAAGTGAGAACCACTAGGCTACAGAGATCCTCTGGGTCTGACATTTACATTTTAATTCACCAAAGAGAGTTGTGATGTTGTATCCCATATTCTTTATGGAAATGTGCTTATGAATATGAATTTGCATAACTGAACAAAGATGACATGAACAAACTACATCTTGTAATATATAATTAGAAAAGTGATAATCTGCTGAATGTGTATATTCTAAGGGGGATCCAGTAGATATAGTATACTTAGATTTTCAGAAAGCCTTTGACAAGGTCCCTCACCAAAGGCTCTTATGTAAATTACATTGCCATGGGATAAGAGGGAAAGTCCTTTCTTGGACTGAGAACTGGTTAAAAGACAGGAAACAAAGGGTAGGAATAAATGGTAAATTTTCAGAATGGAGAGGGGTAACTAGTGGTGTCTCCCAAGGGTCAGTCCTGGGACCAGTCCTTTTCAACTTATTCATAAATGATCTGGAGAAAGGGGTAAACAGCGAGGTGGTAAAGATTGCGGATGATACCAAACTGTTTAGGATAGTCAAGACAGAAGTAGACTGTGAGGGACTCCAAGAAGATCTCACCAAACTGAAGCAAAATGCAGGACAATGTAGCACTTTAAAGACTAACAAGATGGTTTATTAGATGATGAGCTTTCGTGGGCCAGACCCACTTCCTCAGATCAAATAGTGGAAGAAAGTAGTCACAACCATATATACCAAAGGATACAATTAAAAAAATGAACAAATATGAATATGAACATGATTAAAATTAAACCATCTTGTTAGTCTTTAAAGTGCTACATTGTCCTGCATTTTGCTTCAACTACCCCAGACTAACACGGCTACATTTCTATCACTATTCACCAAACTGAGTGATTGGGCAACAAAATGGCAAATGAAATTTAATGTCAATAAGTGTAAAGTAATGCACATCGGGAAAAATAACCCCAACTATATGTACAGTATGATGGGGGCTAATTTGGCTATGACAAATCACGAAAGAGATCTTGGAGTTATCGTGGATAGTTCTCTGAAAACTTCCACGCAGTGTGCAGCGGCGGTCAAAAAGGCAAATATGATGCTAGGAATTATTAAAAAGGGATAGAAAATAAGAAAGAATATCTTACTGCCCCTGTATAAAACTATGGTACGCCCACATCTTGAATACTGTGTACAGATGTGGTCTCCTCACCTCAAAAAAGATATCTTGGCCTTGGAAAGGGTTTAGAAAAGGGCAACTAAAATGATTAGGGGTTTGGAATGGGTTCCCTATGAGGAGAGGTTAAAGCGACTGGGACTTTTCAGTTTAGAAAAGAGGAGACTGAGGGGGGATATGATAGAGGTATATAAAATCATGAGTGGTGTGGAAAGGGCAGATAAAGAAAAGTTATTTATTAGTTCCCATAATAGAAGAACTAGAGGACACCAAATGAAATTAATGGGTAGCAGGTTTAGAACTAATAAAAGAAAGTTCATCTTCACACAACGTGTAGTCAGCCTGTGGAACTCCTTGCCAGAGGAGGCTGTGAAGGCTAGGACTATAATAGAGTTTAAAGAGAAGCTAGATAATTTCATAGAGGTTAGGTTTTTCTTACGTTCTATTTGTGTGCATGTATCATTCCTGTATTTGAAGTTAGACAAGGGAAACCTAGACCTGTTTACTAATCTTGACGTACTAGGTGAGGGCCATTAGCAGTATTCAAGGAACTTAATGGCCTAGTCTTCAGGACCAAGATCTGTGAACAGTCTTGTTTTTCTTGAAAGTCTTCATTATGGGTGGTCTTGTCAAAACATGTGTCCAGGTCATCTGATGCTGGAACCCATTTTACTTAACACAAAGGATTCCTGCCTTTGGCAAAAGGGATACAAAGGGACTACTGCCAGACATTAGGACACCCCTGCTTACCACACAAAATGACTCCTGGAAACATCAAAGACTGAAAAGGGGGAAGAATCAGTCACAAGTTAGGAGGCTTTCCAGCTTGTGAGAAAAAATTATTAGAACTACTGTTAGGGTAAGAAAATGCATGTAACAAGTATTAGGCTTAGCTGGCATGTTTTATTTTGCTCAGTAACTTACTTTGGTCTGTCTGCTACCACTTAAATCCTCCTTTCTATGCTTAATAAAAATCACTTTTGTTTATTAATAAACCCAGTGTAAATAACTTACTAGGGAAGGAGGAGTGAAGAACAGCTGTGCATAGCTCTTTCATTGATAAAGACGACAAACAATTTATAAGCATGCTCTGTATAAAATTTTATGTTGAATAAGACGGATTTATCTGGAGTTCGGGATCCACTAGGGCTGTGCACTTGGGTGCTGTGTCAAGTCCCTTTGCCTGAGCCTTCCCGGAGCTGAGCTGATCTCAGTGTCTATACCTCTCTGTTGTGGCGTGTAACCCTAACTCTGTGCCACCGCTGGAGGAAACCGGAGAGTCTAGGTCAGCAGGACAGGATGATGGGACAGCTAGGTAGGCTCCATGGTATTTAAGCACATCAAATGACAAGTCTCAAGGGGATCTCTGTGACCCAGTCCGTCACAAGGATTATGTAAGATTTCTATTGCAGTCATTATCTTTATGAAATATACATATAGATAATATATAAGGAGATGTCCATTGCAAATTATGTTCTTAGACCATTGTAATTAAAGGCACATCATTCACAGGTAGTGTGCCTTAAGGCAGGTTCCACAAGACAGAAGATGGGAGACATTCATCTCCCTAGTTAGCCATTGTGTATTTGATGTCTTACAAATGGGATTCTATTTGCATACTGAGTAAAATGCTAATGAGGAGAGCATGTGGCCTTCAGAAGCAGAAATTCACAAGAAGAGACGAACATCTGAGGGGCAGGAACTGTAGATAGGTGAGGAGCAAAGAACAAATTCTAGGGGTGCAGAAAAAAGAAAGGGCATCCATCATCAGGAAAGCTGCCTACGTGCTTGGTCCCATGGTAGGAGGATCCCACCTATCCAGGTGGGAAAATGCTGTGCAAGTGTGAGCAGTAACTTATTAGACAAAAGAGCACCCTGTTAGCTAAGTTTCTACAACCCACATTCTGATTTTACATGTTATTCTTTGTTTCTAATATTTCTATTTGCTACCACTTGCACCTCTGTTCTTTGTTGTATCAGCTCCTCTCTAAGCAAATCTGAATGCTGTGTTTTAGGCAAAAGGGTGTAACCAGTAAGCTGCAGTGTAAAGTTCCTTTGGGAAGAGTGTCCCTGCTAATACTCATTGTCCAGTGGTTAGGGGGCCGCACACCATAGCTAAAAGCATGAATGACTCAGGGGTTGGAGAGTGCCTATTAGTCTGCATGAGGGAGAGCAGAGCCCACAGGGGCTGAGAAAGGAGTGTGGATGTTACTTGTGACTGGGAGCAGGCCCCTGGCTCATACAGAAAAGGATTCCTCATGCTAAGGATAGGTGGTAGCAGGATGCCTCACAATCTAAGTCAGTGGTGGCCAACCCACGGCTTGTGAGCCACATGCGGCTCCCGAAGAAAAAAATTGCGGCTCCTGATGGAACCAGGACAGAACCCAGAACTGCTCAGGTCAGCCGCTCTCACGGCTGGGCCACTTTTGAGTTGCATGCGTGCTCAAGGCCCCCCAGCGCATTATGTCATATCCTGCATATGCAGGCCAGGTCGCACTCAGCGTCCCAGCCTGCACGTGCTAGTAGCCGGTCGCTGAGTACAGGCGGCGGCTCCGGAACCTGGGCATACGGTTAGAGAGGGGAGGGGGATTAGTTTAGAGTGGGGGAGGGGGTGGCAGGATGCTTGGCTCTGGAGAAGAGGAGGGAAGGTGAGTGGGGTGTGCATAGCATCCCAGCCAGCACATGCTTAAAGCCAGCCACTCAGCTTACGCGCCCAGTGCCGGTAGAAAGATGGCATGGCGGTAGCAGCAGCTCTGGGTCCCAAGCATAAGGTTGGGGAGAGGGGCAGGGAGGCAAGGTGTCTGGCTCTGGGGAAGGTGAGGGGAGGAGGATTGGGTTAAAGTGGAGGGCGGGGAGGAGGAAATAGAAATCCTAGTACTGCATGCCAGCTCCAACTTCTCAGGAAGCATGCAGCTGTCATGGGGAGCAAAGAAAGAGCATGCGCTTCCTGAGAAGTTGGAGCTGGCATGCAGTCCTGGGATTCCTACACACACACACACACACACATCCTGCACAGGCAGGCAGGCAGGAGGAAGGAAGTCCCCGGCTGAGTGAAAGACCCAGTGTTTCAGGAAGCATGCCAGCTGTTTATGGAGGGGAGGGGAGGGGAGGGGAGGGGAGGAGAAGAGCAGCCCGTGCACTTCCTGAGACCCGGGATCCCCAGGTACCAGCCGAGCTGTGTCTGTCCCCTTGCCCTGGCCATACCTCCCCCCCCCCCACCAGCACCATGTCCCCTGCCCCCACCAGCACCTTGCCACCTGCCCCAGCATCCAGCATCACCCTGCCCCAGCATACACCAGCACCTTGCCTCAGCACTCTGTCCTCTGCCTTCACCAGCACAGTTGGGGCCACATTAGTGAGGCTTGGGGGTTTTTTGGAGGGATTGTTTTTTGCATCTCACTTGTGTGGCACTGACGGACTTTTCTGTGGGTCAGTGACCCCTGACTCAAAACAGGTTCCCCACCCCTCTCATTAATAAAGACAATGCTGAAATATGTTGTGTTTGACATAGTATTTTATTTAAAAATGAAGCCTGGCCAACAAGCCCCCATCCGGGACCAAGCCCCCATCTGGTCGCAGCATCATAACACTCCTGCACCCCCCGGACTCCAAATCTGAGCCTATCATACACTGGAACCTTCTGTCCAGAGCTTCACACACCCCCAAACTCCTGCACCCCCACATCCTCAGTCTTCTGCCACTACACTCCTACACCATCCACACACTGCAAATCTGTCCTGAGCCCATCATACTCCCAGCCTCCCTACCCTGAGCCCCTCATGCACCTCAGCCCAAACTCCTGCACCCTCACAGCCACAAGCTTGCAGCTTGCTCAGTGCCCCAACCCTCCACCTGGACTTGAACACTGTCCAGCCTGGAGCCCCCTCCCTGGAACAGTGTACTGGCACCTACTTTCCCCCGACACGGCTGGGTTTTTTTGCTCATCTTCCTCCCCTCTCCCCCAGTATGTGGCTCTTCGCCACCTGTCAATCGCTATTTTGGCTCTTCATTCCTAATGGGTTGGCCATCCCTGATCTAAGTGCTCTCTAAGCTGTGCAGCCACAGAGCTTCCCTGCACAGGGCTGCAACAGGGAGAGATCACTCTCACCAAGGCCTGATGTTGCCCTTTGCAGGGCAGGTGGGGGAGGGGGAGGAGCCCCTCCTCACTGGCCCCAGTAGGAAGCCACCCAGGTAAGCCCAAGCCCCAACCCCCTACTCCACTTTAAGCTACCCCCTTCCCCCCGCAATCCTAGGCACCCTCCTGTACTCCAAAGCAAAGAGTATAAAGAAAGCCCTTTGTCATTCCTGGGGGATGTGTTCTTAAGATCACTGAGAATGCCAAAATCCGTGAATATTGAGGGCAGGGGTATTCATAACACAATACAACACATTGTCCAAAACATAATGCTAACTAGTGTTTTATTACCTGCTGATTCACAGTCAAACAACTTCAAAACAACAGATTTCCAACCAAACTGAACACACAAAGGTAATGCAGTTAAACAACTTCAACACTAATCACCCAAAACAGTTCATTGAACTCACACTCTGTGAATCTTATTGTTCCTCTGAGATTAGGCGGTTAGCGGTGGTGGATTCACAAAGGGACATTGTGATGGGAAGCAGTATAGAGTTTTTCTTTAAGTCCTTAAAAATATTTTGGTACGGCATCATTGCAGCTTGATTGCAAGTGGCTCTTAATACATTTAAAAAGTAGATGCACAATGGCGAGGACCAGGAGTGAGCCAGGATAATGGATTCCTGACTCGCGCCAGTTCCCCCGCTATGCCTCTACCTCTTTTGCACCCACTGGAGATGGTGCTGGGGGGAACTGGCTTTTAAGTCGGCTCACACCAGTACCTGCTCCTGCTCCCCACTTGCTACCTCTCTCTGCTAGAGGTAGTGAGAGGGGAGGAGGGACTAGTCAAGTTATTACTCGACTACCCGATATGCATATGTTGTTTGCATCCCTCGTTTGTTCCTGTACCTTCAATAAGGTTTCTTTAAAATACTCTCTCCTGGATTCCTTTCCCCTTCATGTTTGCATTACAGAGGATCTTGCTCATCAGTTCCCTAAAGGAGTCAAAGTCTGCTTTTCTGAAGTCCAGGGTCTGTATTTTGAAGCTCTCCTTTCTTCCTTTGGTCAGGATCCTGAAATTGACTCTCTCGTGATCATTGCTTCCTAGCTTGCTACCCACATCTACTTCCCCTACTAATTCCTCCCTGCTTTTGAGCAGCAAGTCAAGCTGCACATGGTTCTTAGTTGGTTCCTTCAGCACTTTGTACCAGGAAGTTGTCCCCAATATTCTCCAAAAACTTCCTGGATTGTCTGTGTACTGCTGTATTGGTCTCCTAACAGACACCTGGGTGATTAAAGTTCCCCATGAGAACCAGGGCCTGTGAGTTGGAAGATTCTGTTAGTTGTCTGAAGAAAGCCTTGTCTACCTCTTCCACCTGATGTGGTGGTCGACAGCAGACACCCACCACAAAATCGCTCCTGTTGCTCCAACCTCTAAACTTAACCCAAAGACTCTCAAATAGGCTTTTCTCTCGCTTTATACTGAGAAATCATACTGCTCTCTTACATACAGGCAGTCCCCGGGTTACATACAAGATAGGGACTATAGGTTTGTTCTTAAGTTGAATTTGTGTGAAGTCGGAACTGGCTCCAGATTCAGCTGCTGCCACTGAAACTGACCAGGGGCTGACTACAGGAAGCCGGAGGCAGAGTTGCTCTGCCCCCAGCTTCCTGGAATCAGCCTGATCAGTTTCAACAGCTGCTGAATCTGGAGCCTGGGACAGAACAGCTGGGGCACTGCCCGGTAGGTTCCCACAGGACCAACCCGGCAGCACCCCAGCTGCTCTACCCGAGGCATCCCGCAACAAAAGCCTGGTCTGCTGGGGGGGGGGGGGGGCGCACTAGCTGCGCCCCCCCCCCCCCCCCAGCAGACCAGGGAGACCCGAGCAAAGCCGCACAGGCAGAGGAACCCCGCTGCCCGTGCGGCTTTGCTCCTATCCCCCTGGTCTGCTGGGGGGGGGGGTTCAGCAAAGCCGCTGGACCCCCCCCAGCAGACCAGGGACACCTGAGCCAAGCTGCCGCCTGGGTGGCTTTGCTCGTAAAGCTGCCCAGGCGGCGGCTTTGCTCGGGTGTCCCTGGTCTGCTGGGGGGGTCCAGCAGCTTTGCTGGACCCCCCCAGCAGACCAGGGAGACCGGGAGAAGCTTTTCTCGCCCCGGAGGACACAGGTGGCGACCCGCCGCCCATGAGCTCCGGGGCGAGAAATGCCCCGTTCGTAAGTGCGGATCCGACATAAGTCGGATCCGCATAAGTCAGGGACTGCCTGTACAGTGCAACTCCTCCACCGTTTCTGAAGGGTTAGCCTGTCTTTTGCTACCTTTCTGAAGCTCGAAGGTGTCCTTTCTGCCTTTTCATCTGCACTGAAAACTTGCTGGGGCACATAATTCTTTTCCGCCATAATTTTAAGAAGATGTGGGGGTAAGCCTGTGCTGCTTCAGGACCAATTCCCACATTAACTTCACATGTAAATTGTATCACTTTTTAAATTTCCCCAATCACCCATTGTGTGTGGTGAATGACACTACACTGTCATAATTTCCCCCTTCACTGCTTGATGCTTGCGCAAATTGCTTCCACATACTCAAAGTCTTTATTTGAATTATAGCACCAATCACAGGTGCTTGTTTCTGTGCTATGTCTTGAATGCAAATTCTTAATGCCTTTTCCATTTTCTCAATCAGGGGATCACTACTCACATGACACCTTTGCACAAGCTGGTGCACTTGTAGCAACACCATCCCTTATGCTTTCCTCCTTTTTGATATAATACATGGTAGACTTGCTAAATGTGAGACATTCCAGCTACGGAGGCCACACTACCACCACTTGCGAGTTTATCCAACAATTCAACTTACTCACTTTAAGTATTCATCTTTTTTCTCTTTTTAACCTCTTGACCACTGTCTCATTCACTTGCTTTCCCCCTCTCCCTCCGCCCCGGTGCCTTAATTAAGGGTGCGTCTTAAGTTTAGCTATTGCAATTTTCTTTCTAGAAGGCACTGAAAAAACATCAGCACACTGCATCATATGCTTGGGCTGGTGCGATGCAATATGCGAAACACAAACAGCAAAACTGCAGATGGTGAGGGCTTCCTGTATAGTGAAAAAACAGATTCCCTACCTGAGTTCGGAATCTGCCAACCATTAATCCTTAATAGAAATGCAGACAGCTTTCAAAGTATATTAATGTAGTACTTCCAGATGGCTTTTTAACAGTCTGAATTTCAGACTAAATATTGGTGGCATTTGTAAGATACAATATTCTGACAGCAGTAAAACAGTTCACATGCATAAGCCTATTAAGCCCAATATCCAGTCATTTCCAGCAAGTCTTGTTTTTACAAGCCATAGATCTTTTTCAGAGCATGTTATGAAATCTGATTTCTGCTCCTGACATTATGGTTTATAGCTACATTATCACTGTTACTTACAACAAAAGAAACAACAGCTACATCAGTTCAGTGATGACAGCAGATTGCTCTGCTATGCAAAGTATTCTAGTACAAGTTAGGAAATAGGTCCCTTTCTCCGCAGGATAGGAATACTGTGGATGGAATAATGTACTGGCTTCCTAAGAAGTGATCTCACAGTACTCTTGAAATTCTTCCTCTGCTCAACATGGATAAAGGCACAACTCATCTATAAAGGGATCTCCAGGTTTCCTCACAGACAGGTGATGTGATTTGAAGCTAACAAAGGGGCATGAATTGGGAGGTCAGGGTAAATGGAGGTAATGAAAAATATGTTGAGAAAAAGAAGTGAATGCTCTATTTTAGTGCCTCTCAAACTACAGTCCACAGCCATCCAGTGGTCCAGAGCCACTGATGAAGATCCACAAAATAAGACAGACAGGTGGTTAGTGACAGGGCAGGGAGATAGTCCAGAAGAAGATTCCCTTCAATGTGTCCTGCAGAATGACAAAGTTAGATTTATTTATTATTTATTGAAAATATTTTTACCCCGCCTCTCTATTTAAATATTCAAGGTGGCTTACAAAATTTTTAAACTATAATATATATAAAAAATTAAAATATGAGACCCAGAAGAATATAAAACCTGCTAAGACATCTTGAGAGGAGGGACAAACACACACTCAACACCAATAATAGCACAAGTAAAACGGGTGGCTTTAGCCTTGCACGGAAACAATGCTAGCATTGGTGCCAGGCAAATATCCCAGGGGAGAGAATTCCACAGCCTGGGAGCAAATGCTGAGATGGCCCTGCTCCACATAGATGTTAATCTTATCTCCCCAAGTGAAGGAACACAGAACAGAGCCTCCCCAGCTGACCTCAATCCGCAGGCAGGCTCATATGGGAGAAGATGGTCCTTCAGATGCCATGGACCCAACCTGTTAAGGTCATAACCAAGACCTTAAATTGGGCCCAGAAACATACTGGAAACCAATGCAGCTTCTGGAGCACTGGCATAATGCGCTCCGTATAACGAGTATTAGTTAAAACTAGACACATTCTGGACCAGCTGAAATTTCCAAAGGCTCTTCAAAGGCAGCCCCACATAAAGCGCATTACAATAATCCAACTGGGATGTAACAAGAGCATGGATCACTGTGGCCAAGTCATGCTTGTTCAGGGAGGGTCACAGCTGGCAGATCAGGCGAATCTGCCCAAAAGCATGCCTGGCCACTGAAGAAATTTGGTTCTCAAATGTTAAAAAAGGGTCCAAGAGGATTCCTAGGCTGTGCACCTGTTTTTTAAGGGGGAGCGTAACCCCATCTAGAACAGGTACCACACTACATTCCTGAACAGATGGCCTCCTGATCCACAAGACCTCATTCTTATCTGGATTCAACTTCAGCTTGTTTGACTTCATCCAGTCCATCACCGCCTCCAGACACCGGTTTAGATCAATCACCGCCACACCTGGTTCTGATGTCACAGGGAAATAGAGTTAGGTGTCATTTGCATATTGATGGCACTGTCCTCCAGAACTCCTTGTGACCTCTCCCAGTGGCTTCATGTAGATCATAGAATCATAGAATACTAAGACGAGAAAGGACCTCGAGAGGTCATCGAGTCCAGTCCCCTGCCCTCATGGCAGGACCAAATACTGTCTACACCATCCCTGATAGACATTTATCTAACCTACTCTTAAATATCTCCAGAGATAGAGATTCCACAACCTCCCTGGGCAATTTAGTCCAGTGTTTAACCACCCTAACAGTTAGAAACTTTTTCCTCATGTCCAACCTAAACCTCCCTTGATGCAGTTTAAGATCCGTGGTCACCAACCCACTGATCGTGATTGACTGGTCGATCGGGAGGGCTCAACCAGTCGATTATGAGGCATTTGGGCCCCCCCATTACCTCCCACCCCCAAGAAGCCCCACTAATGCGACAATGGAGGTAGCACCAGCTCCCTCTGGGGTGGATGGAAGTCCCATAGCCGTGTGCCACTTGCGGGGTTTCAGAAAGTGCGCTGGCTGCTCCCCGTCCCCCAAACAATTGGTGCAGTACCAGAACCCAGGTCTGTGGCATGCTGGGGACTTCCTGTGTGGCGGGGGGGGGGGGGGAGGAGTCATCAGAGGAGGCACGTACCGGGACTTCCTTCCCCTGTAGGGGGGGAAGGGGTAGGAGTTCCAGGAGGAGGCATGCACCAGGGGCTTCCTTCTTCTGTGCAGGGGGCAGAGAGGGGAAATAAGAGTCCTGGGAGGAGGCACACACTGGAGACTTCCTTCCCCTGTGGAGTGGAGAGGCGGTAGTGGAGGGCACCATGTCCCCCACCCCAGCACTCAACAGCACCATGTCCCCTGCCCCCACCAGCACAGAAGAAGGAAGCCCCTGGTGCATGCATCCTCCTGGGACGCCTACCTTTTCCCCCCACATTAGTGAGGCTTGGGGGGTTTTGGAAAAGTTATTTTTTTGCATCTTACTTGTGTAGCCTCAACTGACTTTTCTGTGAGTCAGTGACCACTGACTCAAAACAGGTTCCCCGTCCCTCTCATAAATAAAGGCAGTGCTGAAAATTTTTGTTTGACATAATATTTTATTTAAAAATGAAGCCCGACCAACAAACCCCCAATTGGGGCCAAGCCCTCATCTTGCCGCAGCATTATAACACTCCTTTACTGCCCCCAGATCTCAAATCTTAGTCTATCATACAATGGAACCCCCTCTCCTGAGCCTCTCACATCCCCCAACTCCTGCACCCCCACATCCTCAGTCTTCTGCCACAACACTCCTGCACCAGCCACACACCACAAATCTGTGTCCTGAGCCAATCATCCTCTCAACCTCTCTTCCCTGGGCCCCTCACATACCGCAATCCAAACTCCTGCACCCTCACATCCACAAGCCTGTGGCTTGCTCAGCACCCTGACCTTCCACCTGAGCCCAATACTCCCCAGCCTGGATCCCCATCTCCGAGCCAGCATCCCCTTCTCCACATCCTTCTGCATCCAAATTCCCTCCCAGAGCTTGCACCTCTCACCCCTTCACACACCCAAATCCTTCATTCCAACCCCAGAGCCCACACATCCTGTCTCAACCCAGTGAGGGTACAGCTAGACTACAAGAGTTTTTCCAGGATACCAGAGGTATTCCAGAAAAAAATCTTCCATGTCCAGGGACGCGTTTGTTCTTCTGCTTTTTTTAATGGAAGAGCAAACATGCTCTTTCGGAAACCCCTGTATTCCTTGTTCTACGAAGAATAAGGGGGCTTCCAAAAGAAGGGGATTTTCTGACATTTGGCCAAATATCGGAAAAACCTCTTCCTACAGGAGAACTGGAAAAAAGCGACAGTGTAGCCATATCCTGAGAGTGTATAAGGGCTGGGGATAGCAAGTGATGGAGAGGAGGAGAACAGAGAGGGTGTGGCTTCTAGGAAGGGGTGGGGTCTTGGGAGAAGGATGGGGTAGTTCTTGGCTTGTTCTGACATTTAAAAAGTGATCTTGGGCATAAAAAGGTTGGAGACCATTGATGTAAATGTTAAACAGCATAGAGGACAAGATGTGCTACAGGGTCCTGCAAGTTTCCAACTACCATGGGGTCGAACAGCAGTCCCCTAGCTGCACCTTCTGAAGGCATCCCGACAGGTAAGACAGGAACCACCGCAAAACAGTGCCTCTGATAACCAACTCCACTAGGCTTTCAGAAGGATACCTTGGTCGATGGTATCAAAAGCTGCTGAAAGGTCCAAGAGAATCAACAGGGATGCACTCCCCCTTTCTATCTCCCAGCATAGGTCATCTACCAGGGCGACCAAGGCTGTTTCAGTTCCAAAATCCAGCCTAAAGCCAGACTGAAATGGATCTAAATAATCTGCTGCACAACATCAAACAAACTTACTCCTGCCAGTAAGACATTATAATCTAAATCCTGCCCTGGCCAAAAGAACCACAATGAATCCTCCATCATAAACATGCTGCTGGACTATTTCACTACGGTGCATATTCTGCTGCTCCTCTCAGTAGGAATATGCATGCCTACTATGTGCTCACTGTAGCAGATACACTTGTGGGTTAGCCATTTCCAACTCTCCAACTCAACAAACCAAGTCCTTCCAGGATATGACAATCCCTACCACACTCCTGCATGCTTTTGAGAGATCCCGCCCTGCTGCTTGTGTGAAGAGAAGATACTCCTTACACACTGGTGTTTCCAATGCATCATACTGAGCCCTGAAGATGTGTTATCAGCCACACACTCCTTAATATTTAAAAGGTGATTCTTCCTCTTAGAAAACATAATCAAATATGACATTTAAAGCACTTGAAAAGTGTATCCAGTATCTACTAGCCTGAAAACTAAGCCTCGGTGAAAAATATATGGGCTTCCAGGATTTAACAGAAGCAAAGATTACTCGTGGGGGAATTCTGTGACTTGACTTTCCTCAGAGTAACTGAGGTAGACACACAACTAACTAGGAATCTACAACAACTTAGCCTGTTATATATTTTGAAGAGTTTGTTTGTGGATTTGTTTGTGCAAAATAAAGTCATACTTCCTGATTACCTACAGACACCAAATTTTGCATAAACAATCCTGCCACTTAAATTAGCTGAATGCACTACTGTTTATACCAGAATATGCTTGGTGAAAGGTTTAAATAATTTTTTTTAATTGGAAAAAAGTCATGACTATTCTGATTAGAGTTAATAAAATATGTGCAAACAAAATTAAAATCAAGTAACCTATTCCACTGTCATTTTAGTGCAAAACATTTTTACTGTTACAAATCACAAAATAATTCAAATTAGTTACAGAAAGAGTAATGGAAGCTTAGCGAGTTCCTGATTCAAATTTACAATGTATGGTAATTATTCAATAAAATGAATAATGTTTGAAATTGAAATCCTACAAATTTAAAACTGTTCTTTTACTTCCCTTTTGCAAGCACATTAATAAAAAATTCTATTCTATTGAATTTCTTGAACTTTCCTATAAGTGTAATCTATGCAAAATGACTCTGCCTGGTCAAGGACGGGTCTCATCTGCTAGTATACTGTAAACAAGCACATTTTCACTAATCCTTTATTTTATTTTGCTAGTATGGCTTATGTGCTCTAATGTGTAGGTGACTTTTACAGACCATCTGTCATACATATTTAGCCCAATAAAATGCTTAAGGACCCTATTAACACATGGATTCTGCATCTTTTCTGTGGGATGAGTATTTACAAATTTTCACTATGGCACGCCGGGCTCCTTGCCCCACCGGGCAGCCCTGCTACGCTCCTGGCCCCTTGCCCACCCCGCTATGCTCCTGGTCCTGCCAGGGACCCCTGCTGTGGTGTGCTAGTCTGGCCCCACCAGGCAGCCCCACTGGGTTGTTGCCTGGCTGCTCAGATGCAGCACACTGGGCAGCCCAGCTGCAGGGAGCCCAGCCACCAGCCCTCCACCAGGACTTGTTGGTCCTACATCCATGGTCCTGCCAGATGATGGATGTTACTGGAACAGGGAATCCCCGATTACACATGTTCAACCTGTACATATGAGAATTCAAAATGTCTGAAAACCAATATACTCTAAAGCTAAGGAGGCTATAAATATAAGAAGTGAAGGAAACCCTGCATAATTAGATCCCACAGAAAAAATATCCAATCTTCATAACCTCTGTTTTGAGGCCTGTGTTACTAAATTGTGTAATTAAAAATGCCAGATCATGGTTAATGTTAACCAAGAGCATAGCAGTGCTACATTTTCATACCCAGCTCAGATTCTGTGACAATGTAAAGATTATACAAATGTATATATCTGCTCACCTGTAACATTTGTCCACCTTCTTTAGTACTCCTATCTACAGTGTATTCACACATAAATCACTTTCTGGTTTAGATGTATAAATTGTTTAATCTGTACATGAAAACTGGAGATCTTAATTTGTAACAAAACCAGTAAAATCAGAGACCCATATGCTCCTATTAAAACCAGCCAGAGCAGGATTGGAACTTCATATTTTAAAAGCTTCTAATAAAGCTGAACTAATCTTATTTAGTTTAGACAGTCTGAGCTTTTTCTGACATTTAAGAGGTTAAACTACTTTAAAAAAAATCGATACCAATATGTTTTGTAGATCATAGACTCAAATTATTTTTAATTTTAGCCCTAACTTAATGCCATTCCGATCATCACATCTAAATTACTTTCTTCAGTAAAAATTAACCTCCTTTTACTGAACAGACAACCTTTACAACAGGCCAATTTTCACTGAGTTTAATGCCACAGCATTAATCTGGATCCCACATTCACAAGTCAATGATTTATTGTATCAAACTTGCCTTTTTTGCATGTCTTGCAAAGACATGTGTTAGTCGCTTTATTCAATATAGATGCTAGTGTAGAGAGCGCTGCTCTCTATTAGGGATGTAAAATCCTGTGTAATTAGTTAAATAGTTAAACATTAAAAACTGTCATTTATTCCTTTCCTCCTTCAGCCTATTGTTCACTAAACTATATACATTCCTGCTAGTCTCAAGGCCCAACAACGACCCTTCCCCCTCCTCAAGGCAAGCCACTGCAATCAAGAGCGGCTACCAACAATCAGGCACACACAATCAGACGTGATTTCCTCAGAGCCTAAAAATGCCAGCGCTCTTCCCTCTTAACGCAAATCAAGCAAAAGATAAAGGTGCTGTCAGCTCCAAAAGAAGTTTGTTGTGCACACGTTAGTGAAAAGTAACAGTAACCAGCACCAAAAGGCTAATTAAATATGCACTATCCCACCCAGATACTTTACTCAAAGATCAGTATAATTACTGAGAGCTGACCGGGGGGGTACAAGAATGTCTTGCTCGTGGGTTGTACGAACAGGGAACCCCCAATTCGAGGGGGCGGCTTTCCACGCCGGACTAGACAGCCTGCGTGGTTTGCATTGCTTGTTTTTTTGAGCAACAGCTTCTCAAGGACATGGGAACAATGTGTGCACCAAACACATCCTGCCTCTGCCTAGGCCAAGCAGCAGTTTCGGAGCGAGGCGCGTTAGGGTCTGCACGTTGGACTCGCCGCCGCCGCCGGTAACAATGCACCGAAGGCTACTGCTGCTGCGACAAACGCATCGGGCTGCCCTTGCCACGCTGCCCCCCGCCAGGAAAATACCCCGGTCTCCCCGGCACGCCGAGAAAGCCCTGCAGGGCCAGGCCAAGCTGCGGGACCCACCAGCTCTGCAAGATGCGCCTGCCCAGCCAGCCACCTTCTCGCTCTCCCGGCGCAGGTTGGGAAGGGAGGCTGCGGGCCGGGCAGTGGGCACTTACCTTTGGGGCTGCTCTCTGGCAAATAGGGCGGCGCGGTAGGGGTGACATTGCCGGAGCTGGGCGCGGACAGCAGAGGGGAGCGCTCGTCCACCCCGTCAGCAGCCATGACTATGCGGCAGCAGGGCCGGCTGAACCCGGGGAAGAGCCTTTCCTCGCGCGCCCGGCGTGTGAGCGTGTCACAAGGCACTGGAGCGAGGGGGAGGAGGGGAGCGCGGCCAGCAGCGCGAGAAGCGGGGGGAGGGACTGGGACCTGGAAAGTGGGGGGGGGAGCACAAACTGGCCCTCCCTATGTCACAAGCAATAGGGCGGGGATGGGGAAGGACAGAGCTTCCTCTCTCTGCAGCCCCTGCCGGAGTTGGGGGGGGGGGGATAACTCGTGTTGCAGCTGTTTTTGTTTTCCGGGGCAGTTAATGCGGAGAGGTTCGTGTCCAGGCTTTCCTCACGCAAGGAAATGGGATATGAGCAGGAGAGAGAGCACCACCTGTAGTTGCCTGGGGCACAAATGCAGTAGGGAGGGAAGCCCTGGCACGGTGGGGGTATGTACACCCCCATCCACCCTTGCTTACTACATCTGTCCTCTCAGTATAGTGTCAAGAGTCACTGTCTCTTGCATTGGTCCAGTAAAATATAGCACTTTACCCACATTGTTCCTGCAATATTATAAGTCAGATTTTCATTCCAGAATTGTTTGTGGGCACCATTAGCAGGGAGAGATAAAGAGAGGGGATCATTTTGCTTTTTCATCTGCAAGCTATTAATAAAAGGAGGAAATATAACATTTTCTCTCTTTACTTTCTGCTTTTTTTGCTAGTGGTTTGACCTGGTGTGCCTCCCTCTAGCTCAGACACTCTCAAAGTTTTTATATGATACTTTTCATTGGGGTATCTGTACAAAATTACAGACCAGGAAGACCATGGAAAAATCACTTTATTAAAAATAAAATAGATTAAGACATGTCAGATGTGGTAAACAACAAAAAGCAACGGGTGTTTACCCAAGTTGTAGATGGCCTTACTGTTGCAATTTTTTCAATTGCCTCTTTCAAAACCCTGAGGAGGAGGCAGATGTTTCTCCCCTGCAATTGTAAATACTGCTGTGTTTATAAAGATGACAAATCAGTGACTTTTATTGCCGCTTTATTTATGCATAAGGAAATTCATGCACTTTTTGTCATTTGAGTCTACTGCTCATGTGAGGAGGGTTCTCCTAGTGTCAGTGAACTCTCTGAGGACACAAGGCACCACTTAAAACTCTCTTTGCCTGAAATTCCATTAAGGCACCAGCTGGAAATCCCAGCAGAAGAACTTTCCCTATTGTATTTTCACCCTAAATTGCAAAGAGACATATGCTTGTCACACTGTAATCTAGATACATTACCTATAAATTAGAGATTCCCATGCCCTCCTAATGTATGGCATGCAAGTGATAACATAAGTTATCTAGTTATTCTGGATAATGACATGCTGCAGAGCATTAGGCCAATTGCCAAGTGTCATCAACCATCCCAGAAGTGTGGTTATCTAGGACAACTGCACTTCCTGAAATTGTGTTATTGGGAGAACGTTCCTACATTTATGTAAGAACAGGATAATAAGTCCTGATCCTGAACTGTGAAGTTGGATGCAAATACTATGATTTCATTAGTCAGACTCCTTCCCTCTTACTTTTATTTTATAAGATATATTACTTAGAGCTGGGCAAAAACAACAACAACAAACCACAAACCAAACCCGACAGCAAAAAAACAAGCTGAAAGTTTTCCACTAGAAAATGCTGACTCAAGGAAATAGAAACATTTCACAGGATTTTGTCAAAATTGTAGATGGGGAAGTTATCCAAACATTTTCAGTTAGCTAAGGGTGAAATATTTAGTTTCAATAAGGATGACGTGTTTTGAATCGATCATTTTGATTTGTTAATATGATATGATAGCCAACTCTAAAATGTAATTAAACAATCCAGATATAACAAGATATTTCAACCTTATTATTTCAATAAGATCATTTTGACATTTCCGAAATTAATACTTCAGGATGGAAATTTCAACTAATCATTTTGATTCAGGGTGAAAAATAATTTTGAAATACTGACATTTCCTGCAGAATAGAAATTCTAACTTTTGACCATCTGTAAAGGTGCCTTGTGAGGAATAATACATGATAGGGCACCTGGTTGTTTATTGCATATTGGCCAGGAACCAGTCTGAAGGCCAAGTACTTCCCTCATCCAGCAAGTGCTGTCTTGTCATCTCAAGCCCCTGTGCTCTCTGGAAATGCTATAACTGACTTCGCAGGAGGGAAACTTTAAAGCTAAATAATTCTTGCCAGGACTGTTAAAACTCAAAGGCCCAGATCCTGAAAGGCATTTAGATGCCTAATTCCCATTGGTTGGATGCCTAAATACCTTTGAGGATCTGTGCTAATGTGCTGCTTAACCACAACTCTGGTTGGGGTTGTAAGATGTAATAGGTTTTTAGTATTTGTAGTTGAAATGTACCTCCAGCGCAGTTTCCTACCATGGCCTTGTTGGCAAGTACAGAGTTTTTCAACAAATATGCAGGTATATTCTCTGTTGGATTTTTAGTAAAGGACCCAACATTTCCAGCCACACCCCTATTTTTGCTGTACTGTGAAAGATACAATAGCTAGTAGAAAGATGAATAAAAAGAGAAAAAGATAGGCATGATTAAGTTCACCAGTACCCACTGCTCTGCAGTGACAAGAAATTGATTGTGTGAGACCCATCTACTGCATTGTCCCATGCCTCAGAGGAAGACTTACAAACATGAATATCACTGCCAGTTGCCCAAAGGGAAAAGCTATACCACAATTCAGATGTTAATCTGTTGAACCCTGAGCATATGACCAAGAATTATTGTAGTTAAGCATCTCATTAAACTGACCCATACCTGAGAATGATCGGTGTCTAAATAATTATTAGTTAAGTAAATATAAAAGTAACACACAATCACAGCTCCTTTCAATCATAAAGGATTTGCTATGCAAGAACATCCAGAAAAAAAAATGCAGATTAACTGAGAGATGTAAATTTGACATGGTGTAGTTAATCCACATTAAATTTTTGTGTGGACTCTGTAATTCGGAATTAAAATAGCCTTAATTTGGTTTAGGTGACCCCTGATCTATACTACAGAATTAAGTTGAGAAGCATAGAGCTTAAGTCAATGTAGTTAGGTCGACACAGTTCAAGTGCAGACAATGCATTGCATACATTAAATATTACTGCCTTTCAAAGTCTGTCCCATAATGATCCACACTGAGTCTACACTACCATGGGCTGTCGAATTAATTTACGCAACTTCAGCTACATGAATATTGTAGCTGAAGTTGATGTATTTAGACCCACTATGGAATCATCACCATAGTAAATCAACAGCTGACAATCTCTTGTCAACTCCAGCTATGCTTCTCATTCTGATGGAGTACCAGAGTCAACATGATAGCACTCAGCGGTCCATTAGACACGATAAATTGACCCCCCCCCCTCCAATGGATCAATTGCTGCCCATCAATCCAGGAGGTAGTGAAGACGTGCTCCTAGTAAGGATGAACACCACCAACACAGGTGTGGACATATAAAAGCAGTTTAATTACTACATTAGCTGAAAATCAATGTAACATAGATTGACTTAATTTTGTAGTGTAGACTTGTCCTTCATACACTCCGGAAATGAATTAAACTACAGTCAAAATTAAGACTACTTTAATTTTGAATGAGGGTGACAATTACTAGAATTTCTGTACTCTTAAACAACAAATTGGAGTACTAAGCTAATAATTCCCAGCAAATAATTTGTTTGTTGAATTTTTCCTATTTTTCATTATTTTAAATTAATTTTATGGAAGTAACCACAGGTTTACCACAAGTCCATGCGGATTTACACATTTAGATCTCATTCAGGCAATGGGATCTACTGCAATGCACCCCTATGCCCTTATGGTGTTTTCATTGACTCAGGTAATACATAGTTCCAAATGGTGTCCAGCAAGTTGATCCTATACATTATGAAGTATTGAGAGATTATACAGAAACTACATTCTTTTGAATTAACTAAGTTGCAAGGTCAAGCCTCTCAAGAGATAGAGAGTGCCGTATTTAAGGTTCCTACAAATAGATAATTCAGCTCCCTTATGCACATATATTACAGAACACCCTTTAATTATATTACTGTGCTGGGTTTAGTCACAAAGATCCCATTGAGACTGTCACCTTATGCGCTGATTATACCACTAAGTCTGCCTACCTGCCCTCTGGAGCATCCCATCACTCCAACCTGCTGGGCCAGAAATTCTGGTTTCCCCCAGAGTCGGTAATGAGTTGAGATCACAACCCAGAGCAGAGCGACACAGACACTGAAATCACCTCAGCTCTGGGAAGGGTCAAGCAAAGGGACTTGACACAGCAGCCAGGTGCACAGCCTGCGTTGGACCAAAACCCCAGATAAATCCATCTCATCCATTAACTGGTTAACTTTACACATCTCTATGCGTCATATTTCTAACTTCAAATACAGGAATGATACATGCACACAAATAGAATATGCACATTCTGCAGATTATAATGTTAAAATATTTTACATTAATTATTTTACCTAAAGAATATTTGAGTTAGGCATATTCATATTCAAAAGCATCTTTCCATATAGATTATGGGGGTGCGACATAACAATGATCAAATGCTATTTTTTCCACAAGACCCTTACCTCATTCAGTGCACAGGAAGACCTACCCTAGCATCTGAGCTCACAAGTGAGCCCAAGAAAGCAAGAAACAACTTGATGAGGCTACTAGTGAAGGCTGAAACTCCTCCCTGTAAAACTACCAGCTCTGGAAGCTGAGGAAATAGAATGTGGGTCCAGTGGATTCTTAGCATTTGCTATTCCTGAGGTTTCTCTTTTATATATATTGGGTACTGTTTAGGGTTGCCAGGTGTCCGGTATTCTACCAGACAGTCCAGTTTTTGCACCCTCTGTCAGGTAAAAAAAACTGTGCAATGTCCGGTATTTTCTGTTTTTCTGGCTGGGTGCCAGACAGAAACCTGGCGGGGGCAGGAGGAGTGGCTGGGAGGCGGGCCCACAAGCGGCGCTGGGAGCCTGTGGTAGCATGCAAAAGCCTGGCAGGGGCGGGGGGAGTGGCTGGGAATCCCAGCCACTGCCCTCGCCCGCCTTCTGCACACAACCACAGGCTCCCAGCACCGATTGCAGCCCCACTCCCTGTGGTTGTGTGCAGAAGCCAGGCAGGGGGAGTGGCTGGAGTTCCAGCCACTCCTCCCACCCCCACCCGGCTTCTGCACACAACCAGAGGGAGTCCCAGGCTGGGAGGCAGAGCCTCTGGTTGCGTGCAGAAGTCGGGCGGGGAGAGTGACTGGGAGGTGAGGCACAGTTGGCGCTGGGAGCCCAAAGCTGATTGCGTCTGAGGAGGAGTGACGCCTTGGGGAGGAGAAGCCCTGTCCCTGCTCCTGAGCGCTGTTCAAGCACGTTGTGGCACTGTAGTCTAGGAGAGAAGGCCGCAGGTGCTTTGTAGTTGCATTTAGGTGCCTTTTATGGGCTCTCAGCCAAAACTGACTGGGGTGGAATTTCTGCTTCTTCCCACTGGGACAGTCAAAGACTTGGCTATGGGGGAGTCACCTTCCTACCCATGGTCCCCCCCCCCCCCCCACCCTGCCATTGTGTTGCCCTGGGGTCTGCCTCTCTCTGCTTTGGGTAGCAGGTGGCTGCTTTGCAGAGCAGGTTCTGCTGCCTACCCCTTTGTTCCCAGCTTGGTGGCTCTTGGTAGTAGCCACACAGGATGTGTGTTCAGTGTGGGTGGGTTGTTTTTTTTTTTTTTTTGACAAATTTTTAGCCTGTGTGTTTGGTATTTTTTGGGAGACCATCTGGCAACCCTAGTACTGTTGGGATTCGTTTCCATTGTTAGCTGCAAAGGGAAGTGCATCATGTATTAGAAAGTGATGCATATGTTCAGCTCTCATCAGAGCAAAGGAAAATATACGTGTAAGACTTGTGGTGGAAATGACTGCTATGTGCAGGTAAACTGAAAATCATCCTACTGCACCTTTGAAAATCACACAAGAAAATGGACCAGTTATGTCTTCTGAGAAATTACGTTTGCAAAAGATTGTCCCATGTAACTCCAGGTTTCCACTGCAGGGTAAATATATCTCAAGTAGCAGCTGTATCTCCCCTTTCTGCATCAGAGTCTTTCTGGGTTTTACTGCATGAGCTTTTGCATTGTACAGCTAGGGGTGCAGGCAGGGATTCCTTCAGAAGTATTGACATGGGGCAACGTGAAATATGGTGCATAAAGTTAAAAGGATATTATTAAGTAATTCTTCAATAGTTCTTTATTGATTTTACTTCCCATTTTTTGTGATACCTTTGAGAAGTTGGAAATACAATTACTCAGTGAATTCTCTGCAAATCCATACAGGAATAACTAGTTTTCAGGGGAAGGAGATTCCATAATGGATTTGGGGGGACCTTGAAATTAGCTCAGTTGCTTAATATAATAATATGTCAAAATTCTCTAGCCCCTTATCAATCAAAAACATATTTTGTGCATTGGCATCATGAACAGTTTAACCACTGATGGAATTATAGTTACTTTGTTAATTACAGCTAAAGGACTATCAAAGGAAAGCAAAACATTTGTTTCTGGGACCCGTATTTTTGTTTTATTGGGTTTTCTAGATATTATTGTGGATTTATTAGCTGAATTTAAGGTTCTGATTTTTGACCTGTAAAAGCACACCGTGCACATACCCTGCAGGAAACACACCATCAATATTTTTCACTGACTTTATTATTTTTTATATTACACACAAAGAGGATCTAGCCCATCTTCCCTGATCCTCAACATGCAAAATACTGTACAAACAAATAGTGTGATATACTTCCCCTGAGAGCCTGCAACATAAACAAGACAATCAACGGCTGGATATGGAAACAGATAACTGACTTATTCAAAGTCAGATAAGATCTCACTGGAAGAACCAGGAAGAGAACATAGCCTGACTTGTAGTCTAGTTTCCTGACTACTAGACCAGCTTCCTTCCCAAGACAGTAGAATGAAGACAGAATCTGAGATTACTTCTGTTTAATTTAAATTGTGCAAAGATTTCAAATACTGTCAGAACAGTACTAGAATCTAAGTCGATAGACATTAAAGGGATACTACACATTTTTGCCCTTAACCCAGAAGGAAAGCTAAGGGTTGGATCCTGCATCATTGAAATCCTTGGGAGACTTGCTATCACTTCAGTGGGCATTGGATCAGACCAGTAGTCCCCAACGCGGTGCCCACGGGTGCCATGGCGCCCGCTGGGGCATTTATGTGCGCCCACCTAGTGACCAGGGCCAGCCCGTGCCATTTTTGCACTCTGGGCTCCCTGCGCATGCACGGTGCCACCCTGGGCGTGCAGTGCATGCGCATCCCCGCCCCTGGGCACCTGGCAGCCCCAAAAGGTTGGGGACCACTGGAACAGACAGAAAAGGAAGAAATTAGTAATCTGTGTATCTAAAAATTCTTGAATAATCCCAGTCACAGGAACATATTTTATAGAAGAGCTGATCTGAAGGTCAGTTGACTGCGCAAAAGCTGAACAGTCCTTGGTTTCCAGGGCAGCTGGAAGTGCTGGTGGAGGGAGAATGCAACTCTCCTGTAATTAGTGTGGATTAGGGTAACATGTAGATTTATTTTTTATTCTGAGATTACATTCTGTTTTTCTTGTATGCATGTTTTCTGTTCCTTAGTTATTGACATATATTAATCTCTCCTTTGTTACCTACTTGGAATGCTGCTTATAAATACAGGGGATAAGAGAGGATAAGCCTAATCTAGTTTGTCTTAAGACATGCTATGTTCAAAACAAAGGCACAGCAGAGACGTCAGGGCCCCCCATGTTTTGTTGAAAAACTGTAATACAAATTGAGTAGTGAAAGCGGCACATGTGGTGCAAACAACCTTTCCCAAAATCATAAACTATCGACAGACCTTGTGTGACAGAGTACTCTGAGTTTTATATATAATATTTGAGAAATATATTTTAGTAGGTCATTAGGTCTTTTTAGGTCTTTCTCCTCATGGTATAAGA
Source organism: Pelodiscus sinensis (assembly GCF_049634645.1). Lineage (NCBI taxonomy): Eukaryota > Metazoa > Chordata > Testudines > Trionychidae > Pelodiscus > Pelodiscus sinensis. Next base: position 42,799,445 of record NC_134712.1, on the reverse strand, counting down.
CCTTTATTTTATACAATTAATAGCTATCTAAACCAGGATTCTGACTCTGTTACCAGATTTGCCCATTACTTTGGGGTATGCTTATTTATTAGCATTACTCTTCTGGGGTGGGAGGGTTGATAATTCTATCAATATGCTGCTTATATTACTTGTATTCTCCCTTCTTCCAGTTCCCTCCCAATGGAGCTATCCTGTAGGATCTAGATTCCTCAGTGCTGGGTTCTCTCCACGCTAGAATGAGATGAACAAACACACTGTCACCCACTAACAGAGCATGTCTGAGAGGACTAGTTAATCAACACTCACAAGTTGACTCCTTATAGGTCCCTGAATGTAATAGGCTGAGTTTCACAGCATTGCCAAGCTGTGACTCTCATGTGCCTTTGGACTCAGTGAGCTGTGTTTAAATAGCACTTTAAGCTGCCAACCTCATACGTTCCCAGGTTCAACATTTTTCTATCATAATTTTCACACCACAGCCATTCTGCTATTAATCACTTGATGAACAAACCCCACAGGATTTTTGGGCACCACAAAATCTTTAGCTTAGGTTCAAGGAGAATTGTTGCAAATGAATGGGGAAGCCAAAAACAACACTCCATATAGAGGAAGGAGAGAGACAGAGAAGCAACCAGCTTAACTATGAAAGTTATTTCAAGGTAGTAACCATACAAAGGGAGCCAAAGAAACAAAAGAGTTGCAATATTAAATCTAATTTAAATCTGATTACAAAATTAGGACTAGCAAACCATAACTGATCACGTAAGACAGTCAGGAGACTATACTGAGAGAGAGAGACAGATCTCACCACTCTGTGAAGCTTGAATCAATCGGGGTTCTCAGGTGGAGGTGGTAGTTCGGGGTCCAGAGTGTTGGAGACAGTCAGAGCAGAGCCCCTAGCATGATACGTCAGTAGAAGATGAAGTCCTGATGGAACTGATACAGAAATTTAGATCCAGGCATCAGAAGACTTTACTTGAGCATGGGCAAGGAATTTTGTAGGGAAACAACAATGGTTCAAGAAGGGATATTAGATTTGTTTATGGTAAACAGATGGTTCAAGGGAGCATTCCAAAATTGTTTTGTTTAGGCTAGACAATAGGAACTGCTAGTTCCTGGCTATGGGTCCTGTTACTTCCAGGGAGCTCATAATGCAATTAGGCAGCTTAAGTATTTTGGATACAAATAGAGGTTTTTTTTCTAAAATTGGCCTGATAATTACTGGCCTGGGTGTGTGCAGGTGTGGGTTCATTAGCTTCTGAAGCAGAAATTTTCCCATCAGGCAATGTTTTCCTGCTTTCTATGTACCAGAGTTCAGTGCCTTGTAATCTCTGACCTCCATTCTGTATGCTAATGGCCAGGGCTCGACAAATCACTGAATCTACTCACCCGTGGTGAGTAGATTTCAGCCAGTCACTCCATTCACTGGTGGTGTGCGCATGAGCAATGCGGGTCTTGCACATGCACAGTGTGGGGCAGGCGAGTAGGTTTCACCGCCTTTTGTCAAGCCCTGCTAATGGCGATACCTCCCTGTCCCATCTTTAATGCAAATAAGGCTGGAGTCTTTCCTTAATTCTGTCACCCTTGTCCTGAGGGGCTTAGGCGTGTCTTCCCCTGCCTTTTCATTGCTTTTTGTAAGTCTTCGTTCTGATCAGCTTTGGTTCAAGCAGAGGCTGAAGGAGGGAGGTCTTTCATGAGTCAGACAGACTGGATATTATGCCTGGTTCTCAGCTGGCTCTGTAACGTTGCCCTGGTGTGTATTACAGAATTACTTCAGTTCCATACCCCTGAGTGACATAGTTGTACTGACCTACGTGCCGGAATAGACAGTGCTATGTAGGTGGAAGAGCTTCACTTGCTGACATAGCTGCTGCCTCTTGTGAAGGTGGATTAACTAAACTGACAGGAAAAGCTCTCTCCCATCCACTTAAAGCATCTTCATTAAGAACTAGAACAGTGTAGCTGCATCAGTGCCACATCAGAGGTTGCATCTGAGGCACCAGTGCGGGATGGGGAGGGGCATGGATATAACCATGTAGGTTAACCAATGAACCCAGGCTCATCAGTTAACCATTTACACATTTACATTACCACATCACTAGTAGCATTTGGCCAATGCTTCTATACATCTGTGTTTGGCAATTTATGTAATATATTTTATGCTCTCTAATACTATAGAACTTTTTGTGCTGGTGTTTATATGAAGTGTGCTGTTATAAATTTGAAATGCATTGGATGGTATTCATTTTACTACAGTAATTTATGATGACGGGAATAATCATGAAGAAGACATCTTCATTAACACAAGAATAATCCTTTCCCTACTATTTCAAGCGGAAATATGATTATTGTAAATCTCATTCTTTTCATTATCTTTGCCTTATGGCACATCTGGAATTTATTTTTTAATCTCTCTGCTATTTTAGTTCACTTTATTTTTAGAATAATGAAAGAATTTTCAGTCCCAATCTGAAATTATTCTAATTGGAAATTGTAATCTTGATTGACAAGATATAATGTACAGTTTTTTTCTAGCCTAGCTTAATTTCAGTCAGTGTATTACAAGAACTGCTAAATCCTTCCCTGTTCCCCTACATTCAGAAAGTACTAGTTCCTTTCATAAACATCTCCACCTAATCACATTTCAGGTTCTCAAGACTCCTCTTTTTCTTTGTATTTGAGTTCACAACCTAATGAATATGCATGCTTAGATTCTCTCCTGCTGTAAAAACATTCAATTCATTTAGTAACTTCAATCAAATGTTATACTAGCTGCTTCTGAGAAATCTTTTGCTTTTTCCTTTTCTGTTGTTAGCTAGATGGTTTTTGTTTTTAATCTTTGGACTTTAGACACAGCTTCTACTTTTTGGCATGATAGTTTTCATTTGATCCTTGACTTCCAGTTACATCTTCAGGGTTTTTTTCAACATTACATTGTTATTTTCAGTCCAGCAGTTTGGATGTAAGTTACCCATTTATCATTTAAGCCAGTGTTGGGCCACTGGTGGCCTGTGGGCTGTATGCGGACCATTAGGGTTCTATGTGTGGCCCACAAGATATTTTATTTACTGTTGCCCATGTGCAAGATTGCCATATTTTGCTAGCTTTCATCGGTGTAGGTTTTTTCTTACTTGTATTACTAAAGTGACATCCACAGAAAGCAAGGACGTGAAGTGGGATGCGTGTTGCTTGCCCACAACATTGACTGTGAGAGCCGCGCGCTCCCTCTGCATTCAATCAAAATGCTGCTATGGTTCAATTGGCACAACCCCACAAATTCTAGGTATTCAGGCACAGTTAGCAAAACTACCTTATCCCAGGAGACCATCTTTGTTACAACAATCTTGCAGCCCTCTGAAATGTAGGACCACACATGCAGCTCACTCACTAGTCTAGATTGCCCATCACGGATTTAAACCCACTTGGTCTTTGATCTCAAAAATGTTAGTTCTTAGATTAGAGATTTTCAATAAAATTTCAGGGTGGCTCCTAACTCTTATGAGTAAGGAATGCACCAAAACGGTACTATGAGGGGACTATGAAAAGGAGTGAGTTGCTATCATTTTAATGAGAATTAATACAGAGGTCCCGATAGTTATTTATCATTAAAGATCCCATGATGCTTATCACAAGAATAGCAACATCTTGGTCAAATTCCAGTTTGGATAATTATTCTGCCTACTTACATTTCCCTTGCCATTTCAATCTGAATGTGCATCCTTCACTTTCTGGTTGAAACTGCTGTTTAGTGCAGTGTCTTCATTAAACCATTGTTACGGTTCAAATGAAACAATTCCTTTACAAATAGAGTTGCCAGATGGTTTCAACAAAAATACCGGATACATTTGACATTACATCACAATCTACATTACATCTTATCTAGAAAATACCAGACATTTATATTTTCTCAATTTGTTTCCAGAACAAAAAGCTCAAATACTGGACTGTCTGGTTCAAAACCGGACACCTGGCAACCCTATGTACAAATCTTCGTAAAGTTCTCTGGTTTCTTACGGTGAGAGGCATTACATTAATATGCTGCTTTTTCAATGTAGAGCAAACACTTTATCTGCTGCATGGGGATTTAGAGGTGACCTAGGAAATGACCTAGGAAAACTTATAGTTCAAAAAAAGCATCCAGTTCTACAACTGGGTTTCTGTAGGCTAACCTTTATTCCTACACAAAGCCCCATCCAAGTAAGTGACTGCACAGAACCAATTGAAGGACCAGGCCCTAGGGGACACTAACATCCACAGGGATTAGTGTTGTAAAATTAAATGAAAATCAGACTTAACTTACTGTGTGCTTTGATTTCATGCTAAAATGCAATGATAGAAAAAAACAAATTCCCTACAATTTAGCTTAATGTTTGTCCATAACTAGAGAGACTATAAAAGTGATTTTTTGCCTTTGATATTGTGATTAAACCTAATCAACAGCACAAAAATAATAGGGCCTATTATTCTATCTCTCTCTGTACATAACTCCCCCAGAATATCTCATGCAATACTCCAGATCGGCAATCGGCTACCTAGGCTAGAATATGGACTACATGAGTGACCTTCCTTCATCTCAGTGGGCCAAAAGTTTGTCATAACCAGAATGGTCCCCCAGGATTGGGTAGTTTTGCTAACTGTGTTTGAGTACCTAGAATTTGCCGAGTGTGCCAACTAAACTCTAGGGTTATGTCTACACTGGAGCGAAAATGGCTGCTCTTGCGCAAAACATGCCATCTGTCTACACTGGCTGCACGTTCTTGCGCAAGTAAACTGACGTTGTACTGTAGTAAATCAGGGCTTCTTGCATGAAAACTCTGACGCTCCCTCTCAGGAAGAAGCCCTCTTGTGCAAGAGCTCTTCCAGAAGAAGCCAGTGTAGACAGGCAACATGAATTTCTTGCACAAGAAGCCCCTATGGTGAAAATGGCCATCAGAACTTTCTTGCGCAAGACAGCGTCTACACTGCCATGGATGCTCTTGCACAAAAGCACATGCCAGTGTAGACGCGCTCTTGTGGAAGACTTTTTGCGGAAGAACTCTTCCGCAAAGGAGTTCTTGCGCAAGGAGCTGCCAGTGTAGACATAGCCTAGCAGCACTGGATGCAGAGGGAGCACATAGCTCTTAAAGTCAATGTTGTGTGCAATCAGCACACATCTCACTTCATGAGCCCTGGCTTTACATTCGTGTCACTTTAATAACACAATTAGGAAAAACCTTATGTGGATGGAAACCAGCAGAGTCTGGCAACCCTGCACATGAGCAACAGTAAACAAAATTGTGCTTATCATGTAATAACGTATTGCCTTCTCCCATCTCATCACTGGTAATCTTCTCTACAATTCTGTTATAATCATTCCTTTTACATCATTTTTATTCTAATAGACTTTTGAGAATACTTGAGGTCTATATCCAAATTCACCACATATTTAATCCACTGATTGTAAATGTTGGAGACATGGTGCTTAAATGTGATATTTTTTACTTTGGAGTGCAAGTAATAATCTTCAGACATTTTGTACAGAATATCTGCTCGATCCACTTCCTCACTTTATATGTGATTGTAATGCTAAGCTAATGACCCTATCCTGCAGCAGAATGGAGCCCTGAGTTTTTTGTCCATGTAATTCATATATTTGATCCACTCCACTCCAGTTTCCAACCTCTCCACTGCATGGAAAGCATTCTTATTATATTCCCTAACAATCTTTTCCTGATTATATCTCAGGTCCTCTACTCCTTCCTTAGCTTCCTTGATATTTTTGACACTATTCCGTGATTACATGCTGCATTGCCAGTTCCAAGCATTAAAAAATCATTATCCCAAAAGCATAAAACTAGCTAAAAATAATAGGATTTAGAAAAAATAATTTGGGGGAGGGAAGTTCTTTGACTTCTGGTTTCAAAGCCCTGAACATAGCCTTAAAAATGTAAATAAATGTTCACTGATCATTAGGGTAGAAAGCTTGTCATGCTTTTTTCTAAAGATCACAAGCTGTTCACAGCTTCCTTAGACTTACCCTCAACCACTGACTGGGGTCTGTGGCAGGGGAAAATGGGGAGAAGGTGGGGGGAAAAGGGTAGCTGTGCTGGGTCCCTCCAATTTAAAAGGGTTTGGAGCTCCCAAATGCTGCTACTGCATCCGGAGCCCTAGGCCTTTTAAGTCACCACTAGAATCCTTGTCAGCATGGGATGGGTAAGGTTGCCAGATGGCTTAACAAAAAATACCGAACACTGCCCCTCCCCCCCCCAAAAAAAACACCGGAAAAAAATTCTGTAGAGGAAAAAAAAGGGGGTGAGACCAAAGTTGTTAAGCAAAAGTTGCACCACTCCCTCCAGTTTGGGGCCACACACTAACCCCCAATGCACCTACCCCCTCCCCCTGAGCCAGGCCCCCCTAGCACCCCGCCATCCCAATGCACTCACTTCTGCCTCAGACCCAAACCCCCCAGCAGTATCCCCCATCCCAATGCACTCACCCCTTCCTCAGAGCCAGGCCCCCTGCAACATTCCCCATCCCAGTGCACTCACCCCCCCCCCTCCCGCCCCAGGTCAGGCATCCCCAGCACCAGGAGCTCCCTGCCCCAATCAAATCACCTCCTGCCCCCTGCAGAGCCAGGCTCCAGAGGAACGGGACGGCCGGGTATGTTAATCTTACTTTTAAAGTTGCTGCTCCTGCTGCCTGGCCCGGCTGCCTCGGCTCACAGTGTGTGGGAGGCATCATGTGGCCAGCTCCTGGGTCTCTGCTGGTCACATGGGCCAGAGCAGCGTGCACTCCGCTTCCATCCCAGTCCGGCACCCCCCTAGCGTGGCACCCGACAAGTGCCCCCTCCTGCTCCCCTTCACTACGACTCTGCCACGCTCCTCACTACCCCGCCCCAGCCAGACACGGCAGGGAAAAATTGCCCCCACCAGGCTTCCGTCTGAGGGAAACAGGAAATACCAGCCATTTCACATGTCCGGTATTTCCTGTTTTTTTACCAGACAGAGCCTTCAAATACCGGACTGTCCGGGTGAATACCAGACACCTGGCAATCCTAGGGATGGGCAGCACCGAAGGTCTAGCTGGGAAAATAGCCAGGCCTGGGTTGCCCAAGGGCCTGGCACTCTGTCATCAGCCCTGCCCACAATTAGGCTTTGTGTGCTGTGGTAATACCATATGCATTGATTTGAGGAGACTGATTTCTGAGATCACCCCAGAACTACTGTACTGGTATAGGGGACTATAATTACTACTAGCCAATTAGCCCGTCATAAGACGGGATTTTCAGGTCTCTCCTCCATGTCGGCCTTCTCTCCTGAGCCTCCGGTCTCTCGCTCCAACTCTCTCTCTCTTTCCTCCTCCTCCTACTGCCTCCCTCCCTCTCTTTCTCTTCTCCTCCCCCTCCTGCCTCTCACTCGGGGGACCGCGGAGTCCAAATGGCCATTTGGGTGCCACACTCTCCGTGCTGCATGACGGGTGTGGAGCTCAAATGGTCACTTGCGCCACTTGCTCCCACGCGGCGGCCTGGCTGAGTAGTGCAGTCAGCCGAACGCCACGGCAGGAGGCGAAGGGGGCAGGGGCAGTGACATTCACAGCCAGGGGGCGGAGCCTGGAGCCGCTGTCACGCCGCAAGTCACCGCCCTACCCCCCTTCTCCTCCCACTGTGGCATTCGGCTGACCTCTGTGCTGCTCGGCCGGGCCACCACGGGGGAGCAAGCAGCGCAAGCGACCGTTTAGGCCCCGCACTCCCCATGCAGCACAGGCTGCCCAGAGGAAACAGCCAGCATTTCAGGCAACAGCGCCCCCCAGAAGGAACAGCCAGTATTTCAGCGTTACAGACTCCCAGACATTGGGCTACTATATATATGATGGGATGGGACTAGTCCAGATGTAGAATATGCCATGTGTACCCATTCAAAGTGTTGCTAACTCTCACAGATTTAACAGGGCTTTCACAATAACTGGGGCTCTTAAACCTCCAGTTTCTGAAATCAAGTGGTTATGTGAGAATTTTTTAAAGTACATTTCTAGCTTTTACAGTTGAGAAATGTCACCCAAACGCATAGTCGGCCTTAGGGCAGGGCAAATTGGGCCCATGCCCAGGGCACCACTGCCAAAGGGCGAGGGGCAATGGGGTATGGGTGTTGCTGGGCAAAGGGGGTGGAGGGTACTGGGAAGAGGGGCAGAGTGGCAGGACATGCCGGAAGTGCAGGGTTGGGGACAGAGGTGGCAGAAAAGTGCAGGGGTTGGGATGAAGGGGGTCACTGGGCAGCAGTTAGGGGCAAAGTGGGCACAATGCAGGGGTTAGTAGTAAAAGGAGCACAGGATGGGGGTGCAAGAGTTGGGAAACCCATGGATGCCAGGGGAAATGAGTGATACTATGCCCACAGAGGTCAGGAACACCAAAACCCAAGTTTGCCCAGCAAGGGCATCATATTCCCCAAGACTGGCCCTGCCCAAACATGACAGAATGTAAACTCAGGTGTTCTCTCAAGGCTCAGAAACTAAAAGTCAAAGAAAAAATATTATTATTCTTTCTAAATCCTTGATTTTGTCCAGGAACAATGTCAGTCTAACTTGATCCTTATTACTACCCTTTTAAAATATTGAAACATCATTAGCTTTCTTTCTAGTCCTCATTCAGTGTTTCACATTTGTTAAATATCAATATCAAAGGGCCCAATAGTTCTAAGTTGGACACTACAATATTGAGACACTTTTGAAAATACAATTATGGATCAGAGATAATAGCTGTGTCAGGGAAGAAGCAAGCTAAATCTTTTTATTGGTGTGTTCTCATAACTACAAGCTATGACAAAGTGGGGATTGTGGAGATTTTATTCCCCTGGTTATGTTACATGAGATTTCTACTGTGCTATAGTAACCCTGTGGGTGTGCCTCAGTTTTTCTGGGCACTGCACCAATACCTAGATGATGATGGGAATTTTGGTGTAATAGCCTCCTGCACGTACACAATGGCTGATACTTTCTGTAACCTGAGCCTGGAAGGGGTGTGTGACCTGATGACACCTTTTGCTGGAGAAGCAGAATACAGGCTAGGAAGCGGGGCAGCTGGCAGGACTGGGACAGGCTGCTAAATGTGGGTTAGTCTCGCGGACCTGGGGTACAGGGAGAGGAGTCGGGGGTCTTGGCTCTGGGCCTCCCTCCCCAAGATGGACTGTGCTAACTGCTTCTGGTTACTGTGCTAACAAGTCTATTCCATACTGTATCCTTATCAACTAATAAACCTTCTGTTCTGCTTGCTGGCTGAGTCACATCTGACTATAGATGGGGATGCAAGGCTTGGGAACTCCCCACACCTCGGTGACACAGGCTTTTTACATAGACTTACATATTGACATTGTGCCTTCTTCTATATCACAGGTAAAGCTGCGAGTTTGTCATGGAGATCACAGAAGTCATGGATTCTGTGACTTTGTGGGACCTCAAGGACTTCTTCAGCAGCCAGGTGGCTGGCCTAGGTGCTTCCTGAGCAGCACGGGTAGGCTCTAGGCCAGTGGCACCAGTTGCTGCTGGGGCAGTCTTGGGCTACCGTTCCACCTCCACCCCCTCCCTGCAGTAGCAGGAGTTTGAGTGTGGGAAGGGATTGAGGGCTGGGGGTTGAAGTGAGGACTCTGAGTGGTGCTTACCTTGTGGGGGTTCCCCAGAAGTGGCGACATGTCTCTTCCTCAGCTCCTACTGCCTCACGCTGTTCCCATCTCAGGGGGCCAATGGGACTATGGAGCGGGCACTTGAGGGGAGGGCAGCACACGAAGCTATAAGCAGAAGGAAGGACATGTCACTCTTATGGGGAGCTGAATGGAGGCAGGTAGGGAGCCTGCCAGCTCCACCAACCACCCCCTCAACTCTCCGAGCACCATCTGGGGTCCTAATCTGCTCCCCCTGATCACCTGTGGTACCCCAGGCTTCCCCTCCCCCCAAGATTCAGTCAGAGGTATATAGTACAAGTCATGGACAGGTCACAGGCTGTGAATTTTTGTTTATTGTCCATGGCCACTTCTCCATGACTTTTACTAAAAATACTTAAACGTGACCTTAGTCATGGGTCATTTAGTCTAGATCTTAGTTATCAAGTGGTGGAGGGTATAACCTCAGGAGTTTGTACTTTAATCAAGAGAGCTGACAGCCTCACCAGGCCTGTGGGCAAGATGTTGAGAGGTAGGCTTTGTGCTGTCAGGGTAGGGCAAGGCCTTAGGCAGAAGCGTCGGGGCCAAGGGCAGCCAGCTCTCAGCCCTACCCAGACTGTAGTGTGCCCCCCGCCCCCCAGTTCTCAGAGCTTCCTAGCCCTAGATCATGCTATGTGACACTCTGGGAGTCATTTAAAGGGCCCAGGGCTCTGGCCATTACTGCTGCCACAGTAGCGGCAGCTGGAAACCCCAGGCCCTTTTGAATCACTGGGCCCTGGGACAGTCACCCTCTTTGCCACCCTCCCTGTTGGCGGGTCTGACTTTAAGAGACACTGCTCTAGCTTAGCTGTTATATATGAGCATAGCACCATTGAACTAATATATTTAGCAGAGCTGGATTTACGCCTTATGTGCCCCCAGTGCTTTTTTTGTGACGGTACCACCTGGAACGGCGTACCATCACCTATTTTCCCAGCACACAGAAAAGGAATTGCATTTCCCCCGTGTGTACCAGCACCTGTTTTCCTGTGGCGGCTTGTTTCCTGACAGAAGCCTGCTCGGGACACGAGGCTTTTTTTTTTCCGGCTCCCAGCGTAGCATTTTGGCTCTTACAGGGGCCACGACCACATTTCAGCCCCCAGCGTGGCACTGCTTCTTTTATTTATTTATTTTATGAACAAGCCACCCACACCTTTTTTCTTACAAAAAAGCACTGTGTGCCCCTAAACACAGCATCTTTAATACCACCGCTCCCCGTTCCATGTGGTGCTGCTTGGAGCCCCTTTCTGCCCATCCCATATGGTCCTGTGTCCCTTCAGCATCACTGGACTCCTAACTTGACTCCAAGAAGGCGCTGTGACTACACTCACCACAGGTCCGCTAGATGTTTGCCTCTGTCCGCAGACCAGTCAGCTCAGACTGTTCTTGCACCACAAGACCTCTGGTGGTCAAAAGGGAGAACTGCAGCACATTTTCTGCAGAAAAATAATTCTACCTCCCTCAGCCAAGAATTCTGTACTTGCTGCAAATGCCACCTAAGGAGAGGTAGCATAGCGTGAACAAGCAGTGTGTGGAGCAGATAAGGCCCCCCGCCTTCACGAAAACTCCTCAGCAGGGTGGCTTGCAACTGCCTGGCAGCAAAATAGTCCAAAATATTGCAACACACAACTTCTAAAAAATATGGCAACTAGAAGCTAAAAGTAGCTCAACTGGACTACACAATTGCAAACTTGTCAACCCGTGCCTTTATAACACTGGCGTTCTTAGATATGTGTTTACCAAAATTCCCTCTAGGGTCCACGGCTGCACCTACCTCCTTAGCAGAGTCATGCAACAGCACTCACCTTCTTTGGACATGTAAGGTGTGGTGGGCTTGGTGGGAGAGTGGGGGGGCAGGGCTGGAGGTGCAGCCAGAGCTCTGTGGTGGCTGCCAAGCTGTTCTCAGGGCAGGCCTTGTGGTGGGCAACTGCTGGAGCTGGAGCTGGAGCTGGATCTGGAGCTGGGCTATGGTGCAGCTCCTCCTGGGGCCAGGGCCAGGGCTGGAGCCAGGGCTCCCTGAATCCCTGTTTCCCCCTCACACACTCCTCTTCCCCTTTTACTGCCCTCTACCTCTCAGAGCAGTCCTCTTCATCCCCCTGCTGGTTCCCTCCCACCGCTTCCCCACATGTCACTGCCCCACCCCCAGCACCCTACTTTCTGCAAACCCTGGGCGCTGGGTTCAACAAGGACAAGTGCAAAGTCCTGCACTTGGGACGGGAGAATCCCAAGCATTGTTACAGGCTGGGGACCAACCAGCTAAGTAGTAGTTCTGCAGAAAAGGACCTGGGGATTATAGTGGATGAGAAGCTGGATATGAGTCAACCGTGTGCCCTTGTAGCCAAGAAGGCTAATGGCATATTAGGTTGTATTAAGAGGAGTATTGCCAGCAGATCCAGAGATGTCATTATTCCCCTTTATTCGGCTCTGGTGAGGCCACATCTGGAGTAGTGTGTCCAGTTCTGGGCCCCCCACTACAAAAAGGATGTGGGGTCCAGTGGAGAGGGTCCAGTGGAGGGAAACAAAAATGATTAGGGGGCTGGAGCATATGACCTGTGAGGAGAGACTGAGGGATTTGGGTTTGTTTAGTCTGCAGAAGAGAAAGCGAAGGGGGATTTGATAGCAGCCCTCAAATTCCTGAACGGAGGTTCCAAAGAGGATGGAGAAAGGCCATTCACAGTAGTGACAGATGGCAGAAGAAGGAGCAGTGCTCTCAAGTTACAGTGGGAAAGGTCTAGGTTGGATATTAGGAAAAACTATTTCATTAGGAGGGTGGTTTGACAAAGTCCTGGCTGGATTGATTTTGTTGGGATTGCTCTTGACTTGGGCAAGGGGCTGATCTGGATGACCTCCTGAGGTTTTTTCCAGCTCAGTATTCTATGATTCTAAAATACCATATCACCTGGATCTAAGTCCATGGAACACCCACAAGTTGAATACAGCATGCAGATGTGGATGTCTCCTCTCAATAAATAAATAAATAAAAAGATGGAAAGATTAATAAAAGACTGGGACTCTTTAGCTAAGAAAAGAGATGACTAAACGGGATGTGATAGAAGGCCTATAAAATCATGACTGGTGTGGAGAAAGTAAACAAGGAGCTGCTATTTATGCCTTCTCATAACATAAGAACTAAGGGTCACCAAATTAAATGAATAGGCAATACGTTTAAAAGGAACAAAAGGCAGTATTTCTCCTCATAACACATAGTCAGCCTACATAACTCTTTGCCAGAGGATGCTGTGAAGGCCAAGACTCTAACAGGGCTCAAAAAATAACTAAATAAATTCATGGAGGATAGGTCCAGTAATGACTGATAGACAGAATATCATCCATCAGGGATGATCTAGATGGTGCTTGGTCCTGCACCATGGTGAGGGCAGGGGACTGGACTTGATGATCTCTCAAGGTCCCTTCCAATTCTAGTATTCTATGATCTCAGTATTTGTGCACAAGACAAAACTTACTCCGCTCATGGATAGAAAATCTTAGCGGTAACACTGGTGCTTACTGTGCCTAATTGGAAATCTGGCTCTGATAAATGGGCTCGTTTTACCATGTGAGGATCAGATGCTTTGGCCTAATATTTTTAAAGGTTTCAGTCATTTTGTTTGCATTAAATATTGTAGCTTACCCCGTAAGATTTGTTGATTTAGTATTGCCATGATACTTAAATAAGAAATAACCTTTTCCATTGTACAATCTTTGCCAAAATTGAAAACATTTAAAAAATAACAGTATTATCATAATTCACTGATTGTATTCTGCCCTATGGTGTTATTTCAAATAAGCGTTTTGGTGACAGTACACATTTGAGAAAAAAGCAGCACCAAGGAATTTGTTGCCAAAGTGCACTTATATTCAAATAAATGTTTATAAATAGGGGGCTCCATTCTCTTCAGGACAGAGACAGAGCAATGTGCATGTTAGGGCCTTTATTCCTAAGGACTTTGATCACACAATCACAAAATTGCTCTGGGGTGACACAAAGTGCCATATCCCACCATCTGATTACTGAAGACAGTTGGGCTTTGCCTTCACTAGGAAAAAAGGTACATTCATAAACTGAGTTATCAAACTTGAGTTAATAAACTTGAAAAAAAATCCTAGCAAAGATAAGGCAGTGTGTAACTTTTCACATACATTAGCAGTTTGCCTGCTGATATGTGTGAAAACCGCAAGTTACCCTGACTCCATCGGCTTTTACCTCCAGTCAGTTAACTCAAGTGAAAGATCCATTTGTTTTCCTTAGCGAAGACACCTCCACGGACATGAGTGGACTGAACAAGATTAAAGAATGATGCTGTGGATTGGCCCCTCTCCCATCCCAACACGCTATAAACCTTCACGACGCACCTGTATTTGTTTTTCTGAATAGGCAGAAGATTAAAAGCCAGGGTCCATGCTAGGGGGGTAGCAAATGGGTCAGTCGACTGGGGCTTCACACCAAAAGGGACCCTGTAAAGCTAAGTTGCTTGGGCTTTGGCTTCAGCCCCGAGTAGCAGGGCTCAGGCATTCGGCCCTGGCCCCCAAGGCGCCCTGGGCACAATGCGCTCTGGTTTATTTAGGCAGGCCCCCTGCAGCGTGCTCCAAGGGGCTGGTTTTTTCCTGGCAAACGGACCGGGGGGATTCCCGGCTAGGACACTTCGCAGGGCTGCTAGGGGCGCGGCGGCCAGTGTGTTCTCCCCGCCCGCTGTCAGCAGCCATGCGGGGAGGCTGGGACCTAGCAGACCCGAACAGTCCCACCGCGCTGTCAGTCACACGCAGGCGGCTCGGCGCAGCCTGGAGCCCTGCCCGGCGGCAGGCCCGTAGAGCAGCCCCAAGGCGCCACCGCCCGGCATTCGGCGGCGCTAAGACCGCCCGGGAGCGATGCCTGCCCGTGGCTCTCCCCGGCGCGTGGAGGGAGGACCGGGCGTGCGCGCGCTCCCGGCAGCGTGCGCGCGGCGCGTCTCCCTCTCACGTGAGGTGCCGCCCGGCTCAGGGTCATGGAGGGGCCTGGGCAGGAGGAAGAGGAGGAGGCGGGGGCGGCGGACGCCTTGGAGCTGCTCGTGAGGCGGCAGCGCAGGGAGAAGCGGGAGCTGCAGGGTGAGGCCCGGGGCGGGGCGGGCAGTGGGGAGCGCGTGCTGTGGCCTGGGGAGGGTGGAACCAGGCGCCAGGTCTGTGCGACCCTGCCACAGCGCGGCTGCTAGAGCCAGCGGTGTGTGGAAGCGCCCTCCTCTGGAAAGAGGAGATGGTCCCTCTTTGGTGAATCGTTTTCACAGGCAGGATGAGGGCCCAGGAATTTGTCCCCCAGTCCATATTTCTGTGTGGCCTTTTACTGCATTATGGCCAGCACTGGAGTAGAAGGTACAAAACCTGCCATTGGTGCAGTTATGAGCAATGACATCCAGAAGGCGAGAAGGCCAGAAGCAGAGGTTTCTAATGAGTGGTATGCTGTAACGCTACACAGTATTGCAAGTCAATAGTTACTAGTTTGCATTTAACCATAGAAAACTTCAGAGGTAGGAAATACTAAAAATGTAACAGTTTCAAATTAACATTGTGTTCTAAGCCTTAGTCTCTGTCTTGCAATCAGACCAGTGAACGCGTGTTGACATACGTCTGAGACTTTAAACCAGTGGTGGGCAACCTGCAGCCCATAGGGGTTGTTTGTGCGCCCCGTGACACATTTTATTTGCTGTTCGCATGTGCAGGGTTCCCAGACAACACTGGTTTCCATCCATGTGGTTCAGGGCTACTCAACTAGGGTTGCCAAGTGTCCAGTTTTGAGGCAGACAGTCAAGTATTTGAACTTTCTGTTCGGGCAACAAATTGAGAAAATATAAATGAGAACATAAATGTCCGGTATTTTCTAAATAAGACGTAATGTAGATTGTGATGTAATGTCAAGTGTATCCAGTATTTTTGTTGAAACCATCTGGCAACCCTATACTCAACTTTGGAAGTTCTGGGGGCCACAATGAAACTCACAGCACATGCCGAAGGTGCAATATAAGTGTGGTTGCATATACATGCACATGTGAATACAAATATATGCAAATAGCTTTGTTCACCGTGACGAGCATAAATATAAAAATTAAGGCAAGACTACACAACATGCAGATCCCATTTAAGTCAGTTCTGCTGATATTAATAAAATGCAGTATTTACCCCACTTCCACCCATATGACAGTACTTTAAATGAGCAATGACTGTCCAGGAATTTAACTATTAAAACACATATGAACAGAAAACCAGCATATTGACTGTTTTTTTTGTTTCAGCTCCCAGCCGCATGTTGAGCTCCACGTTAAACCCAAGCTGCACTGCGGGCCGCAAACAAATGGGCTGTGGGCCTCATGTGGCCCATGTGTTGAATAGCTCTGATGTAGTTGTTTTCTCTACTGGTATTACTAAAGTAACATGCACGTAAAGCAAGGGCATATGAAGTGAAGTGCATGCTGATTGCACATGTTAACTGTGAGAACTGTGCACTCCCTCTGTATCCAATCAAAATGTTGCTATGGTTCAATCAGCACATCCCACAATTCCTAGGTACATGAGCACAGTTAGCAAAACTACCGTATCCTGGGAGACCATCTTGGTTATGACAATCTTGTCCAATGAGATGGAGGGCCACACTTGGTCCACTAACTTGTCTACGTTGCCCATAGCTCCTATTAACTGTCTTTGTCCTGATTTCTCATGCATCTGTAACCTTTGCAGCTTATCATGTTGCACTGTGATTCTTTTGCACTTAATTTCTGTTAATGCTTGAAGTAGTGGGTATTGGAATGCAGGGTTTTGATTTAAGCCCATCTGTAGACACCAGTCCTACAAACAAGCACGATTTAAATTCTAATTGCATTCAGTGCGGCTTCTTAGATGTTTAACGTTAAATGATCTGCAGTTTCAGAATTATTGCCAGAATTATCTTAAAAATACTGAGCTAATTTTCATAAGTCTTTGAGTATTACCTTCTTCAATAAAGATTATAAAACAATCCAAATTTTGGTGTGTCCAATTCCAGACATTATGCAAACACTAATTTCAACAGAAATTTTGCTAGCTTTTCAAAATGAACAGTTTGTTGAAGTAAAGTATGGAACACTTAAGTCCCAAATAATTTTTAAAAAGATATGGTTAAGTCCTGTAGTATTTATAAAGTTTACAGGTAGCAAATACTTCAATAGTGATGTATCTAGAATGTTTTCTTGTTTCCCCCATGGTTGATAATCATGTTTCAGAACGTATAGCTGTTTTAAAATGTAGTAATCATACTAGCGTGTCTCATAACCTGTTTAATTGTTATTCTAGTATGTCAAAATCTTTCTTATTTATATGACCCAATTTTAATCATATTTAAACTAATAAATTTAGCATATTCCCTTTATTAGAGATGACCATTTATTATTCTACTTGGTGTTCTACAGCCAAAATTCAAAGTATGAAAAATGCTGTTCCTAAGAATGACAAAAAGAGAAGAAAACAGTTGACTGATGATGTTGCTAAACTGGAGGCAGAAATGGAACAGAAGCACAGGGAAGAACTGAAGCAGCTAAAGGAAACTTTACCTGAGCAGGATAAGGTACCAGTTATGTTTAGCCTTATTTGTAAGATCTTCTGGGCAAATGTAATTTTCACTGAATTGTTAACTGTACATATTTGTAAGGGAGGACAGAATTATTAAAGGGTTTATGCACAGAATAATAGATTTCTGGTCTGAAACCAGCTTTCCCAACCTTTTTAGGATTATGGTAACCATAAAACTTGTGTGGTGCTCAGACACTGAGGGTAATTAATGCTATAGAAAAAAGCATATCCACAAGTTATTTTGAGAGAGTTTTAAGAGTAAAATAATATCAAATTAAGAGTGTTAGCAGTTCATTCTTGTCTGTCTTAGCTTAAAAAAATAGTTTAGCTTAGTGTCGTCACACTAACTATCTAATCTAGTAGTGTCCAGTAGGTTTATTGATGATGCTTTTGTGAGAGGTTCTTCAGTGATTCTTCTGTTGTGTGTCCTGTCAAGAATTTGTTCCTGAACCGAGTACTTCTCTTATGTTTCTTTTTTAAGCACACCTTATTGCTCTACATTTATGATTTACTCCTGGGAGAATTCTGCACCAAAAATTTGAAAATTCTGCACACAAGAAGGTGGCTTCATGCCGCTGGTTTGAATTCCAAAGGAGGGAAATAAAAGCAGTGGGCATGTTTGAATTATCACAGGTCCAGAGATATTAACATAAGCCATTTGGGTTCACTCCTAGAACTGCCCTAAAAGACCTTTTGAATGGAAGGGTCATTGTAATCCAGGTGTGGGCAAGATATACCTGTGGGCCAGATGTGGCCCTCCCACCTCTGCAGCACAGAGCAGCACCATTCAAAGTGCTTATCTGCTCGCTGTAGGGGGGAAGGGTGACTTCGTGCACTGCCCCTGCTGCCAGCAAATTTTCTCAGCTCTTATTGTTTGGAAACCGGCCAGTGGGAGCTCAAAGACATTGATGGGGTCGGGGCAGTGCAGCACAATATCTCAGCTCCCATTGGCTGATTTCCTGCCAATAGGAGCTAAGAGATTTTGCTGGGGGTAGGGAAAGCATGAGATACCTCCCCCTCCCACAGTACAGAACCATATGGAATAGCCAACTGGAGGTTGCTGGCAGGTAGGGAAGCCTGCTTGAGAGTACTGCTGGCTGCATCCCTCATGCCCATGGATATAAAGCAGACATCTGTGGATTTGCAGACCTCTATCAATGTAGTACTGCAAACCCAGTGACTGAACAGGAACTGCTTCTGAATGTAAAGGTCATATATGTATGAGTAAGCTTGTTTGTAATCTTTCTTTCCTTAAATTAAGGAATACAACTAGGGATGTAAGCGATTAGTCAGTTGAGAGGCAGTATCGGAGGCAGCAGTGAGGGATGGAAGCAGGAGCCGGTGCTGGGGGAAGCCTGCATAAAAGCCGGTTCCTTCCAGCACCGTCTCCATGGTGCCATCTCCCTGCAGTGCCACCTCTTCCCACCCACTCTCTCCAGCACTGCTGCCTCTATGAGTCAGGGCCCAGGCTCACTACAGGCAGAGGCTGCTGCCATGAAGCAGCCCCTGGCCATGGCGGCCCTGGGCTGGCCGTGGTCAGAGGCTTCTTTGGCAGCAGTCTCTGTACCCAGGGGATCCCAGTTTCCTGCTGGGACCCCCTATGGACAGGGTCTGCTGGTCCTCATGTGAGCCAGGTGCAGGAGCTGTCCCTGCTGTAGGTCTGCAGTCTAAATGTAGTCAGAGCTGGGCATGTAGGCAGCCCAGTTCCTACTAAATTTAAACTACAGAGGTGCAGCGGGGGTAGGTCCTGGATTCAGTGCAAGTTGGGACTGAGGAAGCCTTTTCTTATTGACTAATCATGTAGTCAATAAACATTTTTATGGATTAGGGGATTACCTGCCTCTTACCATCCTTAAATACAACTAGTAGGTAATTTTTTAGGTTTTATACTAGTTAACTATGCATACTGCTGTAGTAAATTTTCCTTACCATTTCTACCTACCTCTTTCAGTTTCTTATAATTTTCTAAAACTTGAAATATTTGGCTGAAATTTTCTAGGTGAAGTATTTTCTGATTGCAGATTTGAAAAGCTGGAACAAAAACTTGTTCAGCTACTTGTGAGTGTGAGTAGAGTGAAAAAGTCTTGTGATCATTTGTTAGAGAATAGTCCTCATTGACAAGTGACTGTCTTTGAGAATCCCAGTGAAATTGGTTTTGAGTTGCCGAAGTTATGACCCGATGAAAATATTGATGTATGTCAGGTGTATCATTTGTCATCTATGCAATAAAACCAGTAATATACCTCAGATACATTTATATTTTCATCCTCTGAAGAGACAATTTGAACTCTTTCATAGATTTATATCACCCTCCATTAAATATATTAGCATGAACTTTCTGGATACCACAATCAGCTTTAATGATAGAATCCTACAGACAACTGTATACAAGAAACCCATGTATCACCACACCCACTTCTATAGGTCCAGTACCCCCCTCCTAAACACACCAAGAAATTTGTTACCTACAGTCGAGGCACTCAGATATCACAGAATATGCTCTGAAGAGAGTGCTGAATATATTCCTTTGTGTGCTCAAAACTGTCTTTACGAAATAAGGACACTCTACAAAAGAAATTGATTGCATCATGGAATGGGTCACCTTTCAAATACCCTGAAAGAACCTGCTTCAATAGAGAAATAAAATCCCCCTGAGTGCACGCTCTTTCTTGTCACTTACCACACCTCACTGGCACCCATACGGGGTAATCAGACAACTTTAACCCATATTGTTGGGCACTCCTCCTGAAAGAAATGTTTTCTGAGCCCCTTCCTCTGTTCTTCAAAGCTCATCATCAAAAGCAAGCTCCCCACAGAGCAGGACATCCCAACTTAAAGTGTCACCAGACCCTGCCAGAACAGATGCAAAACTCGCCAATGTAGCACCAACAGGTGGAATAGATCTTGGGACCTCTGGAACTTAGTGTATGAGCCTCTGCTGCATGATCTAAAAGCTAGTTGGCTCCAAGCTAAAGCTGTAAAGCAGACTCATTATTCCCTTTGTAAGTGGTCTCAGTGCCACTAAGTAGGACAGAACACTAGAAGGTGTGTGGGTTATACCAGCTTATCTCCATTGCTACAATGGTCAGCAAACTCCCACACCCTCACAACATACCTTTGATGATTCATGCATACTTGCCTATCACATGTAGGCTACGTCTACATTGGCCCCTTTTCCGAAAGGGGCATGCTAATTTTACAGGTCGTAATAGGGAAATCCGCGGGGGATTTAAATATCCCCCGCGGCATTTAAATAAAATTGTCCGCCGCTTTTTTCCGGCTTTTAGAAAAGCCGGAAAAGAGCGTCTACACTGGCCCCGATCCTCCGGAAAAAAGCCCTTTTCCAGAGGATCTCTTATTCCTACTTTCAAATTAGGAATAAGAGATCCTCCAGAAAAGGGCTTTTTTCCGGAGGATCTGGGCCAGTGTAGACGCTCTTTTCCGGCTTTTCTAAAAGCCGGAAAAAAGCGGCGGACATTTTTATTTAAATGCCGCGGGGGATATTTAAATCCCCCGCGGATTTCCCTTTTACGACCTGTAAAATTAGCATGCCCCTTTCGGAAAAGGGGCCAATATAGACGTAGCCGTAGTGTATCTCAGTCTTCAGTAACTACTATGTGGACAGTTGTGCTCTCTGGTGAACTCTTACAGGAAAATGAAAGACAAAAAAAACCCTATCACCTGTGAATGAATACTTTTTTTTCAGAAAGTGATCACTCGATATTTATCAATCTTCATCCTCAAAGCAAACCTGCACAACACTTTAAAAACACAAGCCTGGGAGCTTAAATTTATAACTTTGCTAGACAATAAAAAGCATTATCTCAACGAAGACACTGAATTTATGGCTAATGACAACAATCTATAATCCACTAACCCTCTTTTAGTCCTGTAAATAAATAAATTTACCAGCCATTTCACCTTGGATGGTGCCTTAGAACATATGCTAACTGCTTATGTCAAACTATCTGTTCCAGCTTGTATTTAGCTGTGACACTCTTTATTTTTCCCAGACCTGAGAGAGTGCTCTATGTAGCTTGAAAGCTTGTCTCTTCAACAGAAGTTAGTCCAATAATGTCTCACCTTGTGTCTCTAATATCTTGGGACTAACTGGCCACAATAACACTGCGTGAGTTAATGATAAATTTAGCAATTGTGCAGTAAATGAGAGAGAACCATAGAGATAAGGTAAAGCCTGCCCCTTTTAATATGTACAAGGAATTAGTTCAGTTCAGAGGACCTTTCAAAGTTTGGCAAA
Source organism: Pelodiscus sinensis (assembly GCF_049634645.1). Lineage (NCBI taxonomy): Eukaryota > Metazoa > Chordata > Testudines > Trionychidae > Pelodiscus > Pelodiscus sinensis. The sequence continues at coordinate 42,777,953 of NC_134712.1, read as the reverse complement.
AACATTGCAGTTCTATCTAGCCTAATAAGTTCTATTGATGAGATTTTATTTAAGAGTCTTTAGAGATGGTTGGATTGCATAGTTAATAGTCAGAATAGTTGGATGCATAACTTGTAACCCTATCTCCTTGTGACATTTGACAGATTTAATTATGTTGGCTAATTGTCACAAATTCTAAGGATTTGTGATGTTGGCTTTTAAGGTATGCAGTAGGGATGTGAGCGACTAGTTGACTATCCAATAAGCAGAAGCTTATCGTATAGTTGAGTAGTGACTCGACTAGTCACTTCCCACTCTTCTTGCTGCATTTATCAGAGAAAGGCAGCAAGGGGATGGGGAGCAGGAGTCAGTGCTGGGAGGGAGCCAGCTTAAAAGCCAGTTCCCCCCAGCACCGTTTCTGCAGGGGAGACAGAGGCACAGTGGGGAAATGGTGTGAGCGGAGACTGAAGCAGTCTCCATTCACGCTGGTTCCGATTGTTGTACTTCTGCTTTTGAAATGTAGCAAGAGCCTTATGGGCCTCCCATAGCTCTTACTACATTTAAAAGGTAGAAGAGCAGTGGGCAACTGTGGTGCTTCAGTCTTTGAAATGTAGGAAAATCCTGCGGGGCTCTTGCCACATTTCCAGGGCTGAAGTGCTGCAGTGGGAACATGGGGCGAGCAGAAACTGCTTGAGTCCCATCTTGCCCCTTGCTCCCTGCGGTGCTTCAGTTTTTGAAATGTAGCAAGAGCCCCTTATTGATTGAGTAGTCGATAGAAATTCCATTGACTACTCAATTAGCTGATTGATCAAAATTTAACATCCCTAATATGCAGATCAGATAAAAGTCCATGTATGGTTTAAGACAGTCTATTGTTGGAGGTTGTCTTTAATGTAATATTCACTGTACGCATTATACTATTTGGTTCTCAATCAAAATATTCTGTCTTATCATTCCTGGGCAGGGGACTGCCTGAGCCTGCCCTAGTTAACTGTAAGGTTGATGCTTACTGGTTAACTATTCACATCCCTAATTCCAAGGAGCTATCATAATTCCCCATTCTCACTCCATATTAACTAAAATATTTAGATATTTGTTTCTCTTTAGGTTGATTCTGTGGCTGATAATCTTGCAAGTTTTCACCTTGAGGAAAAAGAGCAACAGATTCAGCAGCCTCGAATATCGAAAGCACAGAAAAGGCGGGTAAGACACCAGTTTCAATGTTTTCTTCAGAGAAATGTTTTCATTTTCACACCAGAGAATGCATTTACTAACACTTGGATGGACTCAGCATGTGCTACTTCCATTAAATTTACTTAAATCTCTAAAGAAATGCAGGCAGCTTCCCGGTGGAATCAACTAAGCCTACATACAGCTGAGTAGGAATTATCTGAAAAGAGTTTTTCACCAGAAAACACTAATTCAACAAACATATTGGATTTGACAAACTTTAATTAAACTACAAGTTGGCTTCCTGACAGCTGCTGGGGCCTTCAGTATTCCATGGTTTGTGATGTAAGGGTAGCTCTGTCAAGGACTCCAGCATGTCAGAAGTTCCAGGGCAACTATGCCATGTTAGAGCTGCCAGGGTCCTTGCCTGGGAGTCTGGAAACCCGAAGAGCCATCTGGGCTCCTAGTCTTCATACCATGGAGTAGAAGCCTAGAAACCCTGGCTATAGCCAGGTCATGATTCTGGTCTCTTGTAGGGAACACTGGTCTGTTGCAGGGAACAAAGAGGCCCTGATTGCTCCTATTTGAGCCAGGCTCTCTGGCCTTCTCAGCATTTGGTTCTGAAGTCTGGAAATCCTGGAAAATCCATCTGATTAGGCCTCATTTGGAGTATTGTGTCCAGTTCTGGGCACCACATTTCAAGAAAGATGTGGAGAAATTGGAGAAGGTCCAGAGAAGAGCAGCAAGAATGATGAAAGATCTAGAGAACATGACCTGTGAAAGAAGACCTGAAAGAATTGGGCTTGCTTAGTTTAGAAGAGAGAAGGGGACATGATAGTGGTTTTCAGGTCTCTAAAAGGGTGTCACAAGGAGGAAGGAGAAAAATTGTTTTTCTTGGCCCCCGAGGATAGGACAAGAAGCAATGGGCTTAAACTGTAGCAAGGGAGGTTTAGGTTGGACATTAGGAAAATCTTCCTAACTGTCAGGGTGGTCAAACGCTGGAACAAGTTGCTTAGGAAGGTTGTGGAATCTCCATCTCTGGAGATATTTAAGAGCAGGTTAGACAGACATCTATCAGGTATGGTCTAGATGGTATTGGGTCCTGCAGTGAGGGCAAGGGACTGGATTTGATGACCTCTTGAGGTCCCTTTCAGTTCTAGTGTTCTATGATTCTATGAGTCACAGGAGCCAGTTGGCATGGGAATCTAGAAGCCCAGGGTCCCTGACCCTATGGAGGTCTGCATGGTGGGGCTGATACACCTGCCAGATTAACATAATTCTTGTCAGTTTCAACCTGCTAGAGTTGCAGGGTACATATTCAGTTTCAGAAACACCATGTTTTGATGTTTCTAAAATGAAATTTTTCCCAGGAACCAAAATTCTTCTGTTTTGGTCAACTCTAATTGGTGACATACCTGCATGATTTCACAGCTTTGGGTTGTGTCTCATAAAAGTAAGCCATTGGTGGGTTGCAAGGTGCTTTGTTTACTTGCATGTCTGTAGGCAGGGCCTCTTGCAGTTCCCAGTGGCTGTGGTTCACTGTTACTGGCCAGTGCAAACTGTGGGAAGTGGTATGGACCGAGACACTGCTTCCTGCAGCTTCCATTGGCTGAGAATAGTGAACTGTGGCCACTGGGAGCTGCAAGCTGTCCTGCCTGGGGACGGTCCGGTAGATAAAATGTCTCATGGTCCACCAGTGACTTATCCTGATGAATTGCAGCCCAAAGTTTGAAAACCCCTGCTTTAGGCACTTTTAAATATCACTATTCTTGTGTTGTCGTCTGGGTCTCTTTGGGTGGGCATTACTCTACTTGCTTAATTAGCACTCCTGAGCCCATCTGCATGAGTGGGGAAAATGTAGTGACTTTGTTAAAGAAAGCAATACTGCTTATTGTTGTAACTGTAGTTCTTTGGGGGTGTCACCTCAATGCATTCTCCCTACCTGGAATTCTTCTGTTTTAGGATTCTGGGGAGGAACGTGAGCCACTTGGGATTTTGAGCCTCTTATAATCTCCTGACTTCCTGTGCCGTAAGAGGGTAGTTGCTTGGCAATAGCAGGTATTACTTTCCAGAAGATTGTCAAAGCTCTGTAGCTGTAGGTGAAGGAAGCACCACACTAGTATGAATATGCAGAGCCAACAGTTGGGTAGCTAATATATTATCTCAGCTAGATTTGGCCTGGACACTGAAGTTTATCCATCTTTCTTGTCAAACAAAAAATATTGTGAGATTTTTAAGGACTACAGATAGTCAGCACCTCAGTTTTATAGCTCCTCCAAAAGATAACTGACTTTAGAGTGGTATCTACACTAGCCAAAAATTGCCAGTGCCTCTTTCTGTACTTTTTCTGAAGGTCTTCCATCAAAGTACTAACTTCTGAGCCCATTTAACTTGATCAGATGGTAAAATAAAATAAAAAATCCTGGAAATATCACAAAATTTAAACAAGTCTTGTGGTAAAACAGGCAACATGTCTCCTAGCACAGCTCTGCAAAATTCTTACCTCACTGCAATTTGACTTCATGAACTGGTGTTTCACTATCTCATGGCTTGACAATAAACTTGTAGGCCATAATTTTCAAAATTAGGCACCCAAATAAACAAGTGATTTAGCTGTCTTTGAACTTAGATACAGGCAGACCCCAGGTTACGTCAATCCGACTTAAGTCGGACCCCTAGTTACGAACGGTGGGTGGGGGCACAGCTAGTGCCCCCCGCCCCCGCAGACCAGGGAGACGCGGAGCGGCTTTTCTTGCCGGGAGGACGTGGGCGGTGGGCCCGCCGAGACGCGCCGCGGTCCTGCCGCCCGCGTCCGCCGCGGCTAGAAAAGCCGCTCCGCGTCTCCCTGGTCTGCTGGGGGGGGGGGGGGGGAGGGCGCAGCTAGTGCACCCCCTTCTCCCCCAGCATACCAGGCTTTTCTCGCCGACACCTGGGGTAGAGCATCTGGGGTGCTGCCGGGTTGGTCCCACAGTGCCGAGGTGCGACGCTACTGGATCAACCCAGCAGCACCCCAGTTGCTCTGCCCCAGGTGTCCCCAAGTCAGCCGCTGCTGAAACTGACCAGCGGCTGACTACAGGAAGCCTGAGGCAGAGCTGCTCTGCCCCGGGCTTCCTGGAATCAGCCGCTGATCAGTTTCAGCAGCGGCTGACTTGGGGACACCTGGGACAGAGCAGCTGGGGTGCTGCCGGGTTGGTCCTGCCGCGCCAAGGGTCGGCGCTACCAGACCCACCCAGGAGCACTCCAGCTGCTCTGCCCCAGGCCTGTCTGATTCAGCCGCTGCTGGTCAGTTTCAACAGCGGCTGAATCTGGACGCCTGGGACAGAGCAGCTGGGGCGCTGCCGGATTGGTCCCCGCAGTGCCGCACCTCGGTGCTGCGGGGACCAACCTGGCAGCACCCCAGCTGCTCTACCCCAGGTGTCCCCAAGTCAGCTGCTGCTGAAACTGATCAGCAGCTGATTCCAGGAAGCCCGGGGCAAAGCAGCTCTGCCTCGGGCTTCCTGTAGTAAGCCACTGGTCAGTTTCAGCAGCAGCTGAATTGGGGACACCTGGGGTACAGTATGTATCAGTTCCGACTTACGTACAGATTCAACTTAAGAACAAACCTACAATCCCTATCTTGTATGTAACCCGGGGACTGCCTGTACTTATCTCATGCACCATCCTGGAAAATGTTAGTTTAACTTGCTAATTCTACCGTACAAAAGTTATTCTTTCCTGAAGGATGGATTTCAGTGTACTTATTACCTGAAAAGATACTGACCTTCCTTCGGTGGCACAATGCACAGACATTAATCTGAGCAACAAAACTCTGAATTTCATAGAACTGAACAGGAAACCAATAATTGCACAGACACTTGGGAGCACTTGTAAGCTTGAGCTTTATTTTTCATATAATTTTCATATGAAATCCATTCTTTTTTGTGCTTTCCATCCAAGGAAAAGAAAGCTGCATTGGAGAAAGAAAGAGAAGAAAGAATAGCTGAAGCAGAGATAGAAAATTTAACAGGAGCCAGACATCTTGAAAGTCAGAGGCTTGCCCAGATATTGGCCGTAAGGCAATTGGAGATTAAACAGATCCCATCAGATGGCCACTGCATGTATCGAGCTATTGAAGACCAGCTCAAGAATCAGCAACACTCCTGGACTGTTCCAACCCTCAGAAGTCAAACTGCAGAGTACATGCAAAGTCACATTGATGATTTCCTCCCGTTTCTAACGAACCCCAACACAGGAGACCTGTATAGTCGAGGTAAGAATGAGCTTAATAAATAGTTCTTAAGTGGTTCTTAAAAGTGTCTTTTTACAAATGTTACCACTAGGGTTGTTAAGGACTAGTCGACTATCAGACAAAGGCAGTGAGGACGGGGGGAATAGGAAATACTTTAAAGCGGCAGCACTGCCCAGCTGAGCCAGGGATCAGCTGTGCAGTGCTGCTGTGCATGGAGGCCGGGGTCAGCTGGGGACTCCCCAGCTGATCCTGGGCTCTGCGCATTTCAAATTAGCAGTGCAGCATGGAGCCCGGGGTCAGTGGGGAACGCTGAGTCCTCCACTGATCCTGGCTCCATGCTGTGCTGCTGCTTTGAAATGCACAACAGCCCCCACTGGGGACTTTTGTGCATTTCAAAACTAGCATGCCAGGTGCAGCCCAGAGTCAGTGGGAGTTCCCGCTGGCCCTGGGCTGCACCTGGAGTTCCACATTCCTCCTTTGAAATGTGCAAGAGCCCCAGTGTTGCTCTTCTGCATTCCTCCTTTGAAATGTACAAGTGCCTATGGACTACTCAATTAGCCGCAATTTAACATCCTTAGTTACCAGTAGTTTTGAAGCTTATCAGTATTACAGTTATTGCTGTGTTGTGAACAGTTACCGCACGGTTGTACCTGATCTGTACGCCATGCTTTTGTTTGGTAGCGTGTCTACACATAGGAAGTGTATACTTCGTTCTGGTTATATAACATAATTTATCTCATCTATGATATAAAACAACCCTCTTATACTTTGACCTTGTAGCAACAGTGTGATAAGCCTGTTCTCTGAGTAGGCTGAAACTGTAATGAAGATGGTTTAAATCCTAGAATCATAGAATAATAGGACTGGAAGGGACCTCAACAGGTCATCGAGTCCAGCCCCCTGCCCTCAAGGCAGGACCAAGCTCCACCTACACCATCCCTGACAGATGCCTATCTAACCTGTTCTTAAATATCTCCAGAGAGGGAGATTCCACCACCTCCCTTGGCAATTTATTCCAATATTTGACCACCCTGACAGTTAGGAATTTTTTCCTAATGTCCAATCTAAACCTCCCCTGCTGCACTTTAAGCCCATTACTCCTTGTCCTGTCCTCAGAAACCAAGAGGAACAAATTTTCTCCTTCCTCCTTGTGACACCCTTTTAGATATTTGAAAACCGCTATCATGTCCCCCCCTTAATCTTCTTTTTTCCAAACTAAACAAGCCCAGTTCATGAAGCCTGGCTTCATAGGTCATGTTCTCTAGACCTTTAATCATTCTTGTCGCTCTTCTCTGTACCCTTTCCAATTTCTCCACATCTTTCTTGAAATGTGGCGCCCAGAACTGGACACAGTACTCCAGCTGAGGCCTAACTAGTGCAGAGTAGAGCGGCAGAATGACTTCACGAGTTTTGCTTACAACACACCTGTTGATACAACCTAGAATCATATTTGCTTTTTTTGCAACAGCATCACACTGTTGACTCATATTCAACTTGTGGTCCACTATGACCCCTAGATTCCTTTCTGCCATGCTCCTTCCTAGACAGTCGCTTCCCATCTTGTATGTATGGAACTGATTGTTCCTTCCTAAGTGGAGCTTCCTGCAAGGATCAATGTTGCTAAATCTTGTTTTGGAAAAAAATATACCTTTGATTAAGCCATTTAGGAAACACACATTGTAAACTTGACTTTGACATGAAATGATTTAGCTGGACAATGACTTTCAAGTTATCTATGCCTAAATAGCAAAATAGCTCCCCCTTTAAAGATTTTCAGAGATACTGTTCGTATCCTGTATCTAAAATAGGCATTTCATGGAAGGAAGCCTTTAAGCATGTTTTAATAGCTCAAAAATAACTCTTCAAAAATTAATAAAAGCTTAAACTTCCATGGAACAATGATATAGAAAAGTGTGGTATATGTTGCTGTTCCTGTTAATATGGCAACTAGTGAGTCGAGACAAGTGTTGTTCACATGGTTACCACATGTGCTGTAAAGCTGAATATTAGTACAGTATTGTGGAAGTTACGTAGTCTGCATGCTTGCTTCTTATGATGTGTGCTGCCTAAAAGAGACATTATAGGTACTCCTGTAGTGTTGGTGCCAGATATTAGCAGCACTGTAGCATTTTAGCTAACTCTCTTTTGTCTGAGGCTAGACTTCCTTTCTTAGATTTTAAATTACCTTTTTATTTATTGGTAGGTTTATTTCCTCTGTATCAAAATAGATAAATCTTCAGTTTGCCTTATAAATCTTTACCCATCATAGTCTCTTTGAAATGCACACTGATTTTCTTTAAGTGATGTGAGAGGTAGTTAATCCAAGAAAATGCTTTTTGGTCTTAACAGTGTGTAATTGTCCAGTTTATTATTCATCAAGAATGTATTAAATAGTGATTTTTATGAAGAGGTTTACCAATTTTGTTCTTTTAATATATAAGTGTACAGATCTTACTTGCAACCCCCAATCGTTCTTGCCATTTTACTGAGAGAAAAACAACCCAATAAATTTGGAGGAAAACATAGTAGAACTGCAGATAGTTACAGGACCTGAAAAATATATTTGACATCTATCTTGTATGTGAGCCAAGCCTACAAATTAGATAGAAAAATACTTCCACTGCATGTTGTCTCTGAGCTATAACTCCTGCAGTTAAAAGCTATTGTGTGCCACTTATTAGGTACAATATTTAGTTTGATAAAATTTATTCAAGAAGTGCTTTAAAATATAATTTGCTGTTTCCTGGATTTTATTACTCTACTAAAAGATTTACTTGGTGTCCTTAACTCAGTTTTTGTTTTTCTTCATTGAAATCGTTGCTCTGGGATGGGATTGGGGTTGAGGGTTTCAGTATGCAGTCTCTCCTGGGGAGAGGACTGCTCCAGCCCCCTCTTGCCACAGAAGCTTGGAGTCAGATGAGAAGTGCCTGTCCATGGCCACTGCAGCTCCAGCTGGGGGAAGGATGCATATCCCCTGCCTGAGACAGGTCCAGGTTTTTCTGCTCCCCAACCAGATAGAGGAATGAAGCAAACTGTGCATTTTCCCCTCACTTCCTAGCAAAGGGGAACGGCACCCCTCCCTGCCCTAAAGAGTGCCTGGGAGGTTGGAGGCTCAGGGCTGGGGCAGTCTTGGACATGCAGGGAAGCCCCCTTACCTCTGCCAACCCCTTTCACCTGCCTGCTGATTGTCTCTGTTTTGTATGGTTTTATGCATTGGAGGAGGGAAGCTTCAGAAACCTTTGCCCCTCCTCCCTGCACAACCAAACCCTTACCTTGCCTTAAGTTATGATAAGAGGACGATGCATACCAAATTTGATGGTCCTAGCTTTTACAGTTTATGAGGAATTCTTGAACAGATGGACATGCAGACAGACACACAAACTCTCTGAAATACAGGCAGTCCCCGGGTTACGTACAAGATAGGGACTGTAGGTTTGTTCTTCAGTTGAATTTGTATGTAAGTCGGAACTGGCATCCAGATTCAGCCGCTGCTGAAACTGATCAGCAGCTGATTCCAGGAAGCCCGGGGCAGAGCAACTCTGCCTTGGGCTTCCTGTAGTCAGCCGCTGGTCAGTTTCAGCAGCGGCTGACTTGGGGACGCCTGGGGCAGAGCAGCTCGGGTGCTGCTGGGTTGGTCCAGTAGCGCAGCCGCTCCTCGGCGCTACTGGACCAACCCAGCAGCACCCCAGCTGCTCTGCCCCAGGCATCCTGATTCAGCTGCTGCTGAAACTGATCAGCAGCGGCTGAATCAGGACTCCTGGGGCAGAGCAGCTGGGGTGCTGCTGGGTTGGTCCAGTAGCGCCAAGGAGCGGTGCTGCGGGACCAACTGGCAGCGCCCCAGCTGCTCCGCCCCACCTGCTCTACCACAGGCCCCAGGCTTTGCTCCACATCTCCCTGATCTGCTGGGAGGGGGGCACTAGCTGCGTCCCCCCCCCCCCCACCGCCCAGCAGACAAGGGAGACGCGGAGCAAAGCGGCAGAGGACCTGGGTCCGGACCCGCGGCGCTTCCAGATCAGCGCCGCGGGTCCGGCCTGGGTCCTCTGCCGCTTTGCTCCCCGTCTTCCTGGTCTGCTGGCTCCCCCAGCAGACCAGGGAGACTGGGAGCAGCTTTTCTCGCCCCAGAGGAGGCGGGCGGCGGGACCAGGCGTCCCGCCGCTCCAGTCTTCCGGGGCGAGAAAATCCCTGTTCGTAACTGCGGATCCGACATAAGTCGGATCCGCGTAACTCGGGGACTGCCTGTATATAGTAGAGTTCCTTACACTGTGTTCTACTTTTCCAGCCCCAAATTTTTTTCTCTTATCAATATTTTCAGCCAACTCACATTCAAGAAAGACATTTACTGAGAAGTTTACGCTTTCCTTTTTCTTTTATTCTCCCTGCAGAGGAGTTTGAAAAATACTGCGATGATATAGTCAACACAGCTGCATGGGGTGGTCAGCTGGAAGTAAGTATGGGATTGTTTGTTTTTCATGATGAAACTCTGAAGTGATTTGAAAATTAATGGATTTTTAGAAACAAATTCTTAGGAATGCCATTTTTTCACTTCAAAGAAAGGGCTTTTCTGTAAGAGAAATTTCTGGAGACCTAATTGAGCATAGTTGTAAAGACATATAATACCTACTTTGTAGAGTGTGTTTCATTAGTAGATCTTGAAGCACTTTACAAAGGAAGTGTCATTATTCTCTTTTTTTACCTTTACCTCATACTTTACAATGTGGATTAGTATTTTCTCATAGCATTACCTGTTTGTCTGTATTGCTTACAGCAGCTTACGTCTTTACAACTTGTTTCCAGTCTGATCATTGACAACATGGAGGGAAAGAGTAAAAAATAAGACGGAAAGTTGGTTTTTCTATGTTTAAAGAGGGTCAACATACTTCAGCTTGTTGACTTGTACTGTAGTACAGCAAGCTATTATACCACTAAGTAATTAGAGTGAGATTTATAATTAAAACTGAAATAAACTTTTTAGCACTTAAGCTCTATTTTTGTATATCATTCTGCGTTAGTGTGGAAAATAGACTCGTTGCTGTCTTGAATTCTGCTAGCACAGTGCTACATTACTTTTATCGACAAAGCAAGAGATAATTAATATAAATCTTTCATTTGAATTTAAAAAATAACCACTGGAATTTTGCATAGGTTTTATAAAATCTTGCGTCTATAAAAGTCCCTCAATTTTAAGGCCTAAACTGACCTAATGATCTGTGTGGTACAATGAAAAATACTTAATTTTATTTAATTATACTTCTCAGTATATTGTTTTCTTCTCTTAAAGCTACGGGCTCTGTCACACATTTTGCAAAAACCAATTGAAGTTGTGCAAATGGATTCTCCTCCCATTACTGTTGGTGAAGAATATTCAAGCAAACCATTAATACTTGTGTAAGTAGATATTTTACTCCTATTTTTTTTATTCATTTTTTTTTCATCACGGGAGAATATTCAAGAACTGATGGTGACTGAAATATTTCATCTACTCTTTCTGACTGTTACAGAATAACTGTTACAGTATGTTACAGAATCAGTTGTCTTAAAAATACATGCAAAATAGCCATCAGTAAATCAGGTTAGGAAACAAAAGAAGCTCAGTCACACATCTATCACTGTTTTGTCAGCTGACTACTATTTAACAGCCTTCAGCTGTTCAACAAAAGGTATTTTATTCACAATTATAAAGATAAATGTATTTAATTTATTACTCTATATAAAAGCTCCATTAATGATGTGTGTAGGATTTTGTCATTACCATCAAAACTAAAAAAACCACTCCTTCCCCCATGAAAACATGCAGCCAAACTTCTGACATAGTTTCCATGATAATACATTTTTCTATGCTGTCTTTAACTTTTAATCGAATGTCTTCAAACTATCTGAAAATAGAAAGTAGACATGTTAATGTATGGGTCAATTTTCTAATATTGTTTTTTTTTTTTAAAGGTATATGAGATACGCATATGGATTAGGAGAGCATTATAATTCTGTAAAACCACTAACAGACACTACTACAGAAAATGGTAGCTAGTATAAAAGTCATGGTATGCATGGATAATGGATGCTGCTTGATGTTCTGGGCTCTTCATCTCTGGATCGTTCCCAAGCAGACTAGAAAACAAAAGTAACACAAAGGAACTTTTAAGAGGCACACAATATTTGACTACATATCAAAAGTCACAGTTTAAAACAGTACCTAGATTTTGCTGATTTAGATAATGTTTTAAGATATTATTCTCTAAAATGTTGACTGTGCAAGCTGGAGTAATTTGCATAGTCTGAGTATTTTGGGTTACATAGCATACTGTGCCACCATGAAAAGATTGATAGCATATGCTTCAGGTAGCTTGTGTTTTTTTTCCTGCTTTTGTGCATTTCTACTGAAGAACTGACATGATTTCCAGACTCTTATTAGGTAATTTGAAGTAGACTGTGGTGATGATGGAGATATTATTAAGGCATTTAAATGACAAATAATATTCTAGACTGGAGTGATCATCAATATACTACTTTAATAGTCCCATATTAAATATTTAAACAATAGTAAGGCCCCCTCCTAATACTGTACTTACATCAGAGCTAGATGCAAATCCAGCTGAAAATCTTATCTGACTCAAAAGGTCACACATCTAACTTCTGTTTTTTTATGGATTCTCATTTTAGTTTTTTAAATCAGGTTTTGAAAACTGTCTTGTCTTAGGCATTTCTGCTTATGGCTGTAGATGACAGCAAATGAGTGAGAATTGATAACAGCACTGCTGGTGCACATAGTCCTACCTGTAGAACACAGGGCGTTCAACTTTTTGTTCTTTTGCAGTTTGTTTTTCTTTACAATAGTTGTTTCAAATAAAGACTTAGTAAACTAGTTCATTTATGCTGTTTAAAGTGCTGCCATTCCATCAGATCTGCAGTTTGAAAATCAGTTTACAACATTCAGGTGTGGTCCGTACTTAAAGTTTAGGTCAGTGTACCTATGATATGTAGCAGCGTCAGCACCTGAGCACCCTAGCATTCCCTACCTGATCTTTGGTGAGGATATAACTAGATTGCTAGAAGAATGTTTCCATCAACCGTACTTTCTATCACTTGGAGAGATGGTGTTTCTGCAGTAGTGGAAAAACCCTTTCTCATGTTGTAGGCTATGTCTATGTTATGGAGGTATGTTGGCAAAACTGTGGTGCTGTAGTTATGCCCCATAGACCTTGTAATGTAGACACTGCCTTATACAGCCAGTTGTAAAAACTGTGATGGCTTACCAAAATTAAGTAACTTTAAAGATGACCTGCAAAGAAAATTGGATTGGTGTTGTCTTATTTGTTTCTTTGTGATGTACAAAGAAGACTTAAAACATATAAGGAAAGCCTGCTAATACCAATAAATTATTTTTATATAGACACTTTCAAACTTTTTACAACTGATATTTTTAACTGCTTGAATAAACAAGTTGGGAGAAAAGCAGTTATTAAAGATGCAACAGTGCTGCCCCTGAGCTGAGAGCTTAGAGAGTTTATAGTTCTTATCTAAGACATCTGAGTCCTACTGGAATACCAGAAAACTGGTTGACATTCCTGGTGCTTCTAACATTAAAAAGGAAACCTAATTATGTCTTCTTTATATATCATAAAACAGTAAGACACAAAACCAACTATTTTTCTTCTGTGGGTCACTAAATGAAAGCACTTTGTGATCTTGCTGAAAGAGATATAAATGAGTACTTTACAAATACCATCTTTACTTGAATAGGTAGTCTTCTCCCTGTAAAGAATGTTTGATTATGAATTTCACGGCATGGAGCTTGCCAGGTAAATCAAATGTTAACCTAATTGTTTGGCAGTCTTTATTTGTTTGGTATTTATTGTAACAACTAGTTGAACCCAACTGATGTCTTGATTTCTTTTTTGCTATGCCTGTTACTAGAAATTGATTCATTAGTAAAAGAATTTATATAGAAATAATCTTTAATGCCATAAAGAATTATCATAACACTAAAAACAGTATATAACTGTATTATCTAAAATGGATGTAATAGGCAATGCACATGCTGATTTATGTACCTGAATAATGAACAATTATCAATTAATTGACAGTTTGTCCAGTTTAATATGTTTATAACATTTATGAAGCAAAAGAATATTGAATTCTAGTGAGTAAATGACTTTGCTGGATGGGCCTTGAAAAAAACAGACAAAAAATATGGAAATTTCCACTGCTTTAACCCAGTAGTTTTCAAACTTTTTTTTTTTTCTCGTGACCCTGTTGAAAAAAAATTGTTGATGTCCATGACCTAACATAATTTGACTAAAGGCTCTAGGGTGGGGCTGAGGATGAGAGCTTTGGGGTGTGGGAGGAGGGTCAGGGTTGGGGCAGGAAGAGCTTACCTTGAGTGGCTCCTGATCAGCGGTGCAGCAGGAGTGCAGAGTCATGCTTTCCTGGCACCACAGACCATGCTGCACCCCAGAAGCAGCCAGTAACAGATTCCCAGACAATGGGAGTGTGGAACTAACTCTTGGGGCAGTGTGAAGAGCCTGCCTCCCACTAGGAGCCAGTCCGATTGCTGGCCACTTCTGGGGCACAGCGCAGTCTGCGGTGCCAGGACAGGCAGGCACTGATTACTCTGCAGCAATGAGACCCAGTGCCTGACATTGCGACCCAGTACTGAGTCAGATAGTTTGAAAACCACTGCTTTAAACTGATTGAATTAGATGTTAGAAACTTATTTGTATTTATTGAATTGAATAAGATTTAATTTACCGTTCCACTTAACTTATTTTAGGACAAACTGGTATCATACAATTTCCCTGCAGTACTTCCTGTTCCCCCTCAAACTGGTGAACTTACTGATTTTCATGTTTGTCATGATCTTACAACAAGTGCATCATGTCTTAGTCAACCACCAATTCCATTCAAGAAGACAACTCTCTATTAAAGGATTAGAGATCCCAAAGCTCATATTTTTCTCCAGTTTTTAAATGAATATTATCTCCTAGTGACACTAGTTGCACTTGTCATGACCTTTATCAGTAGCATCCACTCCATCATACTATAGAATTTTCCCATCTTAAGGGAGATATGGCTAGCTAGATCCTACAAAAGCTCCATGTTTCACTTTGTATTTTAACATTTTACTGCAAATTGAAGCATGGCTTACATGATTTCCATTGATGCTTCTAAAATTATAGATCTTCTTTGAAGGTTGTCTTGCTATTCAGTTCACATTTTTAATTTCTCAATTTTATCTAATTATTCTGGTTATGTCACTTGAGGGCCACAAAATATTCCACCACTTTCTGATTGGTGTCTCACCCCTCAAAAAGTAGGAAGTAATCATGTCTAGAACCCTGCGTGTATTTGCAATTTGTATCCATATTAAATCTGTGATCCCCAAAAATGGTCTGCAGATAAAAAGTGGATATCTGTGTATTTGCAGAGCTCTAATCAAGTCCCTTCCTTTCCATGTTTAGCTCAAGTTCATCTGAAGAAATAGCTTTTGTCCATGAAAGCTCATGATACTCGCTCTATATATTTGTGTCTTAAATGCCACAGGATTACTTGTTGTTTATAACTTAGAGAGATAGTTATGCAAGGTGTATTTGTTGATGCCAAAGATTTTTAGATATCATAGTTGCCTTATGTTTTGCTTATGCCAGTGGGAGTGGCAGGGTCGACCAGGCCCAGTGACTAATGGCAGGAGTTGGAGTAGTGCAGAGATGAGGTGGCATAGAGCCTTGCTTGTATGAGGTGGAGACAGTGGGTATAGGTGACTGATAGGTAATATATCAAGGTCATGCCCCATTCTCTCCGGGCTGTGGCTGCAGCAGGGATAAGGGACAATACCATTCATCACAGGACTCTTCAGCAGGGAGGGTTTGGGGATCAGGCAGTGGCTTTGTACCCCATTTCCCCCCAGTCTATGGGTAAAAATTAATGGAGATAGGCAATCTCCTGCAACTGGAAGAGACCTTGAAAGGTCATGGAGTCCAGTCCCCTGCCTTCACAGCAGGACCAAGTACCCTCCCTGACAAATTTTTGCACCAAATCTCTAAATGGCTTCTGCAAGGCTTCTGGGTTTAGCAGGCCAATGCTCAAACCACTGAGCTATCCCTTCCGTGATACATAGTATTGTGGAGGGAGTAATGTGCTTGCTCCTTTCCTGGGATAAGGTGCAGAAGATAGGTGGTGTGACCGGGGACCCACACTGAATTATTCAATTAGGGCAAACTATAAAGAATGGGGCGGGGGATAATCCCCAAATCTAGTGAACATTCCAATAATTAGATTTACCAAACTAGTACAAAACAGCTTCTTGGTTACCCAGAAGCAAAAACGCACTTTTCTTAAAGCAACCTAGATTTGGACTTCCACTCAGACCCCCAAATCAAATAATGATTATTGAAAATCTTATTTATCTACCAATCCCCAAAGATCAAACACATTACCTCCCATGTTAATGAATATCTCACATCTTACTCAAAAATAGGCTTGCTGTCAATTCTTACTAACTAAACTAAAAAAGAAGAGAGCATTGGTTAAAAGGTCAGTATACCTACCAACATGAATCCAATTTTGAGATTACTTTCATAGTAGAGAGGGTGAGCTTTGTAGCTGCATAGAATTCTTTCAAAATTAATCCATAGGTTATGATCCAAGATGATCTAGATGGGACTGGAAATCTCAGTTTTAGGACTCAAAGCTTCTACAGCATGGAGCATCAAGCAGATCTGATAAGAAAAAGGATTAGGATTCAAGACACATTTATATAGTTTCAGGCCTTCTGTTGATAGCAGGGACTCATTAGGTGAACAATAGGCAACCAAGACATTGAAGTAGACCTATTTCCTAAACATCAGTGGTAATTAACTACATTAATATAAGGCAAATGCCTGTTTCCCACCATTCATGTGAGATTTGCTATATGCTTGAGAGACCAATGCAGTGGTATCACTCTACTTAAATGTTAAGATCTCTTTTGGATCTCTGAAATAATAGAATACAGCATGGATGGGAACTGTTTGAATCTTCTTTGAGTGATATTCCCATGGGAGCTCCACTGTTGGTGTTGGGTTGTCTCGGCATCACAGATTGGAGTTTTTCCTAGCAGTAGCTGGTAGGGCTGCGCATGTGCAACAGGTGCCTTGTGCCATTCGTGCCTTTGCACATTGTGCAGTTGCCTGACTCCCCTCAGTTCCTTCGTTACTGCCCTTGGTCACAGATGGAGCTCAAACTCTCTCCCTCTCCTCAGCTGCTTAGAGGTAGAAAACATAGTTATAGTTGGTTAATTTTCCCTGTTCATTACTTAGTTTGTTCTTTAGTTACTCTAAAAAACACATGTTTTTTTCTTCATGTACATAGTTTTAAATGAAACTGAGCGGACAAACAGCATGCAATGGGAATAGGCCTGAACTGCAGCCGCCTTGGATGTTTCATCTCCCCTTTATTTAAAAAAAAAAAAAAAAAAAGAGCCAGCGAAGAGAAAGAAGGAAGATGAACAAAGCTGGCATAGAACAACTCCAGTAGTTAGTCTTTTTGCTACGATGCCAGGTTCCCCAGATTTAAGAAGTGCAACACTTGTTGGGAGCTTATGCTGGCCTCAGATGACCATTCCTTATTCATCCATTGCCTGGGAGAGACCCATGTTCCCCAGAAGTATGTTCTCTGCTGCAGCCTCACAGCCAGAGCGTGCAGAGAAAGGGAGCTGCATCTCTGTAAGCTCTTCTTGGATAAGGCTCTACAGCCTGCAGAATTATTGTTGAATGGACAAGTGGGTGTTGAGTGCCCCCCCCCATTAAAAATTATTGCCTAGCCCTGACTTAAGGCATATGCTCTAAGAAGAAAGCACAGAATATACACCTTAATACCAACAAAACCACCTTCCCCAAACAAGGACACTCCACCAGTGGAGTAGATCACATCATGGAACAGGCCATCCACATGACCCACAAGAACTTATTTCAATACACGTATCCATGGCTGTCACCTACCACCCCACACGGAAGTCATATAGAGTATTATTGACATACAACCTATATCCATGGAGAACCCCATTCTGAAATAAATATTTCCTGCACTCTCCTCTTCTGGCCTTCAGACAATCTCCCAGACTGTCCAGACTCATCATCATCCCACAGACTAGCTGGTCCTTATTATTCAAGAATAATCTTCCAAGCAACAAATTTGAGAGTTTGGTCGAGGGCCTTCACAACCTCTCGTATCCACCAGTGCCTCACAACTATGAGGCAATCTTCCACACTGTGTGCGCCCTTTTTACAAACAATGGGAAGTGACTACTATGGACTGATGGGTCCTCAAGATTGTAAGATGTGGATACACCATCCCCCTCCTCTCTTCCTCCAACCTCCCCACCTCTCTTCAGGAACCCCTCTCATGAAAAACTCCTAAAGCAAGAGGTAGATCATCTGCTGCACATCAGAGCCATAGATGGGGTGCCTGAACAATATCAGGGCAAGGGATTTTATTCCAATTACTTTCTCAAAGAGAAGAGAACAGTTGATTGGAGGTCTTTCTTTTATATTGATTGAACCCGTACCTTCCGCAATTCACAAATTGTTTGTCTCAATTGCTGAATGCTCTCCAGGAATCCCTTGTCTCAACACATTTCCAGAACTATAGTGTCATTCATCACCCACTGCTACTCCTTACAAAGCAGAGTACTTCCTGCTTCCCTGAGGGCTTTCGCCACACTAGCTGTTTCCATATCCACAGCCTTCCTTAGGTGTGTCACTTCATGACATTTGTTGTGCAGCCACATGGTTGTCCAACCCCACTTTTGAGACACTACGCAGTTTTGACACAGATGGATATGGGCTCTTCATATGCTAATGCAGTGCTCTCCACTGCTAAGTGTCAACTCCAAAGCCCATCTACCAGCTAATTGATTACCACTATGTAGTGGACCCAGGGGAACAGCAGTTGAAGAAAAGTAAGTTACCTTGTGCAGTAATGACGGTTCTTTGAGATGTGTGTCATGTGGGTGCTCTATCATCCATCCTTCCTCCCCTCCTCTTCTTCAGTTTAGATCCTGGCCAATCGGCGTGTACTCTGACGGGAGTTGGGCCTCGTGTCTGAAGTGCAAAGGCGCTTATGTGGCCCGACCAGCTATTGCTAGGAAAAACTACGATCAGTGTCAGGACAACCTGACACCAACAGTGGAGCACCCACGGGGGGAAACATCTTGAAGAATTGTCATTACTGCATGAGGTGAGTAACTTCCTTTTTCATTGTTAACCTGTAACAATATTTCTGTAACACACAAAAACACAAACATTACCAATATGTCATTAGTTTAAAGGATGAATTTGGGTCATTTATCCTGCAGGCTGCTTAACCCTTTGTGGCCATCTGTCACAGTAGACCTGTATGATTCTATTCAGAAAACAACGGATAGAGAGCAAACAACTTGTCTCTGCTTCTGCAGGTGTAGTTTCAGCCCTATTCCTATGAAAGCAAGCATATCCTAATGCTGCTGGATGGGGCCTCACCTCTCTCTACTTGCTAGGTGTTCTGTGAAGTACAAGGCATGGGGTGGGGAATAGGGAGACTGAACTGGGGTATTAGTGAAAGAAGGAATGGCATTGGAGGGCAGTGAGGATGTTGGGAACTGAAGAGGGTGAGGTGTGTATTTGGAAATACTGGAGAGGCAGGGTGCTCCCTCAAATTAACTTGAAAACATGGGTCAGTATGGCTTTAAATAACTAGGGTGCCATCTCCACTTCACTCACTGGCTCGCTATATTTCTCCTGTTCACTTGTCATTAAGGTAACTCCATTCAGCCGCAGACCACACAGTCTTACCACTGTAACTCAGCACACCTTCTTTAGCAGCCAGTGGGGCTAGTCCTGCATGCTCACAGCCCATGCCAGCCAGGGTGCAGTGCGCTTGCCGTGGCAGAGCAGCGGCCACTGCCTACTAGCACCAGGCTCTGCTGCTGCTGCCCGAGCTGTACCTTATCTTTGGGGTGGGGGGAGGTTGGGGCTCCCCGCGTGCACCCCAGGCCATGGCATTGTGCTGTGTGTGTTGCTATGGCCACGGGAAGGGTTTCCAGCCCGCAGCGGGTGGGTCAAACAGCTGGAGCAGGACGGCTCGGGACTCCCCGCGCATCCCTCCGCCTCGAGTGCGGCGAGCGGCGGCGGAGCATGCGCAGTAGCGCGCCAGGTAACGGCCAAGCCGCCGCGTAACGTCAGGGCTATGGCAGAGCGGCTGCTGCTGCGGGTGCGGCGGGGCGGCGATGGGACCCGCTCGGTGTCGCTCCGCGGGATGCGGCTGCAGCGCGTCCCCCGGGGCCTGGCGAGCCTCCCGGGGCTGCAGGCCCTGAGCCTGCGCGACAACGAGCTGCGCTGCCTGCCCGAGGAGCTGGGCAGCCTGAGCCGGGTGAGGCCCCGCAGGCAGGCGGCTGCCACCGCCCTGGGACCCGGCGTGCGTGGCCGCTGGGGGCGCGCGTAGCCTCACGTGCGGAGGCGCCGGGCAGCTCCTCGTCGCCCACACAGAGCCTGCCCCGCCGGCTGCGGGCCCCGCCACCTACCGGCCCCTGGGCGCCCTAGACCTAGAGTTTACCGGCCCCGCCTTGGGGATTTAGGGCGGTTTGTGTGATCTGTGTAAGGGATCGGATTTCTCTTCTGGGGAGTCTTGAGAGTGCGAATGTGTCTGTATTCTAAATAAACGGCACTAAGTCCGAGATGGGATTGACGTTCTCTTACCCCCACCCTTCCACACAGCACTGAATTCACCTTAACACTGTTCAGTTAGTTACATCAGTAACTTGATTTCAGCCGTTACTCTCAATTTATATTTGCATAAATAAAAACAGAATCTAGCCCCTGTATCTTGGTGTTATTGGGTTGTGACATATTTTGTTGGCAGTTGAATTCAGTTATTTTATATTAACTGGCTAGAAGAGTAAAATAGAAGTTCTGCACTGATAATTGTCTACTATATGACATTGTTTTATTATATGTATTTTGAATATAGGCATTGATTTTTCTGTAATATACGGAGAATAGAAGGAAAATTTAATAAAGGTATTAATTTGCTGGACATCTATGTTTAAAATAGGATGAGTTTATTTTTTCAGTCTGTCTTTACTAAGGAGGATACAGTGTGTAAGAACATTTATGAACATCTCTTTATAGTTGATGGAATTTAATTTGGGAAACAATGTCTTTGAGGAAATTCCAGAACAGCTGAAACATCTCAGTTCACTGCAAAAGCTTCATTTGTTTGGAAATAAGATTGCTACAATATCATCCACGGTATTTGGTAAGTCAGTGTAAATCAAAACAGACAAGTAATTACAGTGTTTTTAGACTTTAGCTATAATAATGCATTAGCTATTCCATATATTCATACCAAACAGGATTTTTTTGGTAAAGAGTCAATTTTTTCATATGTTTTATAAACTTTTATAAGCATGATGAAACAAATAGAATATGTCAGCGGTTTCCCAACTGCTGGTCCGTGGATCGGTGCCGGGTCACGAACCTCTGGCTGTTGGGCCACGGCAGTTCTGGGAGCTAGGGCTGGGATACACCACCCAGCGCCTCCCCTACTGCTGTGGCTGTTGGGAGAGGCATGTCCTGTCCGCCTCTCAGCTAGTTAGTTCTGGGAAAGGGTAGAGTCTCCTGGATGTGGAAGAGCAGCTCACTGTGCAGTGGGAAGGCCATGCAGAACCTAGCATGACAACCTTGGAGCAGCCCTAACATGGACAACAGTGCTCAGCTGGTGGCTGAGAGGCAGTGCAGGACTAAGTGAGGGGGTGGGGCTAGTGCTTGGGGCTCTGGGGGTGGGAGGCTGTCACTGGGGGCCTCTGGGGGTGGGGCTAGTAATGGGAGGCCTATGGGGGCAGGGCTGGAACTGGAGAGTCCTGGGATGGGGCTAATATTGGGAACTGGGGTTGGGGATTGGGTGGAGTGGGGCTCTGGAAACAGGAGGGTGGCTCTGGGGGGGGGGTCTGGTAGTGGTGAGGTCTAAGGGGCAGAAAGCTGGCCCTGAGGTGTTTGGGTGGGGGGCTGCAACTGGGGGGGGGGACTCGGGTCAGTGGCTTACACTGGGGGGTAGTGGAGAGTGGGGGGCTCTAGGGCTTAGGGTTGGCAGTGGAGGGCCGAGGGGGCTGGGGTGTATCCCAATCCTGGCCTCCAGAGCTGCTGTGAACAGCCAGATTTAGTTGTAGTAGTCGCCTGCCATGTGGCGACTGCTGGAGTTGAAGCCAGCTGTTCATGGCGGCTCTGTGGGCTGGGAATTTTGGTGAACCAGTAACACTTTATTTATGTATTTTCATATTAATTCATTGCATAATGAATATATAAATATGCAAATAGGATGTTACTGGTCCACCCAAAAGTTTGTGAAAATGGTTTGCTGGTCCATCCTATAAAAATGGTTGTGAACCACTGGAATATGTGATAACTAGCAGATGTACCTGGAGTTGCTTGGGTCTTTAACTGAAGGTGGGTTTTGTTCTGTTTTGTCTTTTTTGGAAAATAAATGAAAAATGTACATGCTTCGTTTTGAAAAAATAGTCATTGAAATAAAGAAAAATGAAGGCTGGAGTGAGAGTTCAGGGGTAAGGAGAGGCAGGGGGTAGGTGGCTTAGGGCAGAGGTTTGGGCAGTGTGGGGGGACTCAAATCATAGGATGGTGGCCTCAGGGTAGGGAGAAGGAGGTGAGGGGCTCACAGGAAAGGAGGTGGGGGTGCGGAAGTCAAGGCATTTGGGAGGCGGAGGACTTTGGGCAGGGAGTTCAAGACATGGGGCTGGGCAGTGTGTGCCTGTGTTGGTGAGGGTGATGTTGCATTGGTGGCAGCTTTTCCCAGGGAACCATGGCAGTGTTCCCAGCCACCATTTCTCCCAAGGTGTTGGGGCTGTGCTCCCCAGAGGGTAGCTCCTCTTGGGGAGAAATCCAGGTCTGCACGTTTGTCAGGTGGGGGTTGGGGCTCTGTAGGTTGTCCCCAGCCTCCAGCTGTGTCCCCCTGGCCTGCAGCCTGTCGGGGGGGGGGGGGGGGGGCAACCCCCAACCTGCTGCTTTCTCTCCAGCTTGCAGCTGCTCCAGGGTGGGACCCTCCTTGGGGTGGTGGCCATTCCATTCTGCAGCATGTTGGGAGGCTGGCCCCAGCTTCCAGTTGCCCCCCCCCTGTCCTGCAGCTGGTCTGAGGGGGGTAGTGCTTTGGCTGCAAACCCCATCCTGTAGGTTGTTTGGGAGGGACAATCCGGAGGTGGGGGGGGGGGCAGCTGGCGGCTGGCCAGGCTTGATGGGCTGCCCCTGGCCTTCAGAGCCTCCCTATGGCCTGCAGACTGTCTGGGTGGGGTCCAGGCTCCAGGGGCTGCCTCTAGCCTCCAGCATCCTGCCCCCTGCAAGCTGTCAGGGGAGGGACCAGGATCTGAGGGCTTAACTTCCCTTAAGCTGCCTCTCTCCAGCAGCTCCCTGGGGTCTAGAGGGTGAGTCGTTGAAGCTGGGGAACTGTCCCTGGCCTCCAGTGCTGCCCCCTCCCCTTGCTGCAGGTTGTCTGGGGTGGGGTTGAAGCTCTGGAGGCCACCTCCAGCAGGCCCTCTGTGGCCTGCAGGCTGTCTGAGGACTGCCTCCTCCTCCAGCACCCCCTCAATATCCTGCAGGCTGTCTGGGAATGGGCCAGGCTCTAGGGGCTGCTTTCCACTCCAGTGGCTGCCCTACAGCCTGCATGCTGTCAGGGGGCAGGGTGAGGGGACTCCCAGCTGCTCCCCTTTTTAATGCCGCCCATGGCCTACAGTCTGTTGGGTGTGTGAGACTCTGAGACTTACCCCCCTTCCAACGGCTTCCCTGCACCATGCATGCCGTCCGGAGAGGGGTCAAGCTGTGGGGGCTGCCCCTCCTCCAGTGGGTCCTTTACCCTATGTCCTGTAGGCCTTCTGTGGGGGCCGAGGCTCCTGGGGGCCCAGCTCTGCTTCAGCAGCCTGCAGGTCCTCCATGGTGGGGGCAAGCTCCGGGTTTGGGTTGTGAGGGGATTCTTTACCTCACCTGGTGGCAGGCATGATGGCAGAGCCCCAGCCCTGCTGGCCATTCTCTTTGTGCTGCTGCGGCCCCCAGTGGCCACTCTTAGTATCATGTCCCTCCTCTCTGTGCCCCTCCCTTTTGTGTCCTTCCGCGCTCTGTCCTCTCTCTTTCCATGTTATTGACAACAGTTCCATTCCCGGCACTTCCCATTTTCCAGGCACAGCCAAACCTTGACCTTGGTTAAATTAGGATAAGAGAAAGCTGCATACCAAATTTGATGGTCCTAGCTGTTATGGTTTAGGAGGAGTCCTTGAACAAATGGACTCTCAGATGCACAGTGAGATGAACACTGAAATATAGCTAGCATGATTTTTTGAAAGGGGGGGGCACTTCATGAATTTTGGAAGTGGTTGTGGGCCACCCCGGAAGGGGTGAGGCCTCATGCAGAAGGGGGCTGTTTCCTCTAGGTGCAGCCCACCTCTAGCAAGGAGAGGAGACTTTGCATGCTCCCCCGCCCATAGACCCTGATTGGTCTGGGAGTGGGGGGAGTGCATTAAGTCTCTGCCTCCCTGCCCTTCCCTACCAGGGGTGTGGGGCACCTAGAGAGAACCACCAGCTGTTTTGAACAGCTGGTTGTTCCCTCTAGGTCAGTGGTCACCACCAGTAGATCAGGATCTACTGGTAGATCTTGGAGCCTTTGACAGGTGATCTTAACTGGTTTGGCCAAGAGGCTACAAAGTACAGCACTTCAGCTGCCCTTCCCCGCACTGCTGCACATCTCCTGTCCCCACCTCCCCGGGAGCCTCCTGCTTGTGGTACAGAGAAGGGAAGGGAGAGGAGGGGTGCTGATGTCAGGGTGCCCCCTCTTCCACCCTGTATTCTATCTCCACAGAATAAGGGAGCGGGAGGGCGGCACAACAGGGCTTGGGATGGAAGGAGTTTGCTGGCAGCTTTTGAGAGTGGTGTAGGGCCAGGGCAGACGAGACCCTGCCTTAGCCCCACTGCACCACCACCCAGGAACCATCTGAGGTAAGCAGTGTCCAGCTGGAGCCAGCTCTGAACCCCTGTTCCAGTCATGAACCCCCTCCTGGACCCCAAGAGCCTGTCCTAGCCTTGAGCCTCCTGGACCCAAACTCCTTTGGAGAGCCTGTACTCTAAACCCCCTCCTGCACCCCAACTTCCTGCCCCAGGCTCAGCTTGGAGCCTCTGTACACTCCAAATCCCATAGCCCAAGACCAGAGCCTGTGGCCCAACCCTCTGCCCCTGTCTAGTGAAAGGGAAGGAGAATGGGGGAAGGAGGAAGGGAGGACAGAGTGAGCAGGGGCAAGGCCTCGGGGAAGGAAGTAAGGCAAGGGTATTTGGGTTTGAGATAGATCTTGGATTGCACTTAAATTCAAAAAGTGATCTTGTGCATAGAAAGGTTGGAGACCACTGCTCTAGGTGCTGCTTGCCTCCAGCTGTGGGAGGAGACTTAATGCACTCCCCTGCCCCCAGGTCAATCAGGGCCTGGGGTAGGGGCATGCAAAGTTTCTCACCCCTTCCCCCGCCTCCTCATCCCACCCTGCCAGGGCCATGCGATGGATCTCCAGCCGTTTTGAACAGCTGGTGGTTTCTTCTGATGCCGCACGCCACTGGTGGGGGGTGGAGACTTCGTACACTTCCCCCGTCCCCACGTCTCAATTGACCTGGAGGCAAGGGAGCGGCAGAGAGGCCATGATCTGGATCAAATGCCTTGGTGGGCCAGATTCAGCCCATGGACACTGTCTTGCCCACCCTTGCTATGGATTACTTGACCATTCAGAGTGAAGTGGCCCATTAATAGTTATATAGACCTAAAAGGGGAGTTGCTGGGTTACAGACTGTTGTAGTAAGCAATAAATCCAGTGTCTTTATTAAGATCTTTATTTAGTGTCTAGCAAAGCTTATTTTTTAAAATGTGCAGGTTTCCTTTGAAGACAAGGACTAGCCGGTTAGACAAAATGATGGCTTTGTGAAAGTATTCATGCACAGGTGATAGGGTATTTTTGCCTTTAATAATTTTCCTGCATGAATTCATTTGAGAGCATAATTGCTGTCTGATTTCACCCATGTATTTGTTATCACATGTTGAGATAGATATATGTAGGATGCATGGATCTCAAAATGTATATTGTGGAGGTGTTGATCATTATAGCAGTGAAGATACATTTGTAGGTTTCACATTTGTTTTTCTGACAGGGTCTGATGCAGCTTGGAGTTGATGTGTCCTGGTCTGTGGGATGATGATAGGTCTGGATAGGCTGGGAGGTTGTTTAAAGGCCAGAAGAGGAGAATGCAGGAAAGATTTATTGCCGAATGGGGTTCTCCATTGATATAGGTTGTATGTCAATAAGACTCTATATGACTTCCATGTGGGGTGAAAGGTGACAGCCATGGATACGTGACCAGAGCTTTTATTTCTGTATTGAAATAAGTTCTTGTGGGTCTTGTGGATGGCCTGTTCCATGATGTGATCTACTCCACTGGTGGAGTGTCCTTGTTTGGGGAAGGTGGTTTTGTTGGTGTTAAGGTGTATATTCTGTGCTTTCTTCTTAGAGCATATGCCTTAAGTCAGGGCTACGCAATAATTTTGAATGGGGGGGCACTCCAAAGTGGTCAAGGGCCACACTTCTGTGGAGGGGCAATGGGTCTGGGACGGCGAGTGGGGTATAAAAGGGAGCTTGGGATAGTGCACTCAGGTTCAGGAAGGGTCTGAGAGGGAGTTTGGGTGAAGGAGAAGGTTATGATCTGGGGCAGGGACTTGGGATGCAGGGTCAGGAGGGGTTATGGGTGCAGGAGAGGATTCTGGCCTGGGGGAGGGATGTAGAAGGGGGTGCAGGGTCTGGAAGGGAGTTGTGACCTGGAAGGGGTGGGGAGAGAGGTTACAGAAGGCCTGGGTGGTGGTCTGGGGCAGGTAGTTGGGGTGGAGAGAGGGGCTGGGGTGCCAGAGACAGGTTCTAGGCAGCTCCCAGCCAGCGGCTCTTCAGGAACCTGAGGCAGGCTCCCTGCCTGTCTGCTGAGCGGGCTGCTCCATGTGGCTCTGCTGCAGCATGGGAAGGGAGAAAGTGAGGAGGCTTCATTTGCGGCTGCTGCCTTCAGCAAAATTTCTCAGCTCCTATTGGCCAGAAACTGACCAATGGGGGCTAAAGGTCTTTTCTAGGGGGCGGGGACAGTGTGTGATGCTTTCTCCTCCCTGCCCAGACTGCATAGCAATTAGTAGTCTGCTGTTTAAAGTGGCTGCAGCTGCTGTATAGTGAGGGTGCTAGCATAGAGACTGTGGTCCGGATCAGGAGGCTTGGCATGCCAATGTGGCCCGCTAGCCGCCTCTTGCCAACCCCTGCTGTAGATAATGGATTTTTTGAGTGTGTTTGTCATGGTTCCTGGAATCTGTGAAGGTGCATGAGGTAATCAGTGGGTTTCATGAACATGGTTGTATATGGAGTTCCATTGTTGAAGCTAAGAGACTTTATTGATGGGTGATGTTTGTTGAAATTGTGGTGGAAATCTAAGAGAATTTAAGTTTTGTCCTGAGGATAAAAATACTATCAGTGTATTTTAGGTATATCATTGGTTTCGTGGTGCATTTGTCTAGAAATTGTTCAAGATGGCCAATGAGTCACCAACTTGACTGTGACCCCTATGCATCATTGTACCTATATTGCACCAACAGTCACCCCAGACAAACTAAGAAAACGAATATTTACGGGCAAGCATTGCGATACTTCAGAATATGCGACAAGAATCTTGTGCTTAGCTTGGACATTGTGCATTCCTTTCCAAGACCTGAAGAAGAGCGCTGAGTAACTTGAAAGCTTGTCTCTTTCACCAGTGGAAGCTGATCAAATAAAAAATATTACCTCACCCATTGTCTTAGTAATATTTTTTGTTTTTCACAAACGGTACCAAAATCCCAATAATTTATAGTCCTTCCACATACAAAGCTCCCTTTTTTTCTGCAGCATCTGCACTTTAATTAGGGAAGTCAAACTTTACCTGTCAGCCAATATAGTAATTTGACAGGATATTCACCCATTATAAATGCCTCTATAAGGTACAGAGGGAAAGGTAAACAGAGTAATTGTTAACCTGCCAGCTAGGGTTCTTTACAGTCACTCTCCCTTGGTCTTTAGACTCATAAAGATGAATAGAGAATGTACAGTTTATATTCATTTGGTTAAGGATATATTTCTTAACAGATGGATTAGAAAACCTGATACTTCTCAATCTGAACAACAACAAGCTTAAATATCTTCCTCCAGAAATATACAGGTAAATTGTATTATATAGCCTTGTCTGTGTTGCTTTTATACTGTACCTGTTCTACTCATGTATAGTCCTTGTGGACATTAGATGCAGTATTTGCCTTTGGCTATCATTTTGATAAGCCACTAATTTCAACTCCTGGGAAAGCTTTTACTATGTTTTGTTTATAGATGAGCTTCAAGTATTAAAATCTAGAGTTTCTTTTTGTTTTTTGAGTGCTCATTTCACTTATATGCTCTCATACAGACAGGTTACCTTTTTTATTTTTTTCTTGGAGGGGATGCAATCCCTCATTCTTAGGAATACAATATAAATGTCTCAAAATACTTTTTGGTAAATTTTCTGCGGGTTAGGGTTCTAACTTTGTTCCCAGTCCCACACCCAAATCTTTCAGGTAGTAACTCTACCAGAAACAATTTTGTTAATATTCTCTCTGAACAGTTTGGCTTTTATGTTTTATCTGAACTACAAAATCAGAGCTTTGTACTGTTTCCTGTTACCATATGTATGTCTCATTTCTTGTGCTTTAGCAAATGAAATGAAGTAGTTATATATTGTTTCTAATTTTTATTAATCTTATTTTATACCAAGAACTTTTCAAGAAAGCCTTTAGCATGTAAAATTGTGAATATTTTTGCAAAAATTTAGCTTGAAATTAAAAAGCATAACCTGGATTATGCTATTATTATGATAGTGCCACTCAGGCAAGGTACTGCATAGGAAGACACTGTGGTTTCTTCCCTGGAGGAGATTAAAACAAAAGCCCCCAAGCCCAGACTAAGGGTGGGAGTTTGGGAGGACTGAATTCCAGGCGAAGAGTGGCTACAGGAGAAGAGATGCGCAGGGGACTAGAAGCTTGAACTGGATGTGATGGGGAAGGACAAATGAATGCTTTACTAAAGCAAGATATACTCTAGGAATTATTTTGGGAAGGTTTTCTGGCCTGTGACATAGAAGAGGTACTAGATGAACACAGTGGTCCTTTCTGGCCTGAGAATCTATGACTTTTGGAAGTTGAGGGATTCAAGGAGAGGGGATCATGTAGTCAGATGGGGTAAAGATGATGGTCTAACTACAGGTTGAACTTCTCTAGTTCAACATCCTTGGGACCTGACCAGTACCAAATCAGAGACTTTGTCAAGCCACAGGAGATCGGTATTGTCTTGGAAGCGTTACCAACCCTTCCACTGCTTACTGGACTCTTACAAGTCATTTAGGGTAAATTAGAGCTAAATAACAGCACAGAACACTTAGCACCAGGACTGGTTGCAAACAAACTTTGTGGAACGGTGGGAAACTTGGACACACCCAGGTTAAGTGGACATCCAGCTTACTAAAATCATTCTGGATCATGGATGTTGCCTGACCAGTGTGTGCAGAGAGGCAGGAAAAGATGAAATACAGGCAGTCCCCGACTTACGCGGATCCGACTTATGTCGGATCCGCACTTACGAACAGGGCTTTCTCGCCCCGGAGGTCGAGGTAGCGGATTGCTACCTGCGAGCTCCGGGGCGAGAGAGCTCCATTCGTAAGCTGTTCCGGTGCCCCTGGTCTGCTGGAGACCGTCTCCAGCAGACCAGGGGCACCGGGCGGGTTCCCGCGCTTCTGAGGCTTTGCCAGAGCAAAGCCTCAGAAGCGCAGGAACCCGCCGCTGCTGCGGCTTCAGTCCTGGTGCCTGTGGTCTGCTGGGGATGGTCCCCAGCAGACCACAGGCACCGGGACTGAAGCTGCAGCCACGGCAGGGTCCCGCGCCTCTGAGACTTTGCCAGAGCAAAGCCTCAGAGGCGCGACACCCCGCTGCCGCTGCGGCTCTGCTCCCCGTGTCCCTGGTCTGCTGGGGGGGGGGGGAGGCGCAGCTAGTGTGCCCCCCCCCAGCAGACCAGGCTTTTGTTTTGGACCCTGGGGCAGAGCAGCTGGGGCGCTGCCGATTGGTCCTGCAGTGCCGCTCTGGGCACTACTGGACCAACCCGGCAGCACCCCAGCTGCTCTGCCCCAGGTCCTGATTCAGCCGCTGCTGGTCAGTTTCAGCAGTGGCTGAATCAGGACACCTGGGGCAGAGCAGCTGGGGTGCTGCTGGGTTGGTCCAGTAGCGCCGAGGAGCGGTGCTACTGGAGCAACTCAGCAGCACCCCAGCTGCTCTGCCCCAGGCGTCCCCAAGTCAGACGCTGCTGAAACTGACCAGCGCTGACTACAGGAAGCCCGAGGCAGAGTTGCTCTGCCCCAGGCTTCCTGGAATCAGCCGCTGATCAGTTTCAGCAGCAGCTGACTTGGGGACGCTTGGGGTTCTTAAGTTGAATCTGTATGCAAGTCAGAACTGGTGGTCAGTTTCAGCAGCGGCTGAATCTGGACGCCAGTTCCGACTTACATACAGATTCAACTTAAGAACAAACCTACAGTCCCTATCTTGTACGTAACCCGGGGACTGCCTGTATGTCTTTTGGAGGCAAAAGGTTAATCTTGTAACTAATGGGGAGGATGAATTCTAATGTCAAGTTTTTCTGACCAAGAAGTTCACCTTGTCTATGTTGTAGTTGGGTGAATATATTGTGATTGGAATAACTTCTATTCCAAATTCATTGGAAAAAATTTATCCCACCATAATGAGACAAATTTTTTCCAATGAATTTGGAATAGAAGTTATTCCAATTTTGATGCTATTATTCAATTGTGAAAAAGAAAATGTTCAATATTTTCAACAAGAATGATAGTAAGTTGGAATGAAGAGTACACATTTTACTAACATTTCAGCTACCCAAATATTCTTGTCCTATTAAAACACACCAGGTTTTAGACATACAGGGCCATATTCATTCCTGTAATGCCATTGATTTCAGTGTTGAATTTGTAGAACCTTGCAAATCCACAGATATGTGCTGTATATCTGTGGAGATAGATGTGGATATTGTTCTCTCATTTTTTGCATATACAGATGTGGGATACCAATTTTATTTCTACAACCCTGTAAATTTGTGGATATCTGCTTTATATCCGCATTCGCAGATGTGGATGCAGCTATTCACAGCTCATTTTTGTGATATGGATGTGGATATGGATACAGATTTTGTATCTTTGCAGAGCTCTATGAATTTGACTCAATGTTTTCACATTGAAAAATATTAAGAACCATTTCAGCAGAAAAGCAGCAAATAAATTTAAAACAATTATGATTTCATTCTGATATTCATATCTGATTTTCCTATCCCCAGTTTCTTTGTTTGCTTTTTCTAACCCACACATGTAGTTTGTAATTCATTATTTTTGTTCCTTCAGAAGTCATATGCTCCATGTTATATACTTTAAATGGGAAGAATCTAGTGGCAGACTGTTTTTAAAAAAATAATTGGAAAGAGGGTAAGAGGAAGAAAAATAAGTTCAGGTTATGTGAAGTTCTACACACAAATGACTTAACTAGATATCTTACTCAGCATACTTGAATATAATTGTCATTGATTATGTCTTAATATTTTTTTAATTCTTTCATTGTAATTGCTTGTAAATGACTTTCTCTGCAGCACTTGTGTATACTATTCCATTGAACTTGTTTTGTACTGCAGTTCTAATAGTGCCAAAGTCAACACAACAGTTGAGTGTTTCAGCATCCCATTCAATGTAGAGCTGAGAAAATGTGTTTTATTCCTTTAAAAAAGTTTATTTTGAGTGTGATGCCAGATTGACAGTACCCGAAACTGAAATTCTTTACTTATGGGATAGATTAGTGGTGGGCAACCTGCCGCCTCTTGGTGACATGCGGCTTATCAGAGTAACATGATTGCAGGCTGCGAGACATTTTGCTGACATTGACCATCTGCAGGCACTGCCCCCTGCAGCATCTCTGTTCTCAGCCCATGAGAGCTATGGGAAGCAATGGCCAGCACATCTCTGTCGCCCCTTTGTCTGCAGGTGCCATTTCCTACTGCTTCCATCGGCTGGGAACAGAGAACTGGGAGCCATGGGAGTGATGCCTGTAGATCAGTGGTTCTCAAAGTGCAGTCTCTGGACAACTAGCAGTCTGCAGCCATCTCTCATGTGGTCAGTGGTGGGAACTCACCACCCATCCCTCTTCACCCATGCAATAGGGAGCCTGTGCCACCACTGCATCCTCACGGTTGGTGCGCAGCTGCAAGGCTGCAGTACCAGCACTGGCTGGTAAAAGCAAACTCCCTCTCTCCCCACTCAATGCAAGCTGCTGAGCTACACATGGAGGAGCCACGCCCCCATGGTAAGAGTGTCACATCCCTTAGTTGGTCTCACGGGGCAGGCAGCAGGTTGGGCTGCATGGGGCTTGGCAGAGTGGGCTCTTGTGGTGTGCAAGCGGCTGGCACCTTCCGCCCCCTTCCCTAGAAGCAGGGTGGGTTGTGCAGGGCCTGGTGGGATGGGAGGAGGTGATGCTGGTGATTCTGTGATTGTATAAAAACCCTTATCAGTTATCCACTAGAGTTAGTCCTTAAGTTATCCAGCATAGAGTTCCATTTATATAAAAGTTCAGTATAAAAGTATATAATTAAAAAAATAGAAGTAGCTCGTGTACAGCAGGGTCCCCTCTAAGCTGGGAGGTGGAACAGCTTCACTGGTGATTAATCAGCCCTGTCCAGTTAGAGGCTCAGGGCTCCATGCATAGAGCTGACTGTCTGGGTGGAGCTGATTGATCACCTGTGAAACTGAGAGGGAACACTTATGTACTGAAAATTCCCAGTAAAAGTTTAAATAAATTGCTATTTATTGTGGACAACATACCCTGGCTGATCATTACAATTCTTTATTAATTTTACAGGTTAGAAAATCTTGAAAACATAAATTTAAATAATAATCAGCTAGAAAGTATTCCCAAAGAGCTATGTTCCTTGCAAAAGCTTTCTGAACTCCATCTGTCCCACAATTGTCTCATCACAGTACCTGAAGAGATTAGATACATGACGAATCTCAGAATTCTATGCTTGTCAAGAAACCAAATAGGAGTTCTCCCTGATGTGAGTAATGTTGTATGGATATCTTAAGACAACATGTGAATAACGTCTTTATATAATGGAATTCTACCCTTACATTGAGATATAATGTACTTAATGTGCTTAGTTTTCATTTGTCATGAAGCTTGACAAAAAGATAAAGGATATCTGTCAGTTTAAAATAATCAAAATAAATATGTATTTTTTTGCCTGGCCTTTAATTACAAATTGCTGTATTATGTATGTCAGTAAGTGAGTGATCTTCATCTTAAGTTCCACAGGAATATTGTATACTAGAAGATTTACTCAGCGTTGCCCAGGATTGGGGAAGGGGAGGCAGAGGGCTTCTAACGATGCTCCCTGGACCCAATGCCGGGGGTATGGGCTGGCCAGGCATGGCCACGGTGGGTAGCCCAGTGGTTCTTGGGTGGAGGGGGAGGGCGGGATGTCAGTCCTGCATGAGAAGGCAGCTGTGCTGCTCGGCCCCAGCAGTACTCCTGGGCAGGTGGAGTGCAGCAGTGTGGTATGTGCATCAAGGAGGAGGAAATAAGGTTTTGAACATTTAAAGCTGGTTATCTGATGGAATTTGCTTTGTCTTGTTACAGAGAACACGAGAATTGTATGTGCATTGCTCAGTGTTTGTCTTGCGTTTCTGTATTCACTTTTATCTGTACAAGACAATCAATAAAATGAATTGAAGATGGCTGCCACAAAAGAAAATGTTAAAAGATAGTTGTTAATACCATTGTTTCTTGGCAGCTATTTTCAGCTACTGCTTAAGTTGATACTGAAAATACTTAAAAATAACAACGTAAACAAAAATCATGTGTATTTGTTCCCATCCTATGTTTCAACAGATTCAAGCAATTATCTTAAGAAATGACAATTTAGTTAGATGTTGAGGGCTGGGAACTAACAGTGATTTTGAAAGTCAAGGAGCTCTATTTAATTTTTTTTAATTGGAGAAAGGAGCCTGAGAAATGAGGATTTGAAGGCTGTTCAGGCTCCCTGTGTGGTAAACAGGAAAAGCCTTTATGTGGCGATGATATTGGCATTGTAAATAATTCAGAATGAGGTTTGAGGGAGGACGTGGGTGGAGTGGGGATAAAAGATCCATGGGAATTTTGAATGATAAAGACAGGCATTTTTATAATACCGAAAGAATGGACATATTCTTCCCTGAAATAAATCATTTTAAATTTTCCTCCCATTTCCGTTTTTACCAGGCAACTCAATCTTTCTTTGCCAGTCCTATTGCTTCCTGATGTCTGACACTGCTTTCTCCTCTTATGGGAATTTTAGGTTCACATTCATTGTTGTTCTATTTTTGTTTTTATTATGCTTTTCTCCTCCTTCATCAAGGGGCTTTGCAGATTGAGAAAATTAAGAATTCTAGATGTTGCAGGGAACAAAATTCAGATTTTTCCAATAGCAGTAAGTATTATTTTCTGTATCTTATTCTTTAATATAACATTTCTGCGTCAGATCTGTTGAATGAATTATATGGAAAGTCTGGGTAACTTGAAGGGATTGATACTGTGAGTTTCACCACAAACTGAGTGAAAAGAAAAAAATATGTAGTTGCATATAAACTGAATAAAGTCCAATTGGATCTAATAAAGATAAGTAAAACATAGTAGCTGTTTTAAAGATTCCATGGAGTAACATTAATTTAATTTTAATATTGCTTAATCAAGGAGACAGGAGTTTCAAATAATAGAAATGTGCTTGGGACCTTCCAGTTGCTAAAAAGTTTTAGTTGTCAAAATATGATTAAATATTTCATCACAGTTTGTAATAGTCTGCACAGTATTATGTCAGGAGAAATTTTACATATGATCATGACTATGGTGTTTTGATTTGAATTGTTGGGTGTATTTAGTTTCACACTTGGAAAGGGATATAAAGATTAATCTGTTACTAAAAAGATGCAGGAAAGTCCAAATCTCTCATGGTAGGATTTGTAGCCTGGAATTTGTATTTTTTGTGTATGTCCTTTGTACTCTGAGAATGAAATAATTTCATATACCACTAAACAGTACATATGCTCCTTTTGCTACATTGCAATAGTTTTGGTGTAAGAATCTGTATATGTGTGGTTTTTGTGGCCTTTTTGAGTCATGCTCTTCAGTAGTTTGGCTTCTGATTCTTCTGGCACTAATGAGATTGTGGGGGCTTTGGTTTCAGCTACTCAATTTTTCTAAGTTGCTTTATATTGTTATTGCTGTGTCTGTAAGGGTATGTCCACACTTGCACCCTCTTTCAAGAGAGGGATGCAAATGAGGGATTCGAGAGAGGGATTCCTTATACAATGAGGTTTACCAGTTATTTTGAGAGAAGGGTTTTCTCTCGAAATAACCATTTCTTAACAGCGTCTATTATTTCGAAATAGCACTATTTTGAAAAAGCGCCATAAAGCGAATATGCAAATGAAGCACAGGATATTTAAGTCCTGGCTTCATTTGCTATTTCGAATGCCTTCATTTGCATCCCTCTATCAAAAGAGGGTGCAAGTGTAGACATACTCTAACATACATTATTTGTAATTGGTGATCTGTTTTACAGAGGGTATTGGAGAACATTACCTTCCCACTAGTTGTAAAATTTTCTGCATTGTCTACTGAGCGTTTCTATGTTATATTGAAGTTAATGGAAATAAGGAACTTTTGCAAAAAATAAAACCAAAAAAACTCCCAACCCCATACATTTGATAGTGTTTTTTAAATTGTGTGTAGATGCATTAATAGCAGTAACACCCGACGGCACTACTAAATTACTTTATTCTGCTCAGAGACCCCAAGGTAATTTAGTAGTGCCCTTAGATGATTATCAGAGGACTCATTTACAGCCAGGTATAGTTGCAAAACATCAGGAATGGTCAGTATTTTATATAGGATAAACAAGATAATTTGAATTGATTAATTTTGGGTCTGCAGTATTAATGCTGCAAACTCTTAACATAAATTACTCTGTATTCATGAAGGAAGACCTCCTCATATATTGAATAAGCACTACTAGTTTTGCAACCGAGGTAAAAAATAATTTCACATTTTTCCAAAAATCCAATGCAAAGGTGAAGGAGAAAAAAAGAATGGGAGACTATAATAAATATGGGCCCTACTGTGATTGTAGAATAATTTTGTTTGAGAGTGTAGTAGATTTATTTAGTAGTTCACATTTTGTAACTAGGTGGTGCTTTATGTAAGCATATACATGTTCACTCTGGATGCTTTCCTCAGACTGTACAAAACTCTAATTTGCATCACTATAATGTATAGGGTACAGGGGTACAGGCTATGATATGGGACCAGAGATGAAGGGTGCAAGAGGAGTTTGGGGTTTGGAGGGGTTTTGGGTTTTGAGGGGCTCAAGGCTGGGACACGGGATTGTTGGGTCACAGGCCTAGCTCCAGCAGCTCATGGTCAGTGATGCAGTGGGATGGTAAGGCAGAATTCCTGCCTGTCCTGGCACAGTGGACTGCACTGAATCCTGGAAGTAGCTAGCAGCATCTCCAGCTCCACAGGCTGCCTCTGCCCCAAGCTCTGGCTCCACACACCCATTGGCCAGCTCCTGGTTTGTCACCAGGCATTGCCAAACAAAAATGGGTGGAGCTCGTTTTGGGCTTGTTTTGAAATGGGATTGACTTCATTTTTTGGCTTGTTTTGCCTTTTTATCTTGTGAGAGTTAGCTACTTGCCTCCACCTATGAGCCGGACCTGCTGCTGGCCACTCCAGGACATAGTGTGGTCTGCAGTGCCAGGACAGGTAGGAAGCTGGCCTTAGAATGCCATCATTGGTTACTTGGTCACCACAGGAAGGTGACCCAGTGCCTGACTTTCCAGGAACTAGTGCTGGGTACTAGGTTGTGATCTGTACTTTGAAAAATCACTGCTCTATCTGATTCCGCTGCTGCAAGAATCATTCAGCTACTACAGTATATTTACCCACAACTCTCAGGTAATTTTCAGGACTGCTGTACATTTTGCTGTTTCTGGAGTCTTGAGTCACCAGAGTTGAAGTTTGGCTAAGAACTTCTGAGAAAACAAGGATGGAGCAAATGGAGGGAGAGAATGGAGTAAAATAAGGGTTCAGAGGGTTGTTGATTCAAAATGTAAATGTGATCCTCTTCAATGGAAAATTATTTTAAGGTAAAACGTTTACTGAAAATTAAGTTTAATTAGTAAGAGTCTGAACAGATTTAGTTTTGGTGAGTAGATGCAAAGACTTTTTTAATAGGAGAGAACTAGGTGTGGAAGGTTAGGAGGTGGGAGGTTCAGACTAAAGTATTTAAAGACTAAATTACTTCTGCAACAATGTTAGGCCTCCTAGCCATAACAAGAATGGCTCTCCCTCCCTTACATGGACACAATCTATGTAACTGAACAAGGAATTCTGATAGAGCTTTAGTGTAAACATTGTCAGCAAAATTAATCTTATTACTCTGGAATATATCAAGGCCTTTTTGTTTTCTTTTAACGAAAGTAGTATATATAGGCAGAAATCTTTAGTGTATAAACATTATTTTGTTTAATAATATCCATTTCATAATTTTATGACAAGGTTTTAGAACTCTTTTACAAAGTTCTTTAA
The DNA here is from genome assembly GCF_049634645.1 of Pelodiscus sinensis. Taxonomy (NCBI): domain Eukaryota; kingdom Metazoa; phylum Chordata; order Testudines; family Trionychidae; genus Pelodiscus; species Pelodiscus sinensis. The sequence continues at coordinate 42,740,794 of NC_134712.1, read as the reverse complement.
CCACTGTGGCTATATTTTCAAAAAGAATTGAGAAGAGCTGTGTCCAAGGAAACAATAAGACCATAGTAGGAACCATTGAAGATGTGAGGCTTTATATAACTCGAGTCATGAAGGTTTGCTAGGCACTTTGGGAGCATATATGGTCAGTGTGTGATGGGTTGGCTCACAGATGGGGTTGTCCCCTGGTGTGCTGATCAAGCCATTGATGCTTGCCTTTCTGTCCTCCTGGGCCATAAGCTCTGGTCTGCTCCTGTCAAGGCACAGAGTTGAGGGTAACCACCCACCAGCAGAGCAATTCAGTGAATTGCTGAAGGGCTCAACAATTCACACTGAACCAATTCAGCTTTGGGAGGGCTCAGCTAAAGGGCTCAGCATCCAAGAACACAGAACCCAAAGAGGACCAAAACTCGATATAAATCCATCTTACATGAGAAAATTCCTAAGGTCAGCCCTCTTTAACAATGAAAGAGATATGCACAGTGGTTGCTCCCCCCAGGGAAGAATTATTTAAGTTACTTCTGCAACAGATATAGCCCTCCTAGCCATAACAAGTATTGCTCTTGTATAAAATATAGGACTTACGTGGTCGCAAGTGAAAACAGTCAGTTCAGAGTAACTGATTAAGTTAAAATAAACCAAAAAAAACGCACCAGCTAATTCTAATATACTAAGAAATTTGTTACATGCCAATTCTTACCCTAAATAGTTGATCTTACCTCAGGTAATATATTTTAAGTCAGAGTTGATCTTAACTCTGGCCTGTGTCTACAGCTTTTTCAGATTTTTGTTGTTGTCAGCTTTTTCCATGTGTATCCTCTGAGGGTGGGTGAGGTAGTTTCAAAGACCAGCTGAAGACAAAAACTGATTGCTTTCCATTCTTTAAGTTTAAATAGACATCCCTCCCAGAGCTAGAACCCTTTGTTTAGCATTCCTCATCCCCATGATAAAATATCACCTGCAAGATGGATTCTAGTACCAGGTAGCATGGTCACTAATCGTTCTAGGACTAGTCACAATTTGGGCTTACAGGACAAACAAGATTATTCGCAGGTTGTTGGTTTGAGTACTGAGCCATTATGATCCTAAGTATCCTTAACGGCCGTCGTCAACACATTTGGAATTAAAACCAGAGTCACACTTCATATGTTTTCTAACTTCACATATAAGAATAAAACATGCACAAAAATAGAATATACATATCCATTTTTCAGAAAGCATGGGGGCATGATACAGAGTATCTAGGTTTATTTTAATAGCTGTACAGATGCACAGGTATATAGTTTGTAAAAGAAGTCCTATGGCATCATATATATGAACAGATTTATTGGAGCATAAGCTTTCGTGGGCAGAGACCCACTTTGTCACATGCATCTGATGAAGTGCGTCTTTGCCCTCAAAAGCTTATGCTCCAAATAAATCTGTTAGTCTATGAGGTGCCACAGGACTTCTCGTTGTTTTTGCCCAGACAGACTAACATGACTATCCCTCAGATACTTTGTAGGACAAAGGGAAACTCTGCCTACCCAATGCTCAACCTGTATTGGGCCTGTCCTCCCCTCCTCTCCTCGTCCATGGGATTTCTGTGAAATGTTAATATGGTTCAGGCAGGGTCCAGGGTGGCTGAGGGCGAGACCTGACACCTTGCTTGATGGTGTGAAGAAAGGACAGAGATTTCCCAGTTATTTTTAATTGGTGCTTGCCATTCTGTGTTCCCCAGGATCAATGAGAGGGGTTCTGGGTGTTTGCAAGCCTCCTGCATGTCATCTATGAGGGTATATATAATAAACCCATGACTGACGTTTCTTATTCCCAAATTTAGTGATTTTAATTAGGTACCGTCTGCATGTCTGATATATGGTACAAAGCACACGCTGTATTTTGTTGAGAGAGAAATTGCAGAAAAGTGGAGGGTTTTTTTAAAATAATTTGCTTGGGTTCAGGGATTTGACTGGAAGGGGCCAAGCATGCATTGAGCAGGGACACAGGATGCACAGAGAAGAGAAGAGGGAGACAGTGAAAAGGGGGTGGGGTCGGGGCTTGGGCTGGGAAAGGGGTGGGTTCACCAACCACCCAGGTATGTATGAACTGTTCTTTTTTTCCTCATGCCAAATTTAAATTTGAATGGCTTTAAAATTGCCAAGAAAGACAGAGCTATTTTAGTGTGCTTGTCAGAGTTCTATCCTTGTAATTCAAGAGGGATTCTTATTAAGTCACCTGATGTGAGATCAGTCTTGATGACATCTGGGTTCTGGCATTTTAATTCCAATTCCTCAAAATAAGGTAGTAGAAAAGCTTTGCTTTGCTTTAGTTATAAATATTAACGGAGCAAATGGAAAATTTGTAAAATAGTGTCCAGTGAATGAAATGTTGATGAATACAGCACATTTGGGGAAAATCTTCCCCTTTTCTTGTTACCCATGTTCAGTCCATCTCTATATCATAATACAATGCAAGAGACAAGTCTGTTTTCTGTGAAGTCCCATGGGGCTGCCACACCTTTTGATCTGGCCCACAGTCCACCCCCTTAAGACCCTGAGGCAGGCTCTTTGCTGGCTTGCAGCCCAACAATGTTCAAAAGGGCTGGTGGCTCCTTCTAGGCTCATGGTGTCCAACTAGTTCTGAAGCAGTAGCCACTATAGTAGCTATTGCTGTAGCAAACTAGCCACACTCAACCAACCAAATAGCCACATTGCTCAAGCCAACTAGCCACACTCAACCAGCCAGATAGCCATATGTGGCTAGTGTGTTGGACACCATGGCTCTAGGCACTACGCTGCTCCCGTCCCCAGCCCTATCATCACCTTTACCATTAGCCAGCCAGCATGCAGGGAGCCTGTCTCAAATCCCTGTTGGGCTGCTGACCGGGAGCTGCCTAAGGAAAACCACTCTCAGCCAGAGCCTGCCTCTGGTACCCCAACCCCTTCTATACTCCCAACTCCCTGCCCCAGGTCACAATCCTCTCAGACCCCACTCCCTCTCATGCATCCCAAACTCCTACCCCAAGCTCCCTTCTGCACCTAACCTCTGCTCCAGGCCCCACACCCTCGCCATAGAAAAGTGCAGTCCTTGACCACTTACCATAATCTTGGAGAGGCCCCCCGTCAACAATTATTGCTCACTGCTGCTATAGCTGAAGAGAAACCAGACGGCCTCCTATGTAAGAAAACAAAATTGTAGAAAGTGTCTCTCCCTTCCCCTCCAGTATATGAAATGTTGACCCTTTTCTCGCCTATACATTTATTTGGCTACAAAAGCCCACTAAAATAATTTTTGCCAAGAAGAAAGATTGTTTAACTTTCCTCTGTAGTTGAGGTTTACTTAGTGAGTCATAATTCTCATGCCAGTGTATGTAGTGTTTATAATATAGAATGTTTGTAACATTCCGTACTTCAACTTTTCTAATTCTTTTCTTTATAGAAAGATAAACCCAAAAGGGTATATTGTTCAAAATCTAGTATTTTCATAATATTTTCATGTTTTCATAATTACTCTTCTCTGGTTTTTTGTTTAATAGTCACTGGAATAGAACTCAGTTCTTCTGGTTTATAGGAAATTTCTTCCAAAGTTTCCCTGGCAATGATTATTGATTTTCATGAAATACCTAAACCATTTGTGTACCACTTTAGGTGGCTGAATTTTTAGTATGCCTCCTTTGTTCTGGGATATATACAGATTGTCCCAAACAATTGAGGAAAACTTCTTAAATGCCTATACTTTATATTATTACTCCTGGGGAGGATTCTGAGCACCTGAGAGGGCACATAATTCACATGGCCTCCCTGCCATGCAGAAAAAATATAAAAAAAACTTGCCAGGGGATACAAGTATCTTCCTGGAAAGCCCAGGCAACGTGTCTGTTCCAGCGTGCAATTTGCTTGAGGCACAAGTTGTTAAAGTTACTGTTGATATTTACTTGATCTCTTCCTGGGAGGCAGAAATGTAGCAGCATGACTGTTGTTTCTATTAATATAAGGAGACCCATGGCACCTGAGAGACAGATTTATTAGGGCATAAGTTTTTGTGGGTAAGATATCTAGTTAGGTCATTGGTGTGTAGAATTTTATATAATCTTATTTTTCTTCCTCTTAGTCCTCTTTCCATTTTTTTAAAATGAGAAGAATCTAGTGATAGAATCTTTAAATATTGGGTGATGCTTACTGGTTAAGGTTAACTGACGGGAACTGGAGCAGACCTCCTCCCACCCAGGACGTCTAATAAGTTAACTAATAAAACTTAATGTCTAACCTGTTAATTAATTTAATGGGATTTTACATCCCTACCACTGATTTTATAATTCTTTCAGATAATGCTGTGAAATTGTCCTCGAAGCTATTAACTGAGGGAACAGATTGTTATGTACATTATTCAAGTGTACTTAGTACGTTCCAGCTATGATTCCAGAAAAGTATTTGTTTACCTGTTTTTCTGTTTTATTGGGCAAAATGAATTAGAGACAAGAGCAAATATATAATATTAATAATATTTAATGCTTTTGTTATCTTCTATGCATTTTTCCAGAGCATGGTATATTTCAGAACCAAGAATTAGTTAGGCATAATGTAAAACAAGTGAACATTGAACTTAGGCTACGTCTAGACTACAAGTCTCTTTCGAAAGAGAGCGTCTAGACTGCAACCACTTCTTTCAAAAAAGCAAGCCACTTTTTCAAAAGAGAGCATCCAGGTAGTTTGAATGCTCTCTTTCGAAAAAACCTGTTTGCATTCAAGAATGCCTTTTTTCGAAAGAGCACTTTTGAAAAAAAGACGTTATTTCTTGTAAAATTAGGTTTACCATGGTTAACAAAACATCCACATTTTTTTGATTTAATTTCAAAAGAATGTGGCGGCAGACTAGACCCAGGGGAAGTTTTTTCAAAAAGAGGCCACTTTTTTCGGAAAAACCCTGTAGTCTAGACAAACTCTTAGGGTTTCCATGTTGGTTTAAGCCTATTATTCCACTTAGGCTTTCTTAGACTCCTAGATCACTTCAGCATAATATATATGGGAGTGACTTGTCCAGGCTTATTTCATTTTTAAACTTAACAGCTGTATAAATCATTGCCTTATAAAGATCAGAGACCAAACAATTATCATTACAACAGCAAACTTTTGCTTAGAGAAATTTTATACAGCTCTTTCTATTTAACAGGGAGTAATTTTGTTACAGAGTGAGCATATTTTCACTATTCGTGATATGTCAGTTACATTCAAAGCTAAGGACCTCTCACTACTTCCCTCTTTACCATGAGAGGATATTCCATTTGGGTACTTAAGTTGAATACAGGAGTGTCAGGATTACATGTATATGGATAAAATTATTCCTATTTAACAACAGAGGACAGTTTTTTAAATAATTATTTTAATAATTTTCTCTGTGTTAGATGTTAATGCAGAGATTTTGTAACTATAATGTGACTTAAATAATACTCTAGTCATAAGCTGTCTCTTGTAGAACAAACAGGTCTTTGATTCACATGGTTATACTATTTATTAGCAATAATAATAGAATATGTACTGTACTTAAATCTTGTATGTTTTCCCACCAGTGTTATTTTGCACACAGTCAGATGAGTATATCTCCTGCTTTCATATTTGTTACATTTGTTTTCCTTGTTTAAATAAAAATGGCATTTGAGATGTTTATCTTTTCTGATGTAATTACATTATTTTATTCAAATAGATGGAGGAGCTGATGCTAATGGAACTTTACTGTGAAGATAATCCATTGCTTAAGAAACAGCCTGTTTCTGCCATACAAGAGGAAGAAGTTTGGTCTCTTAAGGTGAGCAAGGAGAGAATTCAAGTAATGCTTTCAAGATTTAAAATAAAAATAAATATTAAATAGTGTTCTTGTTAACCCAACAATGCTCAACAGTTTTTGAATTTCTGTTCAGGTTATTCCTTCATGAGCTGCATAGTTTGGACATATTTTCCTTTGCCTATAGCAGTGGTCCCCAAGTTTCTGGGGCTGCCGGGCGTCTGGGGGCAGGGCCGCTCATGCGCCGTGTCTGGGGCAGGAGCCGCACGTGCGCTGCACGCCCGGGGCATATGAATGGCTTCGGCCGGGCCTGATCACTCGGCAGGTTCACATAAATGTCCCGGCGGGCGCCATGGCGCCCGTGGGCACCACGTTGGGGACCACTGGCTTATAAGATTGTTTGATCATAGCTGATCATGGCCATTATGCTTAAGAATGTAGGAGAGATGGTGGTGGAAACATTGAAGGGAGACCAGAAGAAAGTGGGTATTTATTAATCAATATTCCATTTACATTTTTGTATTGCTATAAAACAAAATTCTGCCCTGCCAAGGGTTACTTCAGTGTTTCTTAGCTTTTTAAGACTGAGGAACACTAAACAATAATTTATTTTTATGGGGAACACCAAAGATTTTTTTTGTTGAGGGGGGGGGAAAAAAAGGTGGTGGTAAAGTTATGGAGAAAGAAAGCGCTGGGGGAAAATTATTGAGCCAAAAGAGAGTCACCTGCCCATTTAAGGGCGGCCATTTTGAATTCTATTGTTCTCCGTGGCACACCTCTGACTGCCTCGCAGCAAACCGGTGTGCCATGGAACACCGTTTAAGAAACGCTGGGTTACGTGATAGCAGCCTGGGAATGCAGTTTAAGGGTTCAGGCTAAATGATTGTAAAGGTTCCTTCTGGCCTTAAAATCTATGACTCTATAAAGGATCAGCTTCCCAGGTTGCCATTATATGATTCTTGGTTACTTACATGCAGGCTACGTACTGAGCTTTAACTTCTACCACAGTGGTGGACAACCTGCAGCCCATTGGACTTCTATGTGTGGCCTGTGAGATGTTTTGTAGCCCATGCAGGGTTGCCAGATTCTGTGGGTTTCCATCTGCTTAGTTTTTTTCCATACCAGTATTACTAAAATGACAAGCATGTAAAACAAGGGCATGTGAAATGAAGTACGTGTTCATTCTACACAACATTGACTGTGAGAACCATGTGTTCCCTCTGCATCCAATCAAAGTGCTGCATTGGTTCAGTCAGCAAACCCTGAAAATTCTAGGTTCACAAGTGCAAAACTACCCTATCACAGGAGACCAAACTACCCTATCAAAACTACCCTATCACAGGAGACCATCTTGATTACAACAATCTTGCAGTCCGCTGAGATGGAGGGCCACTCATGCAGCCCATTCTCTAGCCTAGGTTGCCTATTTCTGCTCTTCCAGGTCTAACTCACTCTGTGATAGTATCAACTTAAAAACAACAAATGGTCTGGTAGCACTTTATAGACTAACAAAACATCTAGATGGTATCATGAGCTTTCGTGGCCACATCCCACTTCTGGTCATCTGAAGAAATGGGCCATGCCCACAAAAGCTTGTGATACCATCTATATGTTTTGTTAGTCTATAAAGTGCTACCAGACCATTTGTTGTTTTTTAAGTTTATCTTGTACAGACTAACTTGGCTGCTCCCTAAAGCCTGTGATAGTATCGTTTATCTTTTTTGTGAGCCTTTTTTTTTTTTTTTTTTTTTTTTTTTAACTATATACTGCTCAAGGATGTTAAATGATAATATTGCACCTGTTAATTCCATCTATTAATCAGTTTCTATCACTCATCTCAGAATATGATTTATGTTAATCATCTCAGGTAAACGTAAGATAAGTACCTAAATTTTATTTCCAAAAGTGACTTGAGCACCATTAATTTTTATTGAAAATGGGAATTAGGTTCCTTAGTTACTTAGGCACTTACGAACATTTTACTGAACCTGGTGAAAGTACTGTAACTCTCAACCTGCACATGAGAGTGACAAAACCTGCAATATGGGAGCCTCTTGTGCTTCCTGGAACCACTATTCATGGTTCCACATATTCATGAATCTCCTGTCCCGGCCAGGAGGGGGAGTAGAAAGGGGCCAGGAGCGGTTTATGGCCCTTACGGTGAGGTACCTGTGACTTCTGGCCTCCCTGCCCTGTGGGAGGTGCAAGTAGCTTGCCGTGGGAGCATGCAGCTACCGCAAATGGCAAGGCTTTCGTGTACACAATTTGGTGGTTCATTTCTGAAGTAGGATGAAACACAATTTTATGTTAATAACATTTTTCAGGAAATCATCCTCCATTTTACTATTACTATTGCAGTTTCACCCATACTAATTGGTATAGATAATCTGTAGGCATTTTTGCCATTGTCATTTCCCCTTCCCACAGCCTTCCCCAGCTGCCATGTGCCAGCAGAAAGATTATAATAGCATTGTAATGATGGCCTTTGCTCAATATGTAATATTTGCATGTATTTTTTGTACATGAGGGTCTTTTGATCTTAATAAGCAAATTTAGGAATATATTTACCAATACAAATATTATTATATAAAGAGAACATTGTAGTGCATTAGTCAAAAGAGGAATTATTCACCTCTTGGAAACTTATGTGAAAATGTTATCTTAAAAGAAACAACTAATGGCAGATATATCAAGAAAAAGCTGGGTTTCTGAGGGGCAGAAGACGGATGACAGCTGTTTTTTGTGGCTTAATGAGCTCTCCTCTGAAACTTGTGATGGGCTGGGAGTTGGGGGAGATTTCAGGAGCAGATTATATTGGCATAAACATATTACTCTGCTTAGGTGTTCAACAGAGAGAATTGCTCTGCCAAAATGATCATTTGGGTTGGTGTTAAAAATTATATTACTCAATAAAGAAATAATTTGTATGTGCACCTGCCAAGTAATCTGGGCCGGCCCAAGCCTTTCTTACAAATTATTTCTTTATTGAGTAATATAATGTTGTTATCTTGATTGTATTAGTAAAGGACAGCAGAACTGTACTTAGAATACCTTGAGTGTTTGTGTGTAACTGCAACCCGCCAGCCACATCTAAATTATACTCTAGCTCTCATGAATTTTGATTATACAATAGGATGACCCCAACACATTCCCAGCCTTTGATTTTCCTCCAGAATTATATGACCTGTGCTGCCCAGCCTTCTTCTTTGTTTCCCTTCCTGCTTGATGACTGTTTATTGCTTAAATCCAAATTAAGCAGAACACACATTCCTTTAAGACAGACCTGTGTGTTAACCTCAGTTTAGAATGTATGTTAATCTTATAATTTCACATACAATATTTCCACATACATTTTATCAGGATGTGATTGGTCAGCAAATTGCAGCATGGTTATTTACAGTCATCAGGTCTTGGAGAAACAATAAATCAACCTAGGTATAATCACGTTTCATTTAAGTACTAAAAAAGTAATTCATTAAGTAAATAAAAGTTCTACTAGCTATTAACAATATAAAATACAGATAATTACATCATAATGGTAGTACTTCAAGACTCAGAATGCCAAGTACCTCAGTGAGTAAACTTTTATATTCCAAATGTAGTAAATGAAGGATCTATTCCCCCATTTGACACTTAGACAATGCTCTCTGTTCAACACAATCATCCTATGAGGTCACAGGAGAAAGGGTTGGAAGGAAGGTGGGACTGCAGGCAGAAGGGAGGCAGAGAGGACCCCTCTTGATCAAGCCTGGGACCCCACAAAATCTTAATACACCATTGCATGTATTAGAAACCCAGCAGATATTACTCTACTGTGTCAAGGAGCTGCACCTATTTGGGCATCCACGAAAGCACTTAAGCATTTGGGACAATAATTGCATCTGGGGCGGGGGGGGGGGAAGGGAGGATCTAGCAATTCAGTGCTTCCTAGAAGTGACATTATGGCACAATAAAGCCCATGTAGTTCCATATCTGCATCTGGGGGGACAAGCTAATTCAATGCATCCTTAAAATCAAATCAGGACACAAGAAAAACTTGCTAAAATGTGGTTTTATACATTTTTTTCAGTACTCCTTAAGTTTGTAGTCCTTGTTGAGGCTAGTTTTATGTCCTGCATGCTGCAACCCCATAGTGTTTCTCAGACCCCAAACTTGGAATCTTTACACTATAGCCAAATGAAAGAATGGTCACTGGTTATCCTGATAGGCTGCTGAATTCATCTTTTCACTTCATGTTAAAATTGTGATGATAATACTCCCTAGGTAAATTATTTTTAAGATATGTAAACTTTTCAGTAGAAACCCATGCTATTTGGGTTAGTGTAATCAGCTACTGTTATTTTTATCAGTAAAGTCAAGGGCCATCTTGTAAGAAGAGGTTACATGGTGATATGTGGAAATAGTGAACTTCTCCTCAATAAATGTTGTAAAAATTATTTTTCTGGACTATTTTGTAGCCCCCATAATTTGTTTTCCTCAAACTTCTGTATTAAAGATTTGTATGTTGAAAATATATAGAAAATCAAAATGTCATGAAAATTGATCTCTGAACAAAATATCCATTTCTTATCTTGAAAAGAGAAACTTTTAGAAGTCTAGCAAGGCCCTTCTTTTGAATGAATTTTAGAATCTTATTTAAACACACAAAATGTAAATGTTCACGTTTTGATGCCAGACTGCAGGTAGTGTGCTCTGGGCCGCGTTAGTTCTAAGTAAACCCCTTGATTCGACCTGGAGCACACTTCCTGGTTCGAATAAGATGGTGATCAGAATAGCATGCGGGTGAGATTATGCTAATGAAGTGTGGGATATTTAAATCCCCGCTTCGTTCGCAATTTCGGTTGGCTACATTTGCATCCTTATCTCGAGATAGGGAGCAAATGTAGACGTACCCTACTACTTTTGTCCCTAAATACAAGCTTGATCGATTTGAAATAAAAAAAATGAACATTCATCTCCTGTTGATGGTTATGTTTTAATTAGAATCATAGAAGCATAGAGCTGGAAGAGACCTCAGAAGGTCATCAAGTCCAGCCCCCTGCTCTAGGCAGGACCAATCCCAACTAAATCAACCCACCCAGGGCTTTGTCAAGCCAAGACTTAAACACCTCTAGGGTATGTCTACACTACCACCCTAGTTCGAACTAGGGTGGTTAATGTAGTCAATCGAAGTTGCAAATGAAGCCCGGGATTTAAATATCCCGGGCTTCATTTGCATCTTGCCGGGCGCCGCCATTTTTAAATCCCCAGTAGTTCGGACTCCGTGCCCGCAGCTACACGAGGCACGGAGTAGGTAGTTCAAATTAGGCTTTCTAATTCGAACTACCGTTACTCCTCGTGGTATAATGGTAGTTTGAATTAGCCTAATTCGAACTACCTACTCCGTGCTGCGTGTAGCCGTGGGCACGGAGTCCGAACTACTGTGGATTTAAAAATGGCGGTGCCCGGCAAGATGCAAATGAAGCCTGGGATATTTAAATCCCGGGCTTCATTTGCAACTTCGATTGACTACATTAACCACCCTAGTTTGAACTAGGGTGGTAGTGTAGACATACCCCTAGGGATGGAGACTCCACTACTTCCCTAAGTAACCCATTCCAGTGCTTCACTACCCTCCTAGTGAAATAGTTTTTCCTAATATGCAACCTGGACCTCTCCCACCTCAACTTGAGACCATTGCTCCTTGTTCTGCCATCCATCATTACTGAGAACAGCCTCTCTCCATCCTCTTTCGAACCTCGCTTCAGGGAGTTGAAGGCTGCTATCAAATCCCCCCTCACTCATCGCTTCTGCAGACTAAACAGACCCAACTCCCTCAGCCTCTCCTCATAGGTCATATGCTCCAACCCCCTAATCATTTTGGTTGCCCTCCGTTGGACCCTCTCCAATGCGTCCACATCCTTTTTGTAGTGGTGGGCCCATAACTGGACACACTACTCCAGATGTGGCCTCACCAGAGCCGAATAAAGGGGAATAATGACATCTCTGGGCCTTCTGGCAATGCTCCTCTTAATACAGCCTAATATGCCATTAGCCTTCTTGGCAACAAGGGCACACTGTTGACTCATATCCAGCTTTTCATCCACTGTAACCCCCAGGTCCTTTTCTGCAGAACTACTACTTAGCTGGTTGGTCCCCAGCCTTTAACAATGCTTGGGATTCTCCCGTCCCAAGTGCAGGACTTTGCACTTGTCCTTGTTGAACCTCATCAGATTTCTTGTGGCCCAATCCTCCAATTTCTCTAAGTCACTCTGGACCCTTTCTCTGCCTTCAAGCGTATCTACCTCTCCCCCTAGCTTAGTGTCATCCACAAACTTGCCGAGGGTGCAATCCATCCCCTCATCTAGGTCGTTAATAAAGATATTGAACAAAACCGGTCCTAGAACCGAACTTTGGGGCTCTCTGCTAGAAACCGACTGCCATCCTGACATCGCGCCCTTGATCACTACACGCTGGGCCCGACCTTCTATCCATCTTTCTATCCATCTTACTGTCCATTTATCCAATCCACATTCCCTTAACTTGCTGGCAAGAATATTGTGGGAGACCATATCAAAAGCCTTGCTAAAGTCAAGGTATATCACATCCACTGACTTTCCCACGTCCACAGAGCCAGTTACCTCATCATAGAAGCTAATCAGATTGGTCAGGCACGACTTTCCCTTTGTGAATCTATGCTGAGTATTCCTAATCACTTTCCTTTCTTCCAAGTGCCTCAAAATGGATTCCTTAAGGATCCCTTCCATGATTTTTCCAGGAACTGAAGTAAGACTGACTGGCCTATAGTTCCCTGGATCGTCCTCCTTCCCTTTTTGAAGATGGGCACTACATTTGCCTTTTCCCAATCATCCGGAATTTCTCCTGATCTTCACAACTTTTCAAAGATAATGGCCAAAGGCTCCTCAATGACATTTGCCAACTCCCTCAGTACCCTCGGATACATTAAGTCCGGACCCATGGATTTGTGTATGTTTAGTTTTTCTAAATAGTTCCTAACCTGTTCTTTACCCACCAAGGGCTGTCCATCTTCATCCCATCTTGCGTCACTTAGCGCATTAGTCCAGGAGCCCACCTTGTCTGTGAATACAGAGGCAAAGAAAGCATTGAGTACTTCAGCTTTCCCCACATCATCTGTCACTAGGTTATCTCCTTCATCCAGTAGGGGCCGCACACCCTCTCTGATCACCTTCTTCTTGTTAACATACCTGTAGAAACCTTTCTTATTATCCTTCACATCCTTAGCCAGTCGCAATTCCATTTGCGCTTTCGCCTTCCTGATAACCCCCCGGCATTCTCGAGCTATACATTTAAACCCCTCCCTGGTCATTTGTCCAAGTTTCCACTTTTTGTAAGCTTCCTTTTTGTGCTTAAGTTCACCAAGGATTTCCCCTGTAAGCCTTCTACCATGTTTGCCTCTCTTGCTACACATTGGGATGGTTTCTTTCTGTGCCTTCAATAAGGCTTTTTTAAAATACTGCCAGCTGTCCTGGACTCCTTTCCCCTTCATGTTAGCATCCCAGGGGATTCTGCCCATCAGATCTCTGAGGGAGTCAAAATCTGTTTTTTTGAAGTCCAGGGTGTGTATTTTACTACTCTTTTCTTCCTTTGGTCAGGATCCTAAAATCTACCATCTCATGATCACTGCTTCCCAGGTTGTCACCCACCTCTACTTCCCCTATTAGTTCCTCCCTGTTTGTGAGCAGAAGGTCAAGCTGCGCATGGCCCCTAGTCAGATCCTTCAGCACTTGTGTCAAGAAGTTATCCCCAACGTTCTCCAAAAACTTCCTCGATTGCTTGTGTACTGCCGTATTGGTTTCCCAACAGATGTCAGGGTGATTAAAGACCCCTACGGGAACCAGGGCCTATGATCTGGAAGCTTCTCTCAGTTGTCCGAAGAAAGCCTAGTCTACCTCATCCACCTGATTCGCTTGCCTATATCAGACACCAACCACAACATCACTGCTGTTGTTTGCTCCTTTAAACTTAACCCATAGACTCTCAACGGGTTTTTCTCCCTCTTTATACTGGAGTTCAGAGCAACATAGTGCTCTCTTACATACAGTGCAACTCCTCCTCCTTTTCTCCCCTGCCTGTTCTTCCTGAACAGTCTATACCCTCCCATGGCAGCGATCAAGTCATGCGAGTCATCCCACCAAGTCTCTGTTATCCCAATTAAATCATATTTCTTGGACTAGGCCAGGGCCTCCAGTTCTTCCTATTTGTTGCCCAGGCTTCTCACATTAGTGTACAAACACCTCAGATAACCAGTTGATTGCCCTATCTTCTCCATTCGAATCAGGGGTCCTCCTTTGTTGCTTGTTCCTCTTTGCATTTCTTCCCGGTATCCGACTTTCCTACTCCCCTCAGGGTTTTGGTCACCGTCCCCTGATGAACCTAGTTTAAAGCCCTCCTCACTAGGTTTGCAAGCCTGCCTGCGAAGATGCTCCTTCCTCTCTTGGTTAGGTGGATCCCATCTCTTCCTAACAATTTTTGAGCCCGGAACAGAGTCCCATGGTTGAAGAAACCAAAGCCCTCTCTGCGACATCACCTGCGCAACCACTCATTTACTTCCTCAGTTCGACGATCCCTGCCTAGTCCTTTCCCTTCAACAGGGAGGATGGACGAGAACACCACTTGCGCTCCGAATTCTTGGATCCTTCTTCCTAGCGCTACATAATCTGCAGTAACCTCTCAAGGTCATTCTTGGCCATATCGTTAGTTCCCACATGGAGAAGCAGGAAGGGGTAGCGATCCGAAGGTTTGGTAAACCTCTCAGTCACATCCAGAATGCGAGCTCCCGGTAAGCAGCACACCTCTTGAGATTCCAGGTCCGGACAGCAGATGGATGGCTCAGTCCCTCTTAGGAGGGAGTCCCTGACCACCACCACCCATCGTTTTCTTTTAGGGGTGGTGGCCGTGGAACCCCCATCCCTAGGCCTACACATCCCATGCCTTCCAGTAGATGGTGTTCCCTTCCAAAGCATTCAGCACTGCAGAGCCTGTGGAGAGAGCCTGAAAGCGATTACTTACCTCTATAGCATTGGGAGATTCCCGTGCTGGCCTTTTTCCCCTTCTAGAAGTTACATGCTGCCAGTTCTCTTCCTGGTCCTGTACTGCCCTCTCCGGCTCCTCCGCCTGCTGTGCTTGAAGGATCAAACGCTGCCTTCTATCAAGGAAGTCTTCATCCTCTCTGATCGAGCATAGGGTCGACACTTGGGCCTCCAGTCCTCCAATTTTTTCTTCCAAAATAGCGACCAGCTTGCACTTAGTGCAGATGAAATCCGTTCTTTCTTCTGGGAGGAAGACAAACATGGCACACTCCGTGCAGGTAACAGCAGACCTATCAACATCCATCGCTGCTGTCTTAGAGAAGGGATTTAAAAAGAAAGGCAAGAGAACCTCACGCCCTTCTCTCTCCCCTTCCCAACTCCCTCTCTAAACTCCCTGTTAGCACTCACCTCCTTCGCAAGCTCCTTGGTCGCTTGCCCACTGCCTTATAAAGCCCTGGAGTGCCTGAAAGTCCCTTTCCCTACCAAGGCTCAGCCAATCAGCAGAGGCTTCTAGAATTCAAACTTTAATTAGAAGCCAACAGTTTCCACCTGCCAATCACAGCATACACTCCATGAAGGAGAGAGGGAGGGGATGTGGAGAGAAAAAAAAAGCCTCACTCACAAACATAGGGGGAAAAAACAAAAGAAAAGAACACACACCAACCCTCATTCACAAACACAAGCTCAGCACGCAGTAAGAAAGCCACAATAACACCACACACTTCCCTCAAGAGTCCTGTATCTGCTTCTCCTTTACCTAGAGAACTCTCTCTCTAAACTCCCTGTTACCCCAGAGTCTCAGTAACAAGCATAATCTTTTGAATTAATTTAGAATTTAGGATAAGGGATCTGATTGATGATGTTAAATGCTCTGGTTACCAGAAGGGAGGCCCTTGACACCGTATCTGATCACCGGTGATTTCTCCCCCCCCACCCCAAAAAAAACACGCTTGGAGTCCAGATTAGAGTTCACTAATATATTGTAGAATTTAATTTGACAAGTGCATGAACAAGAACAAAAAACAACAACCAACAAATCCAACCCCTACCCCAAAACAGAAGAGAAGGAAGACAGAAAGACCCCAATACAGGTAAGGTATTTATACGTTACAACAGACTCTGTATTGCCAATGGTGGTACTGCTGCTTGCAACCTTCTACCTTTGGGCTCAGGCTAGTCCTTAGGGAGGAACCGCAAGTGATCCCTCTCAGTTCTGGGATGATTCTTGTTGGGCCTTCACCACAACGGAGTGTTTCAGGGATGGTGACGATGTTATGGTCCGAGGCGGGTAGAGATCAAACACCTCTGCTTGGTGTATCCCAGATCACCAGTGCTGAGCCTTCACCACAGCATGGTGTGGGAACCCACTGCAGTTGTGAATGATCCCTATGCCCTTTCCCTCTGTGGTGCTGTGCTGCCCTCGCAGACACAGACTGGAACACTGACCACCCACGCCTGGGTGCAGTGCTTTTTTTTTTCCCTTTTAGAACCTTTGGCAGGTAAACTGTAAACTAAACTTGTGTAGGGTGGTGTGCACAATTCCGGGCTGGGTGCAAAGGATCTTGTGTGCCTAGTGCAATTTTGGTACTGGGTGCAGACACTCAAGGTGGGAAAAGTTTAACTGACTTTCCAGAAACTCCATTTTGTTTTCCAAAACTCCATTTTGTTTTTACTTACTGATGGCATCAACCGCTCCTTTAAGTGTGCACGTTACCTACATCCTATTTACAACAATTACATTACATTATAAACAAATCAACATTATAACACCACTCTAACATCCCTGTTAGCACTCACCTGTTCGCTGGTGAGGAGTAACGTGTATGTCAGTGATAGTGGTATGATAAATAAATAAATTAACGTTTATGTTTCTGCAGGTAATTAAAATGTTTCTGATTTTTAAAAGAGCATAATATTTGCCAATTTAGCCAAATAATCTCCTGAAGATAGGCTTCTGCAGTTGTTTATGTAAGGACCAGTATACTTTCAATGCTTAATAAATAATTCTAGAAAGCATCAAGTCGTCAATATATGAAATGTGTGAAAAGAGATGCACTAGGAAATAATTAGGTATTTAAATATGAAGTTAAACCAGACATTTCATCCTGATTTAAATTATACACACACAGCAGCTTTTGCAAGAAACAGAGCAATGTAGTCCAAACTAGAATATCTTTCTAAAACTGGCTTATTTTTGTCCACATGACACTCTTCCTTTCAGAGGGCTATTTTTGACCAAAAAGCCTGTAAGCAACATAAAGTTTCATATAATTGTATTCAGTGAGTAAGCAAAAAAGAATGTCTGACTTAAACAGCAGCTGAGCGTACTTCAGGAATACACATCAGCAAAGCAGAACAGATTTTTTTTTTAACTATGTGCCATCTGGAAAGCAGACCTTAATGTGCACACAGCAGTAGATAGGCTGACTCTTGAAAACCAACAGAGCAGAGCTATGGCACTTTCTAATTCTGTTACAAATGCACATTGTTTAAAAATTCTGTTTTTAGAGAATGGGTTGTTAAGGGAAATCAGGAACAAAGCCAGCAGTTGGGTAAGTATTCTGAAAAGCTAATCTTTTCCCTGTGGGTTCGTTCTCCTTTTTAATATATTAATAATTTTAATGCTAGGTATTTTGCACAGAATAAGATGGCAATCTCTTTGGAAATTTGGGAAAAAATGCCCATATCTGAGAGCAGGACATGAGGATGCTTTAGGGAGGTGTGAATGGAGAGAATGTCTGCAGATATTTCTTGTAATCTACCGAAAGAAATACAGTACCTTCAGTCAGAGTCACAGGCTGAGAAATAATCTTTCTAGATATTTTCTGATATAGAAGAGGCAGAACAAAAGGACAGTTTGTAAAATATAGGACTAATTTTAGATAAGCCTCATTCTCTCTAGAAGTAGAAGCTTGGCTAGAGAATAAAATGTCTGTCTGCATAGTTACTCCTAAGCAGGAAAATGTAAGGCTTAAAAGTCATACCCCAGGGTTATCCCTAAATGGATTTGATTGTGAATTCTCCCCCTTTTCGCATAGGAAAAGGAAATGCTGCCAATTAAGAACCATTTCTGCCCAGCTCCGTACAGCTAGCTTCATATAGGGATCTATGCACATCTATCTTGGTACACATATGGCTTCCTTTATGGTAGTCCCTAGGTACAAATTGATTGTGGTTGGAGTGGGTTTGTTTTTCTGATACAGCAGTTATTTGTGCAAACATCTGTGCAGCCCAGAGTTACCTTTCTTTTGTCCTCATCTGCCATTGGTAGAGCAGAAGCCAATCCTAAAAAGCATTTCCTGGTTTCAGACAGAACGAGGTGATCCTGAGATCTGTGTGTGAGAGGAACAATTCAGGGAAAAATCTTTAAGGTTTTCTTTTTCCCCTCCCTCTAGCCTTAGCCTGTTTGTTTTCTACCTAAAGAGGCAGACTAGTCATTAGAATTAAGAACTTTATAAAGCAGACTACAATTGTTGCCTTCTCATTTCTGAGCTATATTAATGAACCAGAAATTAATTATGAATAGTTGGTCAGTGAACATATCAGTGTCTAAAGATGTATACACAAGCATGAAGGAGTGAAGTCCACATGTCAATGATTGCTTTTTGTCAAGTTGTTTCTGTACCTATCTGTAAAACAATAGCGATTACTACAGAGAGGAAAAAATTCAGTCATGGGGGCAGACTTTCCTTAAAATTGCTATACAGATGGGAGATTAGTAGCAGGTTAAAATGTTGTAGGTGATCCCTGATTGAGAACCTGCGTGCTCCTTTGATCTTCTTTTGGAATAAGTTTTTGCGGAAGAGATCTTCCGGAAAAGCTTATTTCGAAATAGAACATCCACACACACCTTTTTCAGAAAAAGCTTGTTTGGAAAAAGGCTTATTCTTCGTGGAATGAGGTTTTTACTGCCATCAGAAAAAGCTCTCCGTTATTTTGACTTTCTGTTGAAATAATGCAATTGCAGTGTGGATGCCAGTATTGTTTTTCTGGAATAATGGACATCATTCTGGAAAAACAGTGCAGTATAGATGCACCCTAAGAGTATTCACTATTGAAAACTTTGGCAATAATACTGTAATCCCAGATAGGGAGAGGCCTCACATCTGTTTCAAAATGTTAAAATCCTCATTCTGGTCCAGCACTGCTTCTCTTGAGATTGTTTTTGAAACTCTATTGATTTTAATGCTCCATGATCAGACCCTAAATTTCTAGTTTGTTTACCTTAATTTCCTATTATTTTTGTTTAGGGAAGTCTTAAGATAGTTTTAGTCCATTAAGTCCATTTATAAAATAACTATACTTATCCAAAATCCAACTTCCTTAAATGCTAAATCTGAAACAGAGGAAGTGAGGCCATGTATTGTCAGTACAGGCAGTCCCCGGGTTACGTACAAGATAGGGACTGTAGGTTTGTTCTTAAATTGAATCTGTATGTAAGTCGGAACTGGCGTCCAGATTCAGACACTGCTGAAACTGACCGCCAGTTCTGACTTACATACAGAATCAACTTAAGAACCCCAGGCATCCCCAAGTCAGCTGCTGCTGAAACTGATCAGCAGCTGATTCCAGGAAGCCCGGGGCAGAGCAACTCTGCCTGGGGCTTCCTGTAGTCAGCGCTGGTCAGTTTCAGCAGCGTCTGACTTGGGGACGCCTGGGGCAGAGCAGCTGGGGTGCTGCTGGGTTGCTCCAGTAGCGCCGCTCCTCGGTGCTACTGGACCAACCCAGCAGCACCCCATCTGCTCTGCCCCAGGCGTCCTGATTCAGCCGCTGCTGAAACTGACCAGCAGCGGCTGAATCAGGACCTGGGGCAGAGCAGCTGGGGTGCTGCCGGGTTGGTCCAGTAGTGCCCAGAGCGGCGCTGCAGGACCAATCGGCAGCGCCCCAGCTGCTCTGCCCCAGAGTCCAAAACAAAAGCCTGGTCTGCTGGGGGGGGGGGGAGGAGCACACTAGCTGCACCCCCCCCCCAGCAGACCAGGGACACGGGGAGCAAAGCGGCAGCGGGGGGGCGCGGGACCCCCCCGCGGCTGCGGCTTCAGTCCGGGTGCCTGTGGTCTGCTCGGGACCGTCCCCAGCAGACCACAGGCACCCAGACTGAAGCGGCAGCAGCGGCGGTTCCCCGCGCTTCTGAGGCTTTGCTCTGGCAAAGTCTCAGAAGCGCGGGAACCCGCCCGGTGCCCCTGGTCTGCTGGAGACGGTCTCCAGCAGACCAGGGGCACCGGAGCAGCTTACGAACGGGGCTTTCTCGCCCCGACCTCCGGGGCGAGAAAGCCCCGTTCGTAAGTGCGGATCCGACACAAGTCGGATCCGCGTAAGTCGGGGACTGCCTGTATACATTCTCTCTTGATAAGTCTGTTTGCTTGTCAATTATTAGGATTCTAATCCTTGAATTGTACTTCCTCAGCTTAATGGTGGGCGGAACTGATCTTGTATTCCTAAAAGTCATGCTTTTATGAGATGGGGCCCTGAAAGTCATGTATAAATTTCATTCAGTGGCACCAAGAATATTAATAATGAATTAGTAGTTGGAGAATTAACAGTTCTGTAAATTTCTCACATAACTTGATTTTAATGTCTGTCAGTCTTAGAAAAGAAACAAGTATTCTTTATCTTAAAGACACAGCTCTAAAGAGAATGATTTTACAACTGAGGACTAGCCATTTAGATTTTTTTAAGTCCCCATTAATAGCCTCAGAAAACAAATATGCTGTAGTTTAGTCAGACTTCTCTGATATGCTTGTATATGAGTATCTGGAAAGTGCTTTTAGACCAAGCATTATATGAGCAAAGTAACGATTCACAGCCTGCTGTAGTACTACTTGCTGCGCCAGAATCCCCATTGAAATTCATTGAGGCTACGTCTAGACTGGCATGATTTTCTGCAAATGCTTTTAACGGAAAAGTTTTTCCGTTAAAAGCATTTGTGGAAAAGAGTGTCTAGATTGGCACGGACGCTTTTGCGCAAAAGCACTTTTTGCGGAAAAGCGTCTGTGCCAGTCTAGACGTGGTTTTGTGCAAGAAAGCCCCGATCACCATTTTCGCAATTGGGGCTTTTTTGCGCAAAACGGTTCTCAGCTGTCTACACTGGCCCTCTTGCTCAATAGCATTTGCATTAGAGGGCTTTTTCCTGAATGGGAGAGTCACTGTATTTGCGGAAGAACTCTGACAATCTTACATTAGATCATCAGTGTTCTTGCGCAAATTCAAAGCGGCTAGTGTAGACAGCTGGCAAGTTTTTCACAAAAGCAGCCGCTTTTGCGGAAAAACTTGCCAGTCTAGACACAGCCAGAGTGTTCTGCCATCTCGGGGTTGCTGCACTATTTGAACAAAATTTTGGAAGTGTTTTAATCATAAAATCATAGCGCTGGAAGAGATCTCAATAGGTCATCGAGTCCAACTCCTGCCCCACGCAGGACCAACTCCAGCTAAATCATCCCAGCCAGATCTTTGTTAAGCCGGGACTTAAAAACCTCTCAGGATAGAGATTCTACCACCTCCCTAGGTAATCCCTCCACCACCCTCCTAGTAAAATAGGTTTTCCTAATATCCAATCTAGACCTCCCCAACTGCAACTTGAGACCATTGCTCCTTGTTCTGTCATCCGTCACTACTGAGAACAACCTCTCTCCATCCTCTTTGGAACCTCCCTTCAGGTAGCAGAAGGCTACTCTCAAATGCCCCCTCACTCTTCTCTTCTGTAGACTAAATAAACCCAAATCCCCGAGCCTCTCCTCATAAGTCAGCTGCTCCAGCCCTCTAATCATTTTTAAGCATCATGGGTGTCTGGTAGCCTAGGCAGGGGAAGGCTTTGTTTTCCCAAACTGCCAGGCATGGCCCTACCCACACTGCACCCCCAGAATGCCTGCTGAAGATGTTCTGGAGGTGGAGTGTTGCTGCCCCGAGCGCCTGCCCTCCCAGTGCTCTGTGGCTGGGGCTGCGTTGCATGCCCTTCTCCCTCACTCTGGTGCTCTGGGGCTGGAGAGGCTGGGCCAACGGGCACGCCCTCCTTCCTTCCCTGGTGCTCCTGAGTTGTGGAGGCTGGGGCCACAGTGTACCCTCCTTCTTCCGCAGTGCCCCAGGGCTGGTGAGGCTGAGGCAAGCACGTGTCTGCCTGCTGCCCTCCCTTCCCCATCGTAGGAGGGGGGCCGTGTGAATGGCATGCTACTCCACCTCCCCGGGGCTGATGGGGCAGAGGAAGGGGCAGAGCCTCAGCAAAGGGGGTGGGACTGGAAGCTTGCCTCCCCCAGCCCTACCTTCACAACCATCCATGTTAAGCATATAATATAGTCATTACATTGGAATTGAATATTCAGTGATGGATGTAGACAATGGAAAAATATAATAAGTTTAGTGGTGGTGATTCATCCAGGGCAATAGATGTGCATGACAATGTATGGAACAATAAGACTGTCCTTCCTCAGAAAAAAATGTACAATTTAAACTGAAATAAATACGATGCCAAAGGAATTTGGAAGAAGGGGGGAAGGTAGGAAAAGAGAGGACAAAGTTATTGTAAATAAGAGTCAATTTCTTGATGGCTCTGGTGTTTGGTTTTTGTAAATTTTCATTGATGTTTAATATTTTAAAATAGTTTATATAACAATTTTTAAAAAATGTCTTTCATTCTTTCAATGCAAAACTAAGCTGACTGTGCTAATAGAGGTCAAAGGTCATGCATATCAGAACCCAGCATGATGGAGGGTTGAATAGAAAGGACAAGATGAAAAAGGATGGGAGAGAAATGTGAAGACAAGTGCAGGTGGCAGCAAACTGACTTAGCAGCATAGAGTTAATGAACCAAATAGAAATGGCAATGCTGCAGTGCAAATAATTAGAGACTTTCTGGACTGTGAAGTTAATGGGCGTGGCAGTACAGGTAGTTCACCATTGTTCTAACTTGCTGTTTGGTCTTTAAGTATTCATAAATCTTTACAGGGCTAGAATTAGTCATTCAGTTTTAGGTGGTAAAATAGTTTTTATTTTGATGTAATACCACACATTGTGAAAATATTTAAAGAGTTGTATTCTCTCTCTGTTAAATAATTCAGGAAATAGCAGCAAGATTTATTTTCAGTCAGCTAACCAAAGAGGACTCCATTCTGCATATTACTGTAAAACGGAACTCGGAAGCATGCAATATACTTTCCAAAAAACAAGAATGTGCTCAGTGTGGGCAAGGTTTTCTAAACATATGGCTGGAATGTGTACGTTTTGTGAATGTCAGACAGGTAAATAACCCTTTTTTGAATTTCTCCTAAAATTATAGGCCATGTTCTGGCCTGAAGATATGTAATAGCATAAAATCAAGTCAGAACTCCCCCAACAACTATGGACCATCACAAACATTGCTATTTTCTGCTTCAAATGCTAGCAGCATTTCTTTGACCATGCACTTTCTTTAATATAAATACAGACCAACAGGTATACTTATATTTTAAAAACCCTAAACCGAAGAGAGGGAAGAGGTCAAATAAATTGGACCTAGTAACGTTGACCAATACTCTGTCTTTTTTAAACTCTTTGTCTCAGCCAGTTTTCAGTCTGCATCACAGAATTCCCATCCCAACAAATTGGATTATGTTCTTGTAACACATTTTGTGATACAGATACTTTACTGAAATTCTTTAAAACAACCCCCTTGTAGCTAAACTACAGTCACCATAAACCTCTGTGTTTAATGTGCTTCCAACCTTCTCGTAAAGAACTCAGAAAGAAGAGGCGGTAATGTATTCTTTGTCTATTTGGTCCTCGCCTCTCTGTTTAGACTACTTGCAAGAATTCCAACCATGTGATTTCTTTATAAAATATAGATATTTTCTACCGGGACCTGAAGTTAGGCCAACAAACTAATTTCGCTTAGGCCAACACCTTGGCTGTAGTAACAGCTTTTCGTTATTACTCTCTTTGGCTGTAATGAAGTCAGTGACTGAGAAGTAAAAGGCTCTGGATTCCATTAGCAATTCCCTGAGGCAGCTAGCCCTCAGGATATGTATGTGTTCATTCATATCTATATACCTATATCTATATGCACACACACATTTCATTCTTTGTTTTGTTGTTGTTTATCTTACCTTTTCCCTACATCCTCCTAAAGTCACGGGGCTTAGGGAATAAACTACGTTTGTGCTGGGTATTGAACTTTCAACTCTGCATTAAACCATGCGATATAATTAAAAACTGCACTCAAAATACATTGGAATAAATACATCTTCCTCCAAATTAATGTGACTAGGATGATCAGTATTATAAAAAAAAATGCAATTTTGTAACCACAGTTACTTTCAGTAACACAGATAGTTGAGCAGCAGGAAAGCAAACATCACCTTAATTTATATTGTTAATTTTACTGATGATTTACAGCATAACTTGCTTAAGAGCTAAAGTTACTCGTTTGAGTTAGACATAATACACCCAGCAGTTGAAGTTGACAGCTACAATAGATGAAGTCGCAAAACTGTTGTAACGTTTTTGTTTTTTACAGATATGTATTTGTTTATTGCTCTATATCAGTGGTTCCCAACCTTTTCCAGATGGGGACACATTTTGACAATTCAGGAGGACTTGGTGACCCAGGGCAATTCAAAAAAATGTGTGAATGGCTCCTTAAGAGCCACCTGGGGAGACACCTGGCAACCCTTTTGAAATGTAATGGCGACCCATATTTGGGTCCCAACCCATAGGTTGGGAAACCCTGCTCTATATAATTGAGCAAAAAAAAAAAGTCAAATTATATGGAATTACTAATTAATTGTGATCTTGTCATGAATCTGCACATACTAAGAAGTATAACTAAAGTTATTAAAACTAAATATACAGCATTTTATATCATCTGCGTAATTACATTAGGACTTGCTCTTCCTGGTTCAGAAACATTCATAACTAGGCCTTGAAAGTCTTTGGTAACTTCTCTCATACTTGACATCTATTTCTCTTTTTAACTCCATTACCATTTTATTTTTCTAGTTTTCCTGGTCAGATGGTAGTACTCATGGGTCAAGCCCTGTGCAGATACAAAATTTGTATCCACATCTGCATCTGTGTCTGCAAAAATGAGCCGCGGATATCCGTATTGACATCCATGGATGCAGATGTAAGGCAGATAGCTGGAAATTTGCAGGGTTCTAGATATAAAATTTGTATCTGCAGCTGCATCCATATCCACATAAATAAACTGTGGATATAAAGCAGATAGCCACAGATTTGCAAGGCTCTATTCGTAGGTGTGCAAGAGATGGGATTCTGTATTATAACATGAAAATCAGCTTCTGTCACACTGTATATCTTTCTCATGAGAAGTAATTATTCTAAATTGTCTGTTTACAAGATATTTGTTTTTTAATAGGACACTGTCATGTCATTTAGGCCAAAATGAAACCATTTTGTTACATTAACAAATAGGAAGAAAGTGATTTGTGCATTGCCTCGTGCAGAAATGATGTGCAGCTTGTTGATAGATTAAACTCTCTAAGGCAGACTATAGTGAATGAACAGCTCCATATAAGATGGTGATAGAAACTCAGATCTAAACCTTGAAAAAAAATCCACTTGACCTTTTAAAGGGATGTTGGTTGGTATGAATAGCATCTAAATACAAATTTTGAAATGGAACTCTGTGTCTTAATTACATTATATGTATGTAACCATTTGTGAATGCTCTAGGATTTGTACTTAGACCCGATAGTGAAGATATCATTGTTTATGTAAGTATAAATCCTATATAGAAGCAAGCCTGCTAAGTATCATATGTCATCATCTATTTATTCTTTATTTCTGAGTGAGGAATTTCTAAGTGTATGCTCACATTCAAGCTTGCTTGTCATAGCATGCTGTAAAAAATACTCGAGGCTTGACCACATTAACAGTTTTGAAATATTAATTTTGTTAGAGGAGATAAGGCTGGAAGGGTTAAATGACTAGTTTGTAATTTTATGTATTGCACGGGAGAAAGAGAGTTGGTTTCAGAAGGAACTAAATGCTGGGATGAGAGTGTCTGTCTATGGATTGTTCCTGCATGTGATATAGATGGAAACAACAAATCCTGATCATATTATTGTGGAAACAGCTTTGTTAAACATACTGCTTTTATGATTACTTTGCCTGTTTATTGCATTATATATTGCTAGTGAGCCATTGTCTAAAATGTCACATAGCAAGTCACTGGCAGAGTGAAGTATATAGCTAGGTCACCAGATTCAGGTCACCAGATCCAGTCCCTTGCTCAAAACCACTAGAGCATGCTGTCTCTGAACTTGTTGATGGAGTTCAGACCTGGGATTACATGAATGCAGTATTAATTATTTTTATGTAAATGTAATTAAACTATTGAGTTCTATTTGGGTTTTTTAATTCCATTAAGTTTCCAAACAAATTGTTTTACAGTAAAATTACAAGGACCAATTTTTTTTCAATTTATTTGTGATACAGTATCTGAACCTGCAGATTCCTGCATTTGTTTTGAGGAGCTGGCTTACTTTCACACTGTATAGTGTCTGGTTTGAAAATTTGGCCCTACAGATGAATTCAGATAGCACATGTATATAACTCTTAAAAAAAAAACGAATTAAAATTCTGGAGTAAAGAAATAAAACTAATTTAACTCGAGTGTTCATTATGAAAGGAGACTTCAGATTGGTTGGCTTCTTGTACTACTATCCAGATCAGTGTTCACACTATTTCAGGTAATCATTTATTTAAATAATGGCTGCAGGAATGAAAATGACTTGAAAATCTACAAAAAAATTATTAGAATTTTATTCAGCAGCCAATTCAGAGCTGTCAAGTCCATTTTATAAATAACTACACATTTTACCTCGGTTTTTGTGAGATGATAAGTTCAAATTAAGATGCACAATTTCAGCTACATTAATTGCGTAGCTTAAGTTGAAGTATCTTAATTTGAGTTTTGGTGCTGTCCACATTGTGGGAAGTCGAAGGGAGCACACACTCTCTCTTTGACTTCCCTTACTCCTTATAGAAGCAGGACTACTGGCATCAATGGGCATGCCCTCTCTGTTCAAATTAGTGTGTCTTCACTAGACCTGCTAATTCAAACCCGGGAAGATCAGCTGCTACTGCTTCGATCTTCTCTATAGTGTAGACATGGCCTTGGGGTCCCATAAGCTATTGAAGTCTATGAATGTGTTAGCTATGGTCAAGGGCAGTGGGGGGAAAGGTTTAAAATTAAAATGAATATTGCAAATGAAATAACAATGCAAAATTATTTTGAATGTATAAAAGTGAAACTCTTGGACCCTCAATGGTGGTCTAATGGATGGGAAGTATGGCTGGGATTCAGGAAGTTTTGCAACTGACCTGTTGTGTGACTTGGATAAGTTCCTGTGTCTCAGTTTCAAGTCCTGCTTTTGTCTGCCTTGTCTGAGTATGCTTTTCCAAGTGGGCTTTTACTGTGTGGCACAGTGGGGGCACAGTCTCAGGTGGGACATTTATGCAATACCACAATATCAAGAAATAGTACTAGTGCTGTATTTTGCAAGTCATTGAGCTTCAAGAGGTCTGTGGATAACCAGTATAGCTCCATTTCTTAAATACTTGCTTAATTTAGACAAAGTAGAAGAGTCAAAGCTCTCAGTGTCTTAATACCTCATTTTCTTGAGTGTAATGTCTTAATTTTAAGGTGTATTTCAAAAACAAAATGGAAAAAAAAATTAAATTTCCACATCTTCTTCTTCTTGTCTCATTTTCATACTAGATTAAATAAAAAACTGCATCAGCACTTAGTCTTGCTGTCTTTACGCTTACAAAATTCCATTAATGTGCTCAGTGCAGCAGAAGGCACAAAAGATGGCCCTAAGGATATAAGTTTTAATATTCCTCTTCAAACTAAAACTTTAATGTGAGTTTTGCCTGAGAAGGCTTGCAGGATCATGCCCCGTAGGAGAATTATTTTTTCATTACCAAGGTGTTTGGAGAATTGGGAGTTGTTAGTTTAGCATAAGGCAATTTTATTGAGAGTTTAATCAACCACCAGTGTTCTGGTCTGTCTTAATTGTGTAGGTAGTGTAAAATATTTTCTGTTTTTGCAATTTGTACATTGAATTTTATTTTATTTTTTTAAAAGAAAATGAAGATAAGCAGAAATGTGCATCTCTTGCCTATAAGGACATTGCTGTGCTCTTACAAATGTTTTAACCGTCCCGGCCATGGATTCTTTGGAATTTCTGTACCATAAAGCAGGCAAGGAATTCACTCTATACATCAGTCAATTTGGCCTCTTTAGCATTGTATATCCTAACCGGAGAGCTTGCTCTTAGAATTCAGTATTGTGTCTGCACTAAATGTAAAATATAATGAGTCACAAATAAATGATCTCCATATACATAACTATTCTGCACCACTGTGTGATGCTGATGTTTTTTGGCAGACTTAACAACGCTTCTTAAAGTGGATTAATCAAACCAATGACAGTGTTTAAATATGACACAGAGTTTTACATTATAAATTGTAAGCAGCCATTGTACTGCGATTTCTTTGACAGATGTATTATTATGTTCTAATGTGAAATGATTATGAAAATGTGCTTTTCTGAGTATTTATGGCAGATTTTAAGGCTTCAAAGAAATATATGGATGCATGTCAACATTCTATCATTGGCATTTTAAATCCAGTTTTTCAGAAGTTTATAACTTGGCTTTATAACTTGCACACAAGTCTTTGTACAGGAGCAAATATGTATGAGTGCTTTAAAAATTAAAAAGAAAGATGACAGGGTTTTTTTTTTTTTTTTGCATAAAACAATTTTGATTTTAAAGAGGCACTTATGCCTCATGGAAAAATTTCAGAAGACAATTCTGTATAGAAACAATTCTTAGATATTTTAATTTTTAAAAGTTCTTTTCTTCCCTGCTTTTTGATCTCTGGATGTTTTTAGATGGAAATATCTGGATGGAAATCTTCCTCCTCTAAATTTATAATCCTCTGTTAATGTCAGACACGTGTCCCTTGCAACTAATTATAATGTTACATTCAGAGTCCCTTGTTCTGGAATGTGCTTCTGCATGTGCTTAAATGTAAGTGTGAGTAGTTCTATTGATTTCAGTGGGATTGTTCATGTGTTGAAAGTTAAGGATGTGTTTACATACCTTTCTGTATTGGATCCAGAGTTATTTTAGGTGGTAATAATAAGCAGGAATAGCAATGTGTTTAAAGACCAAAGACTTTTTTATACAGCCAGTTTCTAAGAAGTAAAGAACAAATTAACAAATAACAAAAAACATAAACAGAATTTTCTCTAAATAGAGTATTACTGTGATTTTTTTTCCATTTCCATGAGGCATCAGTGGCGCATCAAAAAACATTTGTCAAGAACTTTATCTAAAAGTATAGTGTGCTTGCATTAAATATAATTCATTGCAGACAAACGGTATGTTATGGAGCAAGTATGGTACTGCTGTGTAGATAGTAGTGGGCACAGGATAAATGAAGGAAGATTCACCATGCCCCTCTGAAAGGATGAACAAGGAGAGAGCATTTAGAGTAGACTAGGGAACAAACAGATCTATGCTTATGCAAATTCAATGACAAGGAACCACATATAGGAGGCTTGGAACAGAATCTGCAAAAGGACTCCATCTCCACCATTAATAAGGAGGACACTCTGATAGAATGTGATCAAGTAAGCCGTGAGAGAAAATGAGGAAAGAGACACAAATGGAATACTGAGTGCTGAAATTCTGCTCTTTCACATAGACAGAAGCATCTGCTTTACATTTTTCATACTTGATATGCATACTAAATATGTTCTAAATACACATTTACGCCATAAGTCTTGATTGGCCAATTAAATAACAAATTCCATGAATTAATAACTCTCTGATTAATCTTCCTATTGTGTGTTAATTTCTTTGTGCATCTCTATCTGTGAAATATATTATAAGATGAACAGAACGCTTTCTCAACCTAGAATTTCCTTCCAAGTTATCAGCGAAATGGCAGCTTCAGGAAGCTAAAAATGTGTGTGTGGAAGTTGTATTTATGGCCCTGTGAGACACCAGTGACCTTTATGAAGATCTTGTTTGGCTCAGGGAGGGAATGGCATGGGCATAGTCATGAGGGAACACCGTTTCCCTTTAGAGAGTGTAGGAGTCCATTAGTGGTGTTCATTTGGTGCATTGTGTAATGATGGTGACTGCTCCTGAAGTACATGTTCTGTTTAAATCAGCATGACTAAGACATGCTGTGCTTCTGCTGATGTCCATGATGTGTGGATGTCACGTTCCATGCCACCAGATGAAACAGGAAAATACTTTTGTGCATTTTTGTAAAGATTCATCTGACTATAATAATAGCGGTCATGACAAAGAATATTCCATGGGGATTAATTGAATTTGGAGCTATCTACAACTCTCAATCAGTCCTTGACTCCCGAATACCATTTGCTATTACAATGTCAGTCTCCCCACCATATTTTTCTCTGGAATGTCTGTAGATGTCACAAATCACAAACATCTTGCACAGTAGTGAACTATTGGATCCTTCTCCTATTTACATCCAGTCAAAACTACCTTCTGTTCAGTAGGAGCAAGTTCTTTTTACCCCAAGTCATGAGCCTTCTGGTTCTACCTTAATTTGGGATCTTAAACTGCTATATGGAAGTGAAAACCAGCATGTCTGATATAAACTTATGGGGAGTGTGAGAAATGAAAGTGTATTTCTGATATTTAAGTTCCAAAGAGCATTTTATTTTCTTTGATGTTTTTTCCAGGTGTGTTTCTGCCATGCAGGTCTGATATAGCACAGGAGTTTCAATGACTTTGCTGCCCCTACTATCAGGAATTAATAAAAATGAATGAACCAATATGGGTTACCATTGTTCTTTTCATTGTGCAGTTTATATGGCTAACTAAGGGCATGTCTAGACTATATCCCTCTTTCAAAAGAGGGCTGTAAATTAGATCAAAATTGCAAATGAAGCTGGGATTAGAATTTCCTGTGCTCCATTTTCATAATGTGTGTGTGGAAGTTGTACTTATGTATTTATGAGCGTTCTTTCGAAAAAAGGTATTTCGAAAGTGAAACCTCTATCTAGATGCTGTTCTTTAAAAACAAAACAAAACCAAAAAAAAACCCTTTTTTTGAAAGATCCTGTACTCATTTAGTTTTTAAAGACAGCGGTTTCACTTTCGAAATACCCTTTTTTGATAGAATGTGCGGCCGCCATTATGCAAATGAAGCGCGGGAAATTCAAATCCTGGCTTTATTTGCAATTTCAATCTGTCTAATTTACATCCCTCTTTTGAAAGAGGGATATAGTCTAGACATGCCCTGAGGGTGCCTGTGTGGTGCTACAGTGTGGACCTCAAAAAACCAGGGCTCCTTCATCCAGCAATGGACCACAGATGTTCCTGGACCAGGAAGTCCTGGCTAGGAACCTCAGGGGTAAGAGGGCTGGTGGCTCTGGTAGCATAGCTGGGGCCGCGGCAGCCCCAGTAGCGGGGCTGGGGACACGGCAGGCGCGGCAGCCCAGGTAGCGGCAGCGGGGCGGGGGATGCAGTAGCCCTGATAGTGGGCCAAGGGCCGGGGATGCACAGCTGCAGCTGCAGCTGCTCTGGTAGTAACATCAGGGATGCAGCAGTCCAGGCTGCCAGGGCCATAGCAGCCTGGTTGGGGGGCATCAAAGGCCGGCAGCAGGGAGGGGAAGTGAGCTGTGGGGCCAGTAGCAGGATACCTTTCCTGGTCCAGCAAATTTCCTCATTTGCGACTAGTTAGGTCCTGAGGGTGCCGGACCATAGACGTCCAACTTGTAACCAAGGAAAAAATTGTAAATGCCAAAGTATACTGAATGTCGCCATTTTTATGTCATGTGGCCTCCAGACAAAGGTCATAGGGCCTTTATAGGACTGTTAATAAGACATACTTTCACATGATAAGGAAAGAGACTGAAAAATTTTCAAAGTTAATCTTACAACATTAACCTATAATTCTGAACACAATGTTTATGCATAAATAAAATATTTGATGAGTGGATTTGTACTATATTAGCCAAAGTTGCAGCTTGAACACCCTGAAAACAGCTACTCTGCTTCTGAAAAACTCTTCACATACAATATACAGTCCTTGAAAGCATCAGTGAAGAGAAGCTACAACTATGACAGGCAGGGGCCTGGACACTTGGAAAGATGAACACAGCCTGACAAGGAAGGTGTGGGTGTGAGTGTGAGAAAACTGGGTCTATGGGATGGAGGGAACAGGGGAAGATCCATCCAAAACAGGTAATTGGTTGGAAGGTACAGGGTCTGAAGAAGCAGGAAACACCCAAGTCGATGAGGAAGAATGCCACGCAAATAGGAAGAGGCTCCAGAATAGAAATTTGCTTCTATCAATCAATCAATAAATTGAAGCTGTCATGCTGGTAGGCTCCCTAATTCAAGTTGTTGTATCTGGGATAGGTGGAAAAAGGACTCTGTGCAAGAGGTATATGAAGATATCAGGCATAGAAGGCTCTACTGCCCATGCTCTGACCACGCATGCAGTGTTACTGGTGATATTTTAAAAATACTTGATCTTGTCTGATGTAGAGTTGGTCACTTCAGAATGTCTTTAATACATTTGAAGATAGGTTCCAATTCTAAGAGAATAGAAATATGTTGATCTAGGGTAGATGGTTACATGTCTTGCAGCCATACACGGTATCTTTGGGAACCAGATGCTATTCAGTTCATGTATCACTGTGGGCCAGGGCTTGTTTGTAGCTGTAGTGGAGTGGGTTCTCTCAGTGCCACAAAAAAAAAAAAGAAAAAAAAAAGTGTGGGTTGATTAAAGTGAATCACTTAAGTTGTAAGTGCCTACGGCCTATCCACCCCCCAAGCAGAATTGCATATACTCCAAACTGGGGTTTCCAGAAACCAACAAAGAAAAGGGCTTTTATTATAAAGCAAAAGCTGGATTTAAAGTGACTCAGGGCCTTCTTTCTGATCCAGCAACTGGACTGGACATTCTGTGTTGAGAAGGGGAGGGACAACCCTTGCTCTAGAGTAGGAAAGACATTGACTTTCTAGGGCCCCATTAGATTAATAGGTGGCCCGTGATAAATATTTAGCATGAGTGGACCTCAGTCAGACCCACTGAAATAGCTGTAAAGTGCAAAGGGCCAGCAAACCTAAACCTTTCTTCTTAAAGAAGAGAGATGTGGGTCTCTGCCCCATGAGACAGCTGAGAAATCCAAATCCTCAAAGAACAGGAGAGGGTCAGTTATTGTGACACATATAAGCATTTTTAAAATGACTATTAAAACCATATAATATGTATGTGAGATAATGATGAATTAACCATTTCATTTGCACTGGGCCAAGACTGAGAATCTTGGTTCCTAGCCTGTGTGAGTCTTCTTAACATAATTTCAAACTGCATATTTCAATGTAAGTACATTGAAGTGTACTGTGTACTCTGCCATGGAGGGCAGTGGATTCTAGTGCTCATCTCCTCTAGCCTCCTGGTATGTCCCTTTTAGGCCTTGAAAGGGTCCAAAAGGTATACAGGCAGTCCCCAGGTTACGTACAAGATAGGGACTGTAGGTTTGTTCTTAAGTTGAATTTTTATGTAAGTCGGAACTGGTACATATTGTAGGGAAACTCTAGCCAAACATTTCTCCAGAACTCAGTTTTATTCTCCCACATCTCACTTCCCTCAGTCCTTTATTCTCAAGCTGAGGTGTCTGCTGAGAAAAGCCGCTCTGCGTCTCCCTGGTCTGCTGGGGGGGGGGCACTAGCTTCGTGTCTCCCTGGTCTGCTGGGGGGAAGCAGCTAGTGCGGGGTTGCCTCACCCCGTTTGTAAGTAGGGATCCGATGTAAGTCAGATCCATGTAATCCGGGGACTGCCTGTATAGGGAGATAATAGAGTCCTAGAAATGGATGGGGCTTGAGGAAGGAATCCTGAGACTGTATCTTTAAGGACTCAGCTTTGCAGAGTGGGCAGGGCAAGGCTTCTCTCTCACAGCATCATTTGGGAGGAGTTGGGAGAAGGGGACCAATAGGGCTGCCTGCTTCCTCACAGCAGACCCATACTATCAAGAGACGGCTGGGGCTGGTTGACTGACCCCTCCAGCCTGGAAGACTAATTGGAGAGCTCTGAAGGGAGCTGGCAAAAGTCTGGCAGCTGACGATTTCAAGCAAGAGGCCTAAGACACAAACCTCAACTCGAAGAGGGCTGGGGGGTGGTATTTCTGTCTGGAGCAGGGAGATATCAACTGCTTTAAAGGTGCGAGATAGGGATTACTCGCGCATAGCTCAGCTGCTTCAAAGAAAGACTGGGGATGGCCTTAGAGAAAGTACCTTTATGGTTCATGAAGGAGACGCTGTGAGGAATCACAGTTCCAGGTGTGGATAGCAGTATCCAAAGACCTGGAAGACATCATCAAGCAGGGTGATAATAGGGGTAGCTCAGGGAAGGGGTGCATGGGTGTTAAAAGGCCAAGAACAGTAAGTTGCAGATAGATGCTGGGAGATAGACTTGAAGGCCATTGTTTTCAAATTTTCTCCTTGGAGGCTTTTTGGTTTATTCCTGGAAGGAAATGGACTGAGCAGTGACCTAGCAGGAGGGTTAGGCCAAGTACATTAACAGACTGTTGCAGCACAAGAACAACTAAAAAATGGTGCTAGAGTGAGAGAACTTCTGCAGCTGTGTGCCTGGATGCTAGGAGACCCTCAGAAGGTGAGAGCATAATTATATATAGCTATGTCATTTAATATACTCCTAACTGGAAAATGTGGAGCACCCAAAGTTAAAACCAACCTCCTACACCAACAATTTCCCACCCTTATGAGTCTTCATTTTCAAATGTGTGGAGGAAAAAATACACTTTTCAGTATGTCATGAAGATTGTCTGAATTGAGGTATTTTGAACACGGAAATGCGTGAATTGCAAACTCCAGATCGGATGTTTCTGCTCATCTCATTTGTGGCAGTGAGGCACAGGAGAGAGAGGGTCTTTTAGGCAGAAAGATCCTAAGTTATGCTAAGTACCTACAATGAAAATGTATAAATGTAAAGCTAATATATTGGGCCAATTTAGACACAAAATTGTTGGCAGCAAGCAAGAAACTGATTAGGTTTGTAAAGCATGGTGGATATTTGTATAAACTGTTCTTCCCAAAAGAACAAGCAAGAGGTGAAAGAACATCTCTAAATAGATTTGCTAGGGCTGAAAGCAATGGGAAACAAATGACAGAAATCAGATTTATTTGCAATAAATAGAGAGCAGTACAAGTGTTCAGTGAAAAGCATTCTTTCATAGAGTTTTTCTTTTAGATTACAATTGTACAAAATGCACACACAATTCTGTTCCTAATTAGCATATATAACTATAATAATTAAATGCACAAATAGCCCCTTTCAGATAATTTGTATGTGCTGTCAGCCTGGTTGGCAATAATTTTCTGTACAATAAGGTACGTATTTTACCTGTGCAATTGTACAGCTATTTTGTGTGTAATAAGGTCTTTAATATTTAATAAAAGGGGCATACTTTTGTGTTGAATTATTATACATGAAACATCCTAGGTGTATGTAAATCTTTCCTGATCAGTTACAAAGAAAAATTTCAGTCAAACATATAGGCTGAAATATAAATTATTTTTCCTTTGAAAATATTTAAGATCTAGTGGGACACTGCTACAGAACTCATCAATCTTGTGGTAAATGAAAGGAATGTGAAATAAAGGCTAGTGGCAAAACTTAGACGTGCAAAAGACAGAAGGTTTTTTCAAGGGTGTTTCTGTTAAAAAATGCAGTCTTTTTCAAATTTAGTCCTTTAATAAGCCATCTATATTTTTATTTCAAGATTAAGGATCTAGCGTGCAGACTGTGTGTTCAGAGTTGCAGTACACACATTGGATTGTTTTAATTCCTGTTGCTGAGAAACAACTGGTACAGTAAAAGCAAGATTCCTGATTTCAAAGCACTAGGCAAGTACGCTGTAGGTTTCAATTTGGTTTGGCTTCTTTCTGTAGCAAGGACAGACTTGGAGAAAATAATTTACAAGCAGCGAACTGGTATGGCCTAGTCTAAAATATTTTAAAACTAACAGTTATTTCATATGAGTCTATTTGATAAATCGAGGCTTCATCCGCTTTCTGTAAGTCATAATTTGAGGTTTATGTGGTAAACAAGGGAGGCACTGTCTAGTTGTATTAGATGCATACATTTCATAAGATGCTTTTCTTTTTCCGTAATACAGTTATTTAGAAAGTAGCTTATTCCAATCTGTTTCTGCCCTTCTAGATTTGTTTTTGAGAACCAGTAAATACTGTTGTAGTTCAGGATACATGCAAGGCTTTTTATGTTTTATTATTACTGATTTCTTAATGTCAGCAGTAGCATAGCCTTGTGTACAGTATCTTTGATTTGCATTTTTATGTGCTACTAATTAATTACTGTACCAATTTAGTCTGACAGCAAAAAATATATTCAGGAACAATAATAACATGCAAGACTCGCTGAGCTCATGATGCAAAGTTAGCCTTGGATGCTTTATTTAGTGCATACTGTGCATTCTTCCTTTTGAAAGGCTGATATACTTCTGAAGTGTTCACTTTGCTCTACAAAGTAGATGTCTCAGAAATACAGTTTCAGATACTTGTAATTTATAATGGAAACAAAAGTAAATTAAATGATAATCTACACTGTTTAAATAACACATTCAGTTTAGACATTTTCAGTGACGCTTTTAACAGTTTACAGGTCTGTAGACTATATCTAGGCCTTCTTCTTTGAATACATTTGGCTGGCAGATTGGAACTCTATTGGCTGCAGAAAGTAATCAGGAATCAATGGTACTGTCTGCATTATTACCAACTTAGACTTGTGGCCTCTCTGTCTCCCTTCTCTCCCCCCCCCCTTCGAGTGGCTATGTTAACAGTCATAATTATAAAAATAAGTATCATTATTGTTTATATTACAATAGCTTCCAAGGGCTCAATTTCAGATTAGGGACCCATTATGGAAGCCACTGTCCTGCTGTACAGAAGCAACAGTCTAAATAGACAAGACAATGGGTGGGAGGGAAAAATAGAAAGATAAGTGAAGTTCTTTATCTGCATATGACACAACAGTACAGTGGAAAGGCTGGGAAATAGAACCAAGGTCCTCTGAGGCCCCGTCTACTGCCTTATTCACTAGACCACACTGGTTTTCAATATGGCTAAACTATAGAATGACCTTTCAGCCCTTTCTCTAGAGCAGGAGTTCCCAACGTGGGGTACGTGTTCCCCCAGGGAGTACGAGAAGCTTGTCAAGAGGGTACAGGGAATATTTGGTAAATAACTAGATAATCCTAATTGAAATATTCCAAAAGTAGTAGTAGTCAGTGAAAAAAGTTGTGGATTCTAGAGTCTAGAATTTATTTCCTTTCATATTGAATAGGGGGTACGGGAAGGTTAACTAAAAGCCATGGGCGTATGGTAACCGAAAAATGTTGGGAACTCCTGCTCTAGAGAAACTGCAGTAGTACATAGAAATGAATTGGTTTATAACAATACTGTCCACTGATGTGTTGGAGAGCCAAAATGTGCATGTGAATGGCCACGAGAATTTAGTTACTCCTGAGGGAATTCTGTGCCGCCCCTCCCCCCCAAAAATGTGCACACAATATTTTGAAATTCTGAAAATTGTATTTGTTAGTAAATAAAAGTGGAGGTTCCAACATGGCAGAAGGGAGGACTGGTCATTGGCTACATGGAGGTGGGAGATCACCCTGCAGCACCCCCACATCCAGGACAGGGACTTGGTGGTGAGATTGCATCTGACCGTGACACAGCACAGACCCTTCTGTACTTGATGCACAAACAGTAGGCAGGCAGGCTCAGCTCGGCAGAAGCCAAGAGGTTTTTTTTGAGGGGGTGGAGGGGTGTTAGTGTGAAGGCCTCCAGATATGGGGTAGGAGGGTTCTGTGTAGCACAATCTGAGAGTGGATGGTTTAGAAGGGGATGTATGTGCAGAGGAGCTAGCTGGGGAGGGGGTCTCCGGGTGAATGGGCAATGAGACTCTGCAGGAGGGTCTTGTTGAAGGTGGTTGGGGCTCAGCAGGGTCTGGTTTAGGGGACTTAGTGAGGGGTGGGGGTCCAGATGCTAGGAGAGTGGGGCTTAGTGGGGTGAGGGTTGGACTGGGGTCAGCTGTGAGTGGGAGTTTAATGGGAACTTAATGTAGAAGCCACAGGTGCAGGTGCTGTCGAGGGAACACCGCGTGCCAGGCTCCCGCAGGAGATGCCACATTTAACAAGCAGATGCAAGAAGAAATGATTTTGCCATCACAGTTCAGCACACATTTCGTTTTATACAGAATTAATTTGATTGGTTTCATTTAGTTTTAACTGTCTCTTAAAGTGAATTATCCTCCGTTCACCTCCACCCTGTTTTTAGCATCTCCCCCACCTCCATTAATGTTATGGACAGTGATTAGCTTGGTAGGTCTCCCTCTGCAGCTCATCAGCACTGCTCCAAGAACTAATGTAAGCATTACCTTATTGTTAATATTTTGTCCACTGTTGCCTGGTTGAGCACCAGAGTATCTAAGCAGTGAGCAGAATTATGCTGGAGAATGAGAACAATGGTGTTTTTCTCTTGGGACCACTTCTTTAGCTTGTTTCTCTGTTTTGTTTTTAATTTGTTTTGTAAGCCTCATTCCTAAGAAAGAGGTGTTTCTTACACATTGAACAGTGTTAGATTTTGTCTTTTTGTCTGATATTTATCTAGGTGGTTGGCTGCCATCACCATAATCATGAATTTCCAGACTCCCAAGGCATACTCCCATGTGGCCTGTGACCCCTATCCATTAAGCTGCACTGGAATGTTTAACTGTATTACACAGTTCAGCCTCTGGGAGGCACTGTGTGTAATGCTGGTGATAAACACCTTTGGTGTATATAAGCAAGCTCTGCAGTCAGTCCTTATCTCATACAGGAGCATGGCATGGTGTCAGGAGTAAACTAAGAACCAAAGCAGAAAGAAAACAGCAACACGGGTTCCAAAATCTCATCAACATGCCACTCTTCAATGCCCCAGAGAACTTCAACTTTGATAGACCTTCCAATGGGCAGGCTGGAAACAAGATTTTGCAAGATTTCGCGTTGCAAACAAGTTCCCCACAGAAAATGGAGAGATTCAGGTATCTTCTCTAATTTGTATTCTGCTCTCTTTCCCATAGCATATATTTAAATCCTTTTACTAAAGCCAATCACAAAGGGACTATGAAAGAGTTCTGGCTATAAGAAATGGATTTGTGGATGAGTATTGTTCACCAGAGAATTCAAGAACCGGAGAGGGAGTGGGAATGTTGAGTATTTCATAAAAGCTCTGTAAACCTTGGCTGAAAACTGCTTGTAGGAATGCAAAACATGAAAATATCAGAAGAGGCTGGCTATTGGGTTCACAAATACAAACCTGTCACAGCAGCTACAACTGAAGACAGGTGTATCCTTAGTCACAGCTCTATGGACAGCACAACAATCAGGATCAATTAGTCAAACAACAGAATAAAAGTCAGGAGCAACTTGAAAAACTTGGAAGTAGCTTAGAAGTTTGAAACGGAGTTTTAAAAGTCCTTGTGATAAAACCCCCAAGGCAAGGAGAGAGAGCTCCCAGACTGAGAGGGACAAATTCCAACTGACATGAAGAAGGCTTGAAAAAAGTCACATCCCAAGCGATGATGTGCATCCAAACAGAAGTGCATGGTGTGATACATGCACAAAATATGGACACCCTGCAGTTACTTGCTGCACCAAAGCAGCCAAGGAGTTGATTCAAATTGAGTCAAGTACTTCTTCACACAGTGCATAGTCAACCTGTGGAACTCCTTGCCAGAGGATGTTGTGAAGACCAGGACTTTAACAGGGTTCCAAAAAGAACTAGATAAATTAATGAAGGTTAGGTCCATCAATACTTTAGCCACGATGGGTAGGAATGGTGTCCCTGTTTGTCAGAGGCTGGGAATGGGCGACAGGAGGGATCACTGGATCTGTTCACTCCCTCTGGGGCACCTGGCATTGGCCACTGTAGGAAGACATGATACTGGGCTAGATGGACTTTTGGTCTGACCTAGTGTGGCCGTTCATATGTTCTTATGAGTGCCAGGAAGAGCAGGATTCTTCAAGCAAGAATGCTTTGAGTCTGGGAGTTTAAATTTGGGTCTCTCTATTTTGGTATCTGAATACCTGACATATCACTATTGGGATAAGTAAATGCTGTTATCCATATTTGACAGATGGGAAGCTCAGACTCTCTCCTCCACATCCCTGTGCACTACATAGCTACGTCTACACTGGCATGATTTTCCGGAAATGCTTTTAACGGAAAAGTTTTCCATTAAAAGCATTTTCGGAAAAGCGCGTCTAGATTGGCAGGACACTTTTCCGCAAAAGCACTTTTGAAATAGATTCAAAATAAGATATGCTTAGTGCAAATTGCATATTTTATTTTGATTTTAGAGTGCTGTGTAGATGTACTCTGAGATAACCATGTCCCAGTTTGCTATAAATGTTTTGTATTTTAAGACTGGGTTTGGAATTGCAGTTAAGTGAATAGAAATTCAATGGAGTTTGCAAACCGTATCTGCAATATGTCTTTGTCTATCTTTCTGTGCTGTTGCACTCTGTTCCAACTGCAGCCTTTGTGTATGGGTTGCTTTCAGTGCAAGGTAAATTGTACTACAACACTAATCTGGATATTCCACAAGATCAAATGTTCTCCATCAGCTAGTATCTCACCGGAAGAAGAGGGGTGTGGTTTTCTAGTTACATGAAAATAGAAGGCATTTCTGGATACCATGACAGTATGCATATCCTATAGAATCCATGAGGCATAGTACAACCATAACAATCAACTCTCTGATTACCTCTGTCACTGTGGTTAATGTATCACCTAGCTACATAACATAAGATTCCTGGGCATGTTGCAGTCTGACACCTTGCAGTAAGAGCCGTGGACTGGCTCTGCAGCTGGGATTGTAGGAGAGTTCCTTTACTCCTACAACTTTTTCTCTATGGCAACACCCAGGGCACAGGACAAAACTTAGATGGAGAGCATTTGAATCTTAAGAATAAATTAATCAAAATTGCAAGTCCGAGGCAAAACAGGCAATGGACAGGAATTCAAGATCTCTCATTGGGTATAACAGTCTCTATAAAGAACATAAGAATGGCCGTACTGGGTCAGACCAAAGGTCCATCTAGCCCAGTATCCTGTCTGCCGACAGTGGCTAGCACCAGGTGCCCCAGAGAGGGTGGACTGAAGACAATGACCAAGCGATTTGTCTCCTGCCATCCCTCTCCAGCCTCTGACAAACAGAGGCCAAGGACACCATTTTATCCCCTGGCTAATAGCCTTTTATGGACCTTACCTCTGTGAAATTATCTAGCTTCTCTTTAAACTCTATTATAGTCCTAGCCTTCACAGCCTCCTCTGGCAAGGAGTTCCTCAGGTTGACTACATGCTGTGTGAAGAATAACTTTCTTTTATTAGTTTTAAACCTGCTACCCATTAATTTCATTTGGTGTCCTCTAGTTCTTCTATTTAGGGAACTAATAAATAACTTTTCTTTACTGACCCTCTCCACACCACTCATGATTTTATAGACCTCTATCATATC
This sequence comes from Pelodiscus sinensis, assembly GCF_049634645.1. Taxonomy (NCBI): domain Eukaryota; kingdom Metazoa; phylum Chordata; order Testudines; family Trionychidae; genus Pelodiscus; species Pelodiscus sinensis. Next base: position 42,699,395 of record NC_134712.1, on the reverse strand, counting down.
CCCCCTCAGTCTCCTCTTTTCTAAACTGAAAAGTCCCAGTCGCTTTAACCTCTCCTCATATGGGACCCGTTCCAAACCCCTAATCATTTTAGTTGCCCTTTTCTGAACCCTTTCCAAGGCCAAAATATCTTTTTTGAGGTGAGGAGACCACATCTGTACACAAAATTCAAGATGTGGGTGTACCATAGTTTTATACAGGGGCAGTAAGATATTCTGTGTCTTATTTTCTATCCCTTTCTTAATAATTCCTAGCATCCTATTTGCCTTTTTGACCGCCGCTGCACACTGTGTGGAAGTTTTCAGAGAACTGTCCACGATAACTCCAAGATCTCTTTCCTGATTTGTCGTAGCCAAATTAGCCCCCATCATACTGTACGTATACTTGGGGTTATTTTTCCCGATGTGCATTACTTTACACTTATCCACATTATATTTCATTTGCCATTTTGTTGCCCAATCACTCAGTTTGGTGAGATCTTCTTGGAGTCCCTCACAGTCTGCTTGTGTCTTGACTACCCTAAGCAGTTTGGTATCATCTGCAAATTTTACCACCTCACTGCTTACCCCTTTCTCCAGATCATTTATGAATAAGTTGAACTGGATTGGTCCTAGGACTGACCCTTGGGGACACCACTAGTTACTCCTCTCCATTCTGAAAATTTACCATTTATTCCTACCCTTTGTTTCCTGTCTTTTAACCAGTTCTCAATCCAAGAAAGGACCTTCCCTCTTATCCCATGGCAATGTAATTTACACAAGAGCCTTTAGTGAGGGACCTTGTCAAAGGCTTTCTGAAAATCTAAGTATACTATATCTACTGGATCCCCCTTGTCCTCATGTTTGTTAACCCCTTCAAAGAACTCTAATAGATTAGTAAGACAGGATTTCCCTTTACAGGAACCATGTTGACTTTTGTCCAACAAATTATGTTCTTCTACATGCTTCACAATTTTATTCTTTACTATTGTTTCGACTAATTTGCCCGGTACTGAAGTTAGACTTACCGGTCTGTAGTTGCCCGGATCGCCTCTAGAGCCCTTTTTAAATATTGGTGTCATGTTGGCTACCTTCCAGTCATTAGCTACGGTAGCCGATTTAAAGGATAGGTTACAAACCACAGATAATAGCTCAGCAATTTCCCATTTGAGTTCTTTTAGAACCCTTGGATGAATGCCATCCGGTCCCGGAGATTTGTTAACATTAAGTTTTTCTATTTGTTCCAAAACCTCCTCTAATGACACTTCAATCTGGGACAGTTCCTCAGATTCATCACCCACAAAGGACGGTGCAGATTTGGGAATCTCCCCAACGTCCTCAGCCATGAAGACTGAAGCAAAGAAATCATTTAGTTTCTCCGCAATGGATTTATCATCCTTGATTGCTCCTTTTATAGCTCGATCATCTAGGGGAACCACAGGTTTTTTAGCAGGCTTCCTGCTTCTAATGTACTTAAAAACATTTTGTTATTTCTTTTTGAGTTTTTGGCTAGCTGTTCCTCAAAATCTTTTTTTGCTTTTCTTATTACATTTTTACACATTACATTGATTTGACAGTGTTTATGTTCCTTTCTATTTATCCCACTAGGATTGGACTTCCAATTCTTAAAACATACCTTTTTGTCCCTCACTGCTTCTTTTACATGATGATTAAGCCACGGTGACTCTTTTTTAGGTTTCTTGCTATGTTTTTTAATTTGGGGTATACATTTAAGTTGGGCCTCTATAATGGTGCCTTTAAAAAGTTTCCATGCAGCTTGTAGGGATTTGGCTCTAGTTACTGTGCCTTTTAATTTCTTTTTAACTAACCTCCTCATTTTTGTGTAATTCCCCTTTTTGAAATTAAATGCCAGGGTGCTGAACTGCTTAGGTGTTCTTCCCACCAAAGGAATGTTGAATGTTATTATATTATGGTCACTATTCCCAAGCGGTCCTGTAACAGTTATTTCCTGGACCTGATCCTGCGCTCCACTCAGGACTAAATCGAGAATTGCCTCTCCACTTGTGGGTTCCTGCACCAGCTGCTCCAAGAAGCAGTCATTTAAGCCATTGAGAAATTTTATCTCCGCTTCTCTTCCTGAGGTGACATGTAACCAGTCAATATGGGGGTAATTAAAATCCCCCATTAAAATCCGCAAATCAAAGTGAAGATTCTTCCAGAAAGGTTCGTTTCAGGTCTAACCTCACCAGTAAGAATCCATGGTCACAGAACAGAAAGGGTTTATTTGAAAAATGTGGGAAGTCTTATCACGCCCCCTATGGGAAATGTAGCCTCTCTGATAAACAGAATTATTCCTGGGTCCCAGCAGCTTCACTTCACAGTAATGAAAATCAGTTGTAGGGACTACAAAATATAGAGGGTGGAAAATATAGAGTTGCTGTTAAAATATGTGTTCTGGCTTGCTAAGAGGAGACATACAAATGGAGTTTTCTACTCACACCCATTTTAGGCCTTACTAAATAAGTATTTGGTGAATAGTTGCCAAGAAGTTAACAATGTTTACATTCCTCCTCTTCTATTAGGAGAAACCTAGGACTCTGACCAAATGTGAGCCCATAGCATTTGAGAAGTGTGGGTCTTTGAGACACTCTACACTAAAGGCTGGATAATTTGTTTCTCCTCTTTCCTTGTAGGACCTAGGAGACATGGACTGGGACCCCATTGTACTTAGGCACCATTCAAACACAAAGTCAAAAGATGGTTAGTCCCTGCTCTGAACAGTTTTCAAGCAGAATAAACCAGACAGGGTGGGAAAGAGAGCGAACACACAAGCAAAGTGAATGATACGATGGTGGCAAATGCCCATCATGCTAGTTCCAAGATTTTTTTTTTGTGGGCTCAGGCAAAAGGGAAGGGAGAAGGAACATTGAATGGAAGGCGGACAAGGAGGTCAAGAAAAGGGAGAAAAAGGTGAGGTGTAGGGAAAGAGACTGTGAGAGAAGGAGAAGGCGGGGGCAAACAGCCAATCAGAACAGGGCAGAGAAATTATAGACAAGTCTGTATACATTTCTCCTAATGTCCAGAGGTGCCTGCTTTGGCTGCTTCTGCTCTTTCAGGCCAGCTAGAGTCTCTGGCTGGATCCTCTTTGCAGCTTTCTTCCAAGCCAGCATAGCAGCATGGGAGGAGGACACCCACCAAGGCTTTTAAGGCAGTTCTGTAACTGAAGGTCCAAACGGCACTGCTTTGTTGTATTTTTTTAAAGTAATGGCTATTTTATGGGCCAAATGTAGCCATAGGGAGCTCTAAAAGCTAATCCCCCAGAGTGCACTCTGCAACAGTGAAACTGGATTAGTCAGAGGGCAGGTCCACCTTTGGGCTGCTAGCATTTTCACCTCTGCCTTGCTTCTGATTAATGCTGTATGGGAGAGGGGTGGGTGCAGCTTTACACCAGGGACTGTGTATAGCAGGCACAAGAGGGAATTGCTGCATGATTAGATTTTTCTGACTTTCCTGGTGTTTCAGCACCATCTACTTTTGACTCTACTGCCTTCTCAAAGGCATAAATTAGAGTTTTGGACCAGTGGCAGAGTTCCTGTTACTGTATATGAGATGCTTAGCAATGAATGTGACTGTGATGTTGTTAGTCTCACAGCAGGTCTGCTCTGTGTAGCTGTTTTTAATTCTTCTTGCCTTGCTTAGCAATGAATGCATTTGCGAAATATCAAGTAAGCTTCTTGAACAAGTATCAAATTGAGTTTTTACATACCATGTCACTTAATTTTACAGCTATTACTGCACAGTTTAGAGAACTCTTTTCTGTAGTTTACCAGAGTAGACACTATCCATGTGATCCTATTCACAGAGAGCAATCAACTGTAATGTACCTAACAAAACCACTGGATGTCACTGTTGGTTCATGGACTGTTGTAGCTTTGTGGGTCCCAGGATATTTAGAGACAAGATGGGTTAGGTAATATTCCTTACTGGACCAACTTCTATTGGTGAGAGAGATAGGCTTCCAAGCTTACACAGCACTCTTCTTTGGGGCATGAAGGAGACAACCCAATAAAGAGCTCTTTTTCAGTTTGATAGTGTGTCTCTCTTGCCAGCAGAAGTTGTCCTAATGAAAGAGACTACCTCACCCTCCCTTGTTTAAACAAAAGACAGGACTACCCAACCTTGTCACTGTTGCTTCACACAATTATTTAAAAAATACAACATAATTCACTGAGGAATGTAGAAATCTTGTTTAGAGGTGAACTTAAGCCATATAATCACATCAAGACCTGAACTTTTCCATAGTCTGGATGGTTGGATCTAGGGTTTTGGTGTGGACCCCTCTACAGGTTTCATAAGGTTTTCTCTTGTGATAATACTGACTGACGGATAGCAAATGTACTATCAGCGTCAGATATGTCAGATACTGAAGTATTGTATGGTGAAGGGACTCATATTTTTCAGTGTAACCTTTGCTTTTGGTGGCTTGGGATATAATTAATTTTAGATTATGCTGGGGTCAAATTTAACAATGTATAATATTTTGATCCAGAGGGTTTTTTTCAAGATACATGTTATTAAAAATAGGTTTAATTTATTTTCTTAGATTTGAACAAATAAACAAATATGCTCATTTTGAAACTAGTGGGTTATATATGCTTTCAGAAGATAGATGTACATACAAGAAAGAGAAGACCATGTACTATTTTTGATAGCAGCTATGAACATGTGTAAATAGTTGGAACTTGTTTGTTTAGTTCAATGTTTAGTTCAATATAGTACATGTGATCTATAACATTTTTTCCTGAATTAATTTAAGTTCATTCGGTAAATGTTTAATAATTTTAAAAGACCTCATGTTGTCAGAGCTTTTTGCTGTTCTGCTTTTGAGCATTCTGTTGTAAGCATGCCATTAGGTTGTGTAGTATTCTGTCATATGCTTCATACTGTAATACTGGGCCTGTGCAAACTATTTGGCTTGATCTGGAAAAGTCTCAGAGGATTAGCCATGTTAGTCTGGATCTGCAAAAACAATGAGGAATCCTGTGGCACCTTAGGGCATGCCTATACTAGGAAATTATTTTGAAATAATAACTTCTGAAATATCTATTTCAAAATAAGTTTATTCCCCAAGGAAAGCAGGAGTTATTTCAAAATAACCAGCCCCTTATTTCGGAATAACGGGCTTGGTAGTGTGAATGCTCCACATATTATTTAAAAAAAAGGAGCGTTATTTCACAGTAACTCCTTACTATAGACCAGGGCTTAGAGACTAATAGAATACTCTTTGATCTAGAAGAGTATTTGATCAGCCTTGGCTTGATTTGTCGTCTATTCTCTTAACTGCCTGTGGTTGTTTAAACTTATTTTGTGTCTGCAAACTAGCCTTCAAAGTTTTTTTTTTTTGAATTCTTTACCTTCATTCGTGAATATTGGTGCCACTGTTTGGTGAATGTGGAGCGCAAAATTTCTTCCTGGGAAAAGTTACAATGGGCAAGTCATGTTACTTTCTAGCATGTGACTCTTCATGCCTCTGGTACTAATAAATCTATAATCTCCATACACAGCTGTGTGACTAACCATCAACATATGCCAAACTGTTGACCTTGAATTTTCCTATGAGTTTGCACCCACATTCTACCATGGGTGAATCAAGTGGATTCAAACCCAAATTGTTTCAAAGGACTGCAAAACTGTTTTGAAAAACAAGAGCTTTTTACACAGGCTGATCACTTGAAAGAGGGGCCGTCCAGTGCATAAAATGACCAAAAATGCTTTTTTGTATGGAACACTATGTTACAATAGTATCAGCAGCTTGATTTAAGTCTACAAAAGCAAAGGCACTCAAATAAAAGCCTGCCATTTTGTCCTTCAGTGACCCTAAGAAGTGCATCTCATATACCTATGGACTGTCTTGGGAAAGGCAGAAACCTCACAACTCTGGTTCTTATACTTTAGAAGGTACAGTATGAAAGAAATGTGTGACTTGAGACTGAATAACTAATGGTAGCCTTTTAACATAATTTTGTTTTTGTTTTCTGGTATGTATTTAAGTTAGAACATTATTATATATGATATTATGGTTTTGGAGGAGTTTCAAAAGGCTCCTTATTTATTTGTGATCCAAATATTTCTGCAGTGATTTTTGCTAAATGGCATCTCTAAGTTTTAAATATAGATTTATTTAATCTAAATATCCAGATTCCAGCTCTATAATAGGGCTGACCAGAAAACTTTTTTTTTTTTGGCTGATTTTTATTTTATATGTCAATGACACTGAGGATATGTCTACGCTACAGAGTTTTTTCGGAAAAACTACCATTTTTCCAGAAAAACTTCAGTTACATCCACACTGCAATCACGTTCTTCCGAAAGGAACTCAAAAGAACAGAGGGTTTTTTACGACATTGGTAATCCTCATTCTATGAGGAAGAAGCCTTTTTCCAAAAGAGCTCTTTCGGAAAAGGGCATGTGTAGATGGGGAAGAGGGAGTTCTTTCAAAAGAAGAGGAAAGAGGAAAAAGCACAGGTGCCCTGGTGGCCACTCCATCCATAGTAATCACAGCTGAAATGTGAGATAATGTCCATTCAGCGTGGATGCTATCTTTCGAAAAAGCAGATCGCTTTTTCGATGTGCTTTTGCAGTGTGGATGCTCTCTTTCGGCGGAAGTTTTTCTGGGAGATTTCTTCTGGAAAAGCTTCTTCTGAAAGAAGTCTGTGGTGTAGACATAGCCTGAGATTTTTCCAAATGCAAGGGAGATCTACATTGTCCCTATGATATGTGATAGATCTAGGTTTGAGTCCATACTACAAAACAGACATATGGGGGATTTGAACTTAGGTGTCTCGCCTTTCAGTCTAATTACCAGACTACTGGATATTCTTGGAGGGGAAAAAGGGTGTCAGTTTCTTCTCAGAAATTGAAACCTTTGTGACAGAATTTTCATTATTCTTATTGCCTCTAATAAATACTTTCATGTACCTAGGGTAACTAACAGGGACAGCATGGTTAGGATCAATCCTTATGTAATTCTTTCTCTACTTCTGAAATACAAATCCCTGCAATAAAATCCAGTTTCTGTTAAAATTCTACATTTGCACTGGAACTCAGAATTCTTGTCATACTAATCTATTTTCCCTCTCCTTGACCGTGGGCGTTCTGTCATCCTTGAGCCATCTTTGTTTATTTTCCGGAATTCATTTAAATGTGTGTCTATTGCTGACTAGACACACACATAAACCCTGTTCCATGTTATTGATGATGGACAAAAGTCTCTTCTATGGATAATCATCCAAAAGATCAGACACACACCCAAACTAGCCAAATCTACTGGGTCTGAAAACATGAGACTGGAAAATCTTTAAAAAAAAAAAAAAAAAAAAAGGATTTTTCAAAATGTTTCAGCACTTTGATGTCAAATGGTTAAGGAGCGAGAAGTGTGATCTTGATTTAAATTGGTTCTTCCACTAGAGAGAGTTTATGTGACTGTTTCAAAAAACCCTTGGGCACTGATGTGTTGCAATTATTTCTACATTTAGATATGCATTCAGATTTCAATGTGTGTGCATAGATATATTTCTCACGCACAAATAGTAGGGATTTTTTTGTTTTTTGTGGGGTTTTTTTGCTCAGCTATTGTTAAACTTAGACATACATGTTGAATCTGACATCAAGAATAAGCGAACCACTGAACAACTGGGAATAGGAGGATTTCTGTCTACTTTTTACCTTGTGTAAATAGGGCTAGGTTGTGAATCTCTGATCTGATATTTTAGATGAGTTAGTGAATGTGAAGACCTCAATCCCACCAGTCTTTGGCTATGTCTAGACTGCCCCCTCTTGTGCAAAAAAATTGCAAATGAGGCATAGCATGGAATATCACCATAATGTGCATAATTAATGAGGCTTTTGTGCAAGAGAGGCTCTTCCTGAAAAAAAGAGGAAGAATGGCTCTTGCACAAGACGGATGTTTTGCGCACAAAGTAGCCATGTGGACTGCTACTTTTTTACGCAAAAGCCTCTTGCGCAAAAACAGAGCCTAATTATGCAAATGAGGCATGGTAATATTCCATGCCTCATTTGCATAATTTTTTGTGCAAGAGGGGCAGTCTAGACATAGCCTTTGAGTGTTGCGAGCAGGAAGCACAAAGTGGTTGTGCTCCAGTGCAACTGTGAGTAGATGCTATGTGTGTGTCCAAGAAAGGTTAATCAGAAAATGTCCACTGCGCTGAGCAGAAATAACATTCATTTCCCTTTGCTCACTAATTCCTGTCCTCAGAAAATATACAAAATAAAAAAGGGTCAGGGCAGAGAATAGGCATGTCTGGATGAGTTTTAACAATGATTTTTGCATACAAATGAAGAATTAATTAAACTCTGTCTTTCCTGATCTCACCCTTCCTACTGGCAATAACGTTGAGGCTGTCCAGCATTTTAAGCTCATTAGTACAGAGTTCTTGCTGTCTGCTGTGCCCATTATATTCCCCATATGCTTTTAAATGAAAAATACTCATGTGGACCATTGTAAGATAAAGTCCAAAGTTTGAAAATCTTTTATTTTTTTTAATTTTTTTTATGTGAAGCAGCAGAGGTTTGAGCTTTTGTATATGTATAATTTTACAGCTGACCCTTAAGTGCCCTAGGCTTGTAATTGCTGGTAATATTTTGGTCATGGTACATATCAACACTGTGATAAAAAGCATATCATATAACAACAAATGACATTAAATTAGGCTGCAATTCAAATAAAAACATCCTGTAATACAAAATCTGAACTTCTGTACCCTCTGGTGGTGTAACACAGTCCTTAACAGTGGCAAAAATTAAACACATGACCAACAGAAACAGTGTGAATGTGTGGAATAAATAAGCAAGTATTGTAGTTTTATTTAGAAGATGAATGTGGCAACATTTGGACCTAGTCATGCAAACACTTAAGTATATGCTTAATTTTATGCATGGGAATAATACAGTCTCATCAAGATCATGCTTAAATATTTTTAAGACCTGGGTTTTGGATTCCGGTCTGTAGTTCAGTATTGCCAAGAATATCAAGTGTTCAAAAAGCCCCACAGTAACATGAGACTGATTTAAAAGTAAGGAGGTTTTACAAGATTATAAAATCTGAGTTCCTTTTTTTGCCTTTTGCTTGTTTAAATCTTTAATGATCACTTATTAAAGATTTTCTCCATAGCTATGAGTCCTATTTTTGTTTTAAATTAAGATGGAAATCTTCCCATTATAACATGACTCAAGTAGCTAGTGATTTAAGAAAACACCAAATGCTGCAAGACTTGCAATGAAATCACAAGAGTTGGCAATATTGAATTTTGTACACCTTTGTGTGAGAGCACTGTCTAAATGAAAACTGAAACAGTGGGCCTCATTGTGTATACTCAGAGCTGACTGTTGCTTAATATAGTGCATCTCTGGTTTGCACTACTTTAATACAGACTGTATTTTTTAAGTGGAAATGCCATTATTTTCCTGCTCCAGTGGAGCCGCTGTAATGCACCATGAAACTTATATCACCCCCTTGCTCATCACTGTGGTACCTGTACAGTTGTAATAAGGGATATGAATTTATTGAAAGATAAGAAGGTATTTTATGTACTGTCTCTGTAGAAAGTATATTTGTCAAATAAACTGCCAAGAGCAGCAACAGAAGATAACAGAATGAATAGTTGTAAAAGGGAGCTGTAGACACAAATATGATTGTCATTGTGCAGCTGGAGCTGATTGTTTGCAAGTCTTCCACAGTGCAGCCTATCACCAGTTTAATCTGACCCTTCCGTTTATTTGTAAGAATTGTGTATTTCTTTTCAGCATTAGTTTACAGTGACCAGTAGCTTAATGCTTAACCTTCTCTCTCTGAACGATTGCTTTGATTAAGGTATGGTATCATGTAGCAGCAAACGTAAGACATGAATCCTGAAAAACTCACATAACTTGTTTGGTAACTTAAAGAGTAGTTAGTGCTTAATACATGGTGAATACATGCCTCTGAAATCAGAGAGAAGAGTTTTGTGTTCAGTTCCCTCATGAGAGAGCATAAAGCTTGTTTTTTGTGGTTGTCACGGAGAGACTTGCCTGGCTGGATGCTTCCTGGTTGTATTAGCATAATCCAACCCACACTGAACATACGCCCAGCACTACCTCATTTTACCACTGGCCTGAAGCCAAAAACACAAGCACTACAGTGAATATAAGGGAGAAAATTACAGAGAAGAAAATAAACTAACCTAAGAGTAGACCAAATTTCTAAACAGAAAAGAAAATGTATTACTTAATATGACTAGTTTTCCCCTTTCAGATAGCTATTTACATGGTTAAAAGCAAACATACTTATCAAGTATATAGAATATAATAAGAGAACAGCTGCAGAATCTAAGTGCTTCTGTTCATCTCTTTCTCTAGCTTTGAAACTGAAAACTCTCAGAAGACGATCTGGAGACTGGAATTGAACAGGGTAATTCTGCATTGGTAATTTGTTAAGGAGAAACTTTGGAGGAGGTAAAGCATGGCAGGGGCAAAAAGCAAAAAGAAAAGTGCAGTGTGGAGGAAGATCCATGCTCTTCGCTGTGAAGATATCAAATTGTGGTGTTTAAGAAGGCTGCCTATTTTGAAGTGGGCACCTAGCTACAATTTGAAGGAAAACTTGATTCCTGATACAATCTCTGGTATGATGCTGGCAATTCAACAGGTGCCTCAAGGTATAGTAATATATCTGATTTTTCACATTTTAAATAACTTACGTGAGACAACTGTCATATTTCAGTAGAGTTTTTATTTCTTGCTTCCCAATGTTAGGATGAATGGTGGGGTTAAAAGAAACTAGAAAAAATTGTATATTTTAATTAGACCTAATATAATGGGATGTGTAGGAGAGAGGTTTTTAGACCCCCTCACTTTTTATACAGTGAACATCTTCCCTTGTTTCTCACTAAGGTCTGTGAATAAAGGTTTAATGTTATTATGTACCTGTCACTTTAGACAGTAACACAAAACATATTGCAGTGTATGAGAGAGCAATGACACAGGGATGAATGCTGTTGTAACTTGCCATCACTTCCCACTTTCAAATCAGAAACACAGAGCTACAAAATAAACTTTGTTTCTTAAGAGATGTTGTTTTGTTTTCGAAATAAGCATCAGTATTACACAATTACCTGCAGGAGCCTGGAGAACTTCAGTAAACAAGTAACAAAATATTCTATACATAAAAAAGGCTCTCTGCCATAGCTGTTATCTACTGACAGGATCCTGTGTGCATGGAGAGCTTATTCATTTCAGCGTACATGTTGGTTTAATGAGATGTACTGTATCACATTACCTATTGCATCTCCCTTTCTAGCACTAATATAAACTAGGGGTGGAGCTGGTGTCTATTTTGGCAGCCCTAGGTAAGTAACAGCACTCTGGATGTATCTAGTGATTGTTTCAGGTGAAAAATACAAATTAATGAATGATTCCAGAGAAATGAAGTCTTCTATCTGTTTAACATCATTGTTAAAAGCCATGTTAGTTTCTTTCCTGCCCAAAATGGACTCTGAATCTACTTCTGTGATGCAAATTATAGATGTTTCTATTTCTTTACGGTTTCTCAGAATGACTAGCCTTAACTATCATTCATGCTATTCAATTATAAGCACTTCTTTAATTGAATTATTCTGTAGCTGGAAGCAACTGGTTTGTGTAAGTATTTGTGCTTTTAGGGTAATTAGGAACATCTGCATTGGCATGATTTAACTTTGAGAACCTTAATACTGTAATGTACTGTAAGTTATCTAATTTCACTGGTATAGGCTTATACAATTGTAAATAAAATGCTGCTAATAACAATATGTTACATTACAATACAAATTAGGGAAAATTATACATTGCTCTTAGTTTTATCCACCAATATCTTAAGTACTGTAAAGCTGGTTCCCAAAGGTTATTTGTTTTACAAAAAAAAAACTTTAAAAAGCTCAGGTGGTACTGGAAAAAATGGCGCATTCCAGATTATTCTGTCTCGTGTGTTATGTAATCTAGAAAGAATGTGATACAACTTTAAATTAAGTCTGTTGTTGCTTAAAACCAACAAACAAAAAACCTTCAAACTCTATCCTCCCCAAACCAAACAACCCACAGAATCTGAGAATGAATTATCTTTCTGTTTTGAAATGGTCCATTTTGCTTGAAGCTTGTTTAGAAGTGTAAGAGTGCGTGTGTGCAATATGTTTTCAGATTGTTTGCATGCACTGTTTCCACATTGCATCTCTCATCTGGTACTGAAGCCATATTTTAATGTTAATCAGAGATTAGGAATACAGAAAAAAATAAGAACCAATCCGGTTTGTTGCATAGCATGAATAAGAGAATATAAATCTTGTAAACTTTCTATGTCTGGGGTTCTTTCTCTATAATACAAGAACAAAGAGTTATTTGGTGAAAATGAAAGCAGTAAATTTAAAATGGTTAAAAGCAATTAAATTAATAAACAACTGATTAGTGACCGGTGGAACTCACTGCCACAGGATATTAAGGCTAAAAGCCCAGTGTGATTAAAAAAAAGAGCTATTTATACAGATATTGTGGTCATCCTGCAGTTTTTAAGGACTAGAAGCCATCAAGTTACAGGGCATAACTCAACCACTAGCTTGGTGATGGTTAAGAAAGAACTTCCTCTACCAATTGTATTTTCCATAATTGTTTACAATGGGAATTCTTGCACCTTCCTTGGAATCATCGGGTATGGCCATGTTCAGAGACAGGATACCAGACTAGAAGGAGGACTATTCTCGTCCGGTTTGACTGTTCCTGACTTCCTATGTCTGAACAAAATGTTGAGCCACATGGTCATTCTTTGGGTCACTCTTTGTTGGAGTAGAAGCATAAGAAAGGAAATCATTGCCCTTGCATCATGTATTACAGCTCAAACCACAAAAATAATGCTCTTAGTTATTCTTCCTGAAGTATTTTGAAACCATTTGGACAGAGCTGTAATTCAGTAGCAATTTTTGCTATTGCTGTTGTCTGCTTTATATAACTTAAAGCAAGTAGAGAGATGGAACAACAATAAACAGCTGCAGATAATGTATTTTGTGTGCTCTGGAGGCCATTGTGAAGACAGTAAAATTCCCATCTCCAAGAAGTCTAGAAGCAAAAAGACATTCCTCCTCAAAACAACAATGACAACGAAAAATCCAGCTAATCTTCTGCAGAGCAGTCGTCTTTTGTGTCCTCGGTATATTTGTCGCTTTTTACTTAAGTAGGATTTTAAAAGCTCACAACCAAAATTTTAAATTAACCAATGATTTTTGAGTTTCTCATTTTCTCATTTTTTGGGTGCCCAACTGAACCTCCTTATTAGATGGCTGATATTTAGAGGTCAAGTACCCTGTGCACTTTCCAAAGATCAGGCTTCAATAAAATGTGTAGAGTTGAGCATTTGAAATATGAGGCACAGGACTTATAAGTCACTTCAGAAAACTGTAGATCTAAAATTTTCTTGTAGACAATATTCTACACATTGTGTGTATTTGTATAGGGAATTGGAGGGGTGACATCCAGAACTTAGAAAGAAATTACGCAGAGAAAGTGTTTTCCATCTTAATATTTGGTTTTGTTCACTTTTTCATACTTTGGGGAAGAGATGAGTTTTAGGAGCAACGTTAATTCAGTGGGAACTAGATTGGCAAACTGGGATAGGGAGAGTGTTCCGTGTGTAGAGGTGACATTGAAAAAGGCACTAATAATGTACTGAGGGCTTGTTTCAATGGCTTCATGTCACCTGTTCTCTTGTTCCCTCTGGTAGATGGGGTTCATAAAAGGCAGAGCAAGATCATATGTTCTGGCAGTTCTGGCCCTGTGGAATAGTTCCTAGGATACTGTTACAGCTAGTGTAGGTTCATGCAGCACTGAGGTGATTTACAGCCACCTTTGCCTCCTTGCTGCATCTCAGCCCAGATGAGGATTGAGCTCAAAGTGTCTTAAAATTAACCCTCCCTCCCCGAAACTCAAGCTTTTGTGTGCCCTTCCATACAGCTGTAGAAGTGAATCCAGCAATAAGTCACTAGAAATCTCCCTGCTTGACCCTCACTGTAACAGAGAGAGCAGCAACATCCTGGGCTAGTTGTGGCCTTTTTGTAAAGTAGAGAATGTAGCAGTATTCTGTCCTCAGCATCTCAAGAATGGGGCATGAGATCAGCGTGTGAAAGATGTGGGTGGAGTCCTGTGATGATTCTGACGATGACATTTTGATGCTTGGTTTTCTGAAATCAGGTACTGATTGAAAAATGTACCCAGAATGTAGGCCACACCAGCAAGAAGAAACTTCTTATCGGAGATTTGGAGGCCTAGAGAAAGGCTTCTCTTCTTCTATATCCTGTCTGGGCAAATCAATGTGTTCTTGGCCTTGCTTAGGTTCAGATTCATTCTCAGATTTTCCTGATACAAGTGCAACAACAACAAATATCACCTTTATTGTCAAAGGAAATAAAGATGTGATTGGCTGTCTCATGGTGTTACCCCATCTGCACTCTCTTTCAAAGGTCTCCAGTACGCACCATATAGAACTGGAGATCATCATAATCAACACCTATCCTTAAGGGAATGTATAATTTCTGCAAAGAATTCATCATCTAAGCTTGTTTCTTCAAGTTCTGTTGAAATTAGTTCAATATTCCCAGTCATGCTCAACCAGCCTTCTAGCCAACATAGGCAGTGAGTTATATGGGCCCGTGATGCTCATGTTCCACCAGAATTCAGGAACATAGGCTCAGCTCCACCAATGTTTGGGCTTATATTTTGAGAGTCATGCCATCCATACGATGGACCAGCGCAACTGCCCAATGCGTCAGGAGGACATAAGGTCCAGGGCAGCCTTAAGAGTGTCCAGGGGGCCTGACACTGGCAGCTGTGAGTGACATGCCCCATCCTGCCCTGCTCCACCCCACAGAGCCAGCTGCCAGTGTCACTTGGGGGAGGAGCTGGAAGCCAGAAAGAGGTGTAGGGGTAAGGGTTTGGGGGAAGGGATGGAATGGGGGCAGGGCAGGGATAGAGGAGAGTTGGGGAAAATAGGGGTGAAGCAGGGTTGGAAAGCAGCAGGGAAGAGATGGGGGTTTGAGGGAAGAGGTGAAGTTGGGGTGGGGCCAAGCAAAGTGGGGAAGGAAGGGGCCAGATTGCTCGCTGCTGAAGGATGAGGGATCTGTATAGGACGGAGGGTGTGGGAGCATGCTGGAGGTTGGGAGTCTTGAAGAGGAGTGCCAGGGATGGAGCACCACAGCCAGAGCTGCGCAACCAACGCAGAGCTCCATAGCCACCTGGCTGCACAGCTGGGACCGGAGCTATGTGGCCGGGTTGGAGGGACAGGACTGGAGCTCCACGGCCTGGGCCAGAGCTCCCTGGCTGCCACTGAGGCTGGGGCTGAAGTTCCTTGTCTTCAGGAGCCAGAACACAACCAGGGACAGGGCCAGAGCTCCCTGGCTGGGGCCTGAGGTCCATGGCCACAGCCAGGCTAGAGCTCCCCAGCCGATGGGACCAGGGAGTTCCGCTGGGGCCAGAACTCCCCCACCATGTTGTCTGACCTTCCCCCCCCCCCCCCCCCCCGGGCTCCTGACAGAGTCGCCGGTGCCATTTATACTCTGCTGCCACACCTCCCTCTTCCTGGGCTCTGTAGTCCAGAAACATCTGTGGTCCATGGTGGACCATGGATGTGGCCGGACCAGGGAGTCCTGGTTATGGGAGATACAACCTATACACTTATTTTATTTAAACCATTGTGTGTTTGGATTGAACTGCTTGGAAACCTCCATTTGAGATAACTGTGCTTACCATTTTCTATTAGTGAAATAAGGACTCTCTGAGTTTGTTTTTTCTAGAAGGAAAGAGCTGGACAGTTACATGACATCCATTTCTGGGGACTAGTGTAGGACTGGAAATTTGCTGGTGTCACACTATAATGTAATTTGGGAGTGGCTGGTTAGAAGCACGCCTGTGATTCAGTTGGGAGTGATTTTGCCTGCTAGAAATTGTTTGTGAACAAGGCAAGAGTAGCTGTTCCTGCAGTAAAGCAGTGTAAAAAGCACTGATTCCAGGTTGGAAAACTGAGTGGACACAGCTGTTTGGCAGTCCAGATTGTACCCTCGGGAATGTCACAGTGTTAGCCAAGAAACACATGTAAGTGGGATGCCACTGAATAAGTTAATTTTGCAGAGAGAATGGGAAATATGCTCTAAGCGCAGTTTTGTCCTGCCCATGATGCATCAGTCATCAGCAGTGGCCTAATTCTTTGTCCTCTTGTTCAATCCAGGAGAGATGATCAAAGTCATGATTCTTGCTGAGCCTTCTGGTGCTACTCTTATGATCAACAAAAAATTAATAAAATAAAAAAAATAAAGCTTCAGAAGGGTGAGATTGGACTCTCATTTATAGTAATGATTTTTTTTGTTTTTATTTTTTACTTTTCTTGGGGATATTGGCATACCTCCTTAAACATGGTGATAGCGGGGCTGTGTCCAGACTACATCCCTTTTCTCAAAAAAGGGATGTAAATTACACACTTTGAAATTGCAAATGAAGCTGGGATTTAAATTTCTCATGCTTCATTTGTGTAATGGCAGCCACATTTTTTTTGGAAACGGGGCTTTTCGATAGGAAAATGGCAGTTTAGATGGGGCTCTTTCAAAAATAAAACCCTTTTTCAGAAGATCCTGTGCACCTCAAAAATGAGGTGTACAAGATCTTTCGAAAAAGGGTTTTATTTTTGAAAGAGCCCCGTCTAAACTGCCGTTTTTCTATCCAAGCCCCATTTTGAAAAAAAAATGCAGCCGCCATTATGCAAATGTAGTGCGGGAATTTAAATCCTGGCTTTACTTGCAATTTCGAAGTGTCTAATTTAGAAAAAAGGGATGTAGTCTAGACACAGCCTGAGAGAGTTCCAATGTTCTTCATCTCAAAACCACATAGGATGACCAATAACTCTTAATATTTCTAAACTCAAAAGTTTAAAGTTTAGCAAATGTCTGTTAATATGCATGGCTTACAGCAGTGTTTTGAATGAGCTCCTGTTTTCGGTAAAATTCTGATCAGACTCAGGCCTGAGCTCTTCCCATTTTCATTCTGATTATGGATCATGATATGTAGAGTGGCCAAATAAGATAATTGAGTCCAATCTTGGATGACCATGTAGAAATGCAGCTGAGGTTCACCACCTTCTTTCTCAGACAAATTAGACCTTGCAGGTGCACCTCTGTTCAGCAATAAAACAAATCAACAAAACAAAACCGTGGCAATGAGTCTCACAGCACAGGCCTATTGACTCATGTTGCAGGGCAAAATATTGCAGTGCAGATGTTTGGGCTTGGGCTAGAGCCTAATTATGGGGTTTTGTACCGTGAGTTCCATCCTGAGCCTGAAAGTCTACCCTGCAGTTTTAAGCACCAAAACTTTAATTCCGTGAGCCTAAGTCAGCTGATTCAGGCCAGCTGTGGCCAGGCTGTGTGTCTTTTATTGCAGTGAAGATGTACCTAAGTCTTGCTCCTGAGGTTCTGATAACCATAATCTCCTGCTGGCACCCCTTATATCTTGAAGCACTTCTGCTTAAGCGTGCGCAGGTCGGACCCCTTCCTGCTATCCACTTACTAATACTTTGCACTTTCCATCTGAGGATATCAAAGCTAATAACTGGCAAATTCAGTGATTTTTATAACTGTCAAAGAGAAAAAAATACAACAGAAGATTAATAGAAAACCTGCAATGTCTTATCTCTGACTGCAGTCTTTGTCTGCCAAGATCATGACATTTGACAGGATTTATAAGAAATATTTGTTTTGAGAATGGGTTTGTCCACGTGGTACACTGTTTAACTATGCAGGCACTTAAAAGATGGGTAAATCACTTGTATAGCAGCATGTAGGTGCAATATTTAGAGGACATTCATTTACAAATATTTGTGGGTAGGGGAACATTCCCTGTTACAGTGACAGCAGAAGGATAGATTTTCATGTGCAAATTTACATGCAGTATTATACACTTGTTGATTTTTCTGTGACCTTCTGTGACCATGGAAGGTTGCAGATCAGCTACTTATGCCCAGTTAAAGCATTCATTATAATGTTGACTCTTCTGTGACCTTCTGAGGGCATGGAAGGTTGCAGATCAGCTGTTGTGCCCAGTTAAAGCATTCATACCAAACTGAAAAAGGCTCCTGAGGCATAGTTATCTCCCCTCTTGTATGTGTGCGTGCTGGAAAGTGAAGAATATGCGACTGAAGCCTGATTTAAAGCAGTCTCTCCATCCCTGTCAGCTCTCTACTCGATTCTTCAGAGCCAATAGTGACTTACTGTGACTGGTTCTTTTTTTTATTTTTATTTTTTAAATTAAAGTTAATTCAGCCTAGAGCTGGATTTATTGCTGAACAAATAAAATCCCTCACACTGACTGCCATTAAAAAGGAGCTGTACCTGGTTTCATGCATTCCTGCATTCATGCCCAAGATTTTGGAGGCAGGGTGCCAGCATTAGTTTTTTCAGACCTCTGATGCAGGACCCCCAGCAGTGTTGTTTCAAAGGGAGATCCGTTGCCTAGGTTTTGCAGGCTCTTTCCTTAAGCCTTGACATAAATGTACTCATAATGATTCACTTGATTTAATCAGGTGAAATCATTGTGTTTCAGCATGTGAGAATGGGGTGAGGGGAAGGCTTGTTTTACAGATTCATAGTTACATTATGTGCAGATTATGATAAATAAGCTTCCTTGGAAGCAGAGCTAGAGAAGGCTCCTAGAGAAGAGTATTGTAGCATCCATGCAATTTGCAGCCCACATCAGTACATTCTTATGGAAGAAAATCGCTCACATCTTACGAGTAATGATCTGAGCCCAGAGTTATGAACTGTAACACGGTTATCTATCTATCTATCTATCTATCTATCTATCTATCTATCTATCTATCTATCTATCTATCTATCTATCTATCTATCTATCTATCTATCTATCTATCTATCTATCTATCTATCTATCTAATCTCAGAGATTCACAGTCATACCTCTTCTCAGTGGAAGCCCTGGGGTGTAAAATTCTGAATTCTAGAAAACTAACAAAATATTCAGAGACTTCATGTCAGAGATTGCTCTTGACATTCAGGCCCCCTCTTGTGGTGACAGGGCAACTTTGCCTCAGTTTCCTTCCTTCTTTAGTGGACTTGTTGCTGTTTAGTCTGTTTGGGCTCTTTGTTATGATCTCAGCCATTCAGCTGAGTAACTGGTAGTTTTCTCTCCTCTCAATGGCTTTTGGGCCAATATGTCAGGAGGCCAGTTGCTCAAGGTAAAGGGCTTACAGTCCCTGGCTGCTTTGAGTGTGGCTCACTTGCTCAGGGTTTATCAAAACCTTCTTACTAGGTTTGGAAGGGGAGCCCAGGTTCACCAACTCCTGTGGATTCCAGGCTAGGGACCCTGTATGAAGAAATTGGGACCAATCTTTCCCAACCCCTTCCTGCATCCCTGTCTTGCTTGCTACCATACCTCTCTTGTAGGCTGTTCTTCAGAGTCTCATCCTGTGGTCCTATTCTCCAGACATACAGGTTCCTGGATGGGCTTTTCACCAATCTGTAGCTGACGGCTCCTGCTCTCAGAAGCTCTTCAGCCTTTCTGGCAGCCATACCCTGCCCTTTGCCCTGCAGCCTTTTTATCTCTACTGCTGTTGTAAGGCCACCAAATGGCCCTAGCTGAGAAGGCAGTGAATTTCCCTATTAATGTTTTCATGACTGTGACTAGGTTTGGTCATTATGTCCCAGGACCTCCTTCTCTGACTTCTTTAACTTTGACAATGGGGTCAAAAAAATTGTTAAAAATTTGAATGTCCAGAACGGCCTCACCTACCAGCTATGTCCGTCTGAAACACCTATCTTCCAAAAGAACATCAGAAAATGGTGGCTCATGTCATGCGGCTGGTTCATCACTCTGTTCAGTAACCATGAATAGGTTAGTAACAGAGCTGGTTGGAAAATTCCATGGAAAAATTAAACAGATAAAGATGGAAACACATTTTTTTTCACATTTCCCCTTCCCCATTTTTAATTAGCTCCATATCAAAAACAAAGGGAGAGGTAATTTTAGATGGAATGGATCATGATGCATAAAGACTTGTGTTATTGCAAGAGGGACACAGATGGGAGAACATACAGCAACAACTTTTTTACTGCTTTCCCTAGTGAAAAGGGCACTCCCTAAAGTTCTTGTTTCACATGATGCTGTTTTTGCTAATACCAGTTACAAGCACACTTGACTAATTTTCATCTGAAATACAGGATTGACATGGACCAGAAACTCTTGCAAAATCTAATATGAATAGAAATGCTTGCCATTTTTTTATTTCAATGAAAATCATTGAATGTTGGGAATCAAAAATTTTCCTGTAATGTTTGGAACTCAAACATTAATGTAGGTTTGTGGTAGGATAGGAAAACAGAGTAAAATAGGCCAGACATGATACACTCTAAACGGATCAAGCCAACTTTTACTTTCTTATGTGCAGCAAAAGGCAAATATCAGTCGTAACTGATTCTGATCAATCATAAATTACATTTTAAATACTTTTAAAAACATCTAAGGTGATGAGTATTGAAAAGTAAACTTTTTAAAGAATCTGATTATTAAATGGGTTTTGTTCCTTTAAATTATTGTATAAACTAATTTTGATCTTCTGTTCCAATTTATAAATTTTAATTAACTTACATTCACCTCCTTTGAGATTTATAACAAACAATAGATTGCCACAGAGTGGGCATTGTGACTTAGTTACAATAGAAAAATATTACCATTGTTGTCATAACAATCCATGGTCACATATTCTAGAACCAGAGTCAACAGTTAACTCTGTCAGTATCCAGACCAAAATCCATACTTTGTGCTTTCAAGTCACAGGCTTGTATGCTCATTGCTCAGTGGTATAAAGAAGCAGCCCTGTTGATGGGAGCAAGACAAATGTTGACGAAAAAATGAAGACAGTAGAAAAATAGTGCATATTCAGAATTGTTCTCCAGCATGGCCTAGATCAGCCCAAACCTAATGATCTTCCCAGGATACTGCAAAAGCCATTGATTTGGTAGGATTCATTTTGGGAAGGAGGAAGCTATGATTTAGGCTGAGAAGGATTGCCTGGAGTTTTTCCATTTTTATTTGGACCATTTGAGGTAAATTGTTATATAAAGTTGCTAGCTGGGATAGTTAATTTGCTTGCATATTAGTCATAGTTCTGCTGGGTGAATATCGTACTTCTAATTATTGCTCAGAGCTTTTCTATGTATTATTTTTCATGTTAATATCTAACTACATATTTTTTTTTGGCTTCATAGCCTTAATTTACATGAAAATGCTATATCCAGAATTTAATGATAATCCTTTGTTTCCAGCCATGCTATAAGAGGAAGGAGTTTTTAAAGTTAAAATTGAGAGGTTTGTATTTGGAGGGAAATTCACCTTAGTGCAGAAAAGCCACATTGACCTTATTTCCTCTTGAGCCTGGTTTTAGGGCTTAAGTACAGTTTGAGAGATGTAGAGGGCTTTGTATTTCTCCTTAGCACTGGGCGAATTTCATCCTAATGATGAAATGTTATAAAATCATAGAGTTACAAGGGACAGAAAGTGTCAAAGATGTAGGATTTGTTGTGGCTACTCATCCAAGAGAAAGGACTATCCAGCTTCCTTTGGAAAAGCTCCACTGAAGGAGTTTCCACAACCTCCCTAGGCAGTCTGTTCCCTTGTCCTACTGTTCTTACGGTATGGAAGTTTTTCCTGGGATTTAATCTAAATCTGCTGGGCTGCAGTTTGAACCCATTGTCCTTTGTGGCAAGAGAGGATAACTTCTTCGTCTTTTTTATGGAAACCTATCAAAGTATTGGAAGGCCACAGTCATGTTCTCTTGATCTCCTTTTTCCAAGCTTTGTTTATGTTGATGTAAATATTTTATTGCGAGGGCCCATTTTCAAATGATAACATTTAAAGCATATGTCATTTTGTTGGTCACGTGTACTCAGGCATTTCACATGTCTAAGGGCCAAATTCTGTCACTGGATATGTACGTGCAATTCTCATTTCTTTCAGGACTAATTGTATGTTGCCATATTGAAGAGTGGACTTATTAGTGCTTATCTGTGTGCCCCTGATATGGGATTTGGACATCTCATTAGGGCCTCCGGATTCAAACAAAGGAACAATGTTTGAAATAAAAAAGGACAATCTTTGTGCTCATCAGGTTCCTATCAAGGAAGTTTTCTGTGTGGATTATGAGATGTTTCTAAAAGTCACAGGATTAATTGTAGACCTGAGATACTGATTTCTTTGTTTCTAGGTTAATATTTTTATCTTGTATACCATGATGCCAAAGATATGACATAGTATTTCCATCTGGATACTCATGTGTTCAGAGGCATATATCTGCATGTGGGAAGTTAACTGTAATTCTGACTAATGTGACCCTAATTTGCTTCTTATGGGACACTGCATTACTGTCATGGTTATAATTTCAAACTAGCAGTCAGTAATACTTCTCAAATCAGCAGATTAAGATGCAGGACTCAGCAGCTTTTCTTGTTTACACCCAGATTCATTATGCTATGGCCATCTGCGTTTGCCATCTACCTGCAGTGGTGCCACACACCTTGGTCTGATCAATCATAAATTACATTTTAAATACTTTTAAAAACATCTAAGGTGATGAGTATTGAAAAGTAAACTTTTTAAAGAATCTGATTATTAAATGGGTATTGTTCCTTTAAATTGGTCAATGTAGTGTACCACGTGATGTCTGTCCCGCAGCACAGTGATAGCCAGTGAGCTCCATTTTAAAAGAAACTGTGGCACATAATGCTATCTCCTGATAGTGAGTTAACTAAAGCAAGTCACCACAGTATTTATATATTGTATCTGAACCTATTGTTCGTTCTTTGTTTACTTTGGGATAGCCATTCTTTCTTGAAAACCACATTTCCACTGCCAGTGGGGTTCTCCTTCTTAAATGTAAGGAGGATATGGAGTCTCCATTCATTATTACTTTTCAACGTGAAGAAGTGCAGTAGAATAGTATGTTTACCATCTGCTTCCTGCGTTTTGTCTACTTTTTAACTCAATTAATATATTGTAACAAAGTTGAACCTGAAAAAATAAAACCAGTGAATGAAATCAAAGTGCCCTCTACTCTATTTGTTAATAAAATGCTTTAAACTTTAGTAATACTTTACATCTGATGATTTCATGCTTAAGAAGGATTTATTAAGTTTTATGAAACCCCTCTAATGATACCTATTGCATTGGTGAATAAACTGAAATATGCAGTTTGTCTGAAACCATACAAAATCAGTGGCAGAGCCACGAGTAGAATCCAGGATTCCTGTGTCCTGGTGACCTGTCCTAACCACTGGCTCATTGTTTTCTAGGTAACATAGGACAGGGAAGGGCTCAGCCTTTTTTTTTCTCAGAGGCCCCACTTGATATGCTATAAAAACTCCAGGGCCCAGCAGGAGTATGGGGAATCTCAGGGCAGGGGCCTTTGACTTCTATATGGAAGGACAGGAGAAAGTGGGGCTCAAGTCACTTCTGCGTGGCAGGGTCTAGGGGGGGTGTGCCACAGCCTCCCCTTGACTCACTTCAGCAGGCCATCTAGCCTGTGTGAGTTGTGAGTCAACCAAAATTATACCTTAAAAGTGGGGACTAAGCTCAGAGGCTACGTCTACATTGGCATGATTTTGCGCAAAAGCAATCGCTTTTGTGCAAAAACATGCTGCCTGTCTACACTGACGTTCTAATGTATGAAATCAGTGCTTCTTGCACAAATACTCTGACGCTCCCGCTCAGCGCAACTGTTCTTGCGCAAGAGGACAGTGTAGACAGGCAGCCAAGACATTTTGCGCAAAAGCAGGCTAAACGGAAAAAAGCCCTAGTGGCCGCTTGGACGCTCTGTACCTGCAGGCAGCTCCGGACTTTCTGGTAACCTGAGCCCCCTTAAAGGCAGACGCAGCTTGCAGAGGCCATGAGGCAGAAGCAGCATTGCCACCCAGCTCTGCTGCACGGCTCTACTCCCTGCAACAGCCACCAGACCACCCACGATGGCCACTCCAGAGAGAAAACAACCTGCACCCCCAGCACAGGAGGCCCCAAGGGGCACAAAGCGATGCCCCCCTTCTTGGTCCGCAAGGGAGCTCGAGGCCCTCCTGGGCCAATGACACCCGCTCCCGTTGGTACAACGTGGACATTTTCCGCCGCATGGCCCAGACACACTCTGACCAGAATCATCCAGCCCGGACCCTGAAACAGGTCTGGGCTAAGGTCAAAGAGCTGTGCCTGGGCTATGTCCGGGCCAGTGAGGGCCAGGGGGCAGGAGCCGACACCTGCCCTACTACCAATGGCTCCATGCCATCCTGGGCCAGGCACCACCACCTGCAGGTGCCCCCCCGTCACCAGGCCCAGTGAGGTGGAGGAGGAAGCACAGCTGCCCAGTGGGTCAGAGTACAAGGCGGACCAGGGGAGCACCGGGACCCTCCAGGCGGAGGCCCTCTCCGGCAGCCCCGACGTCTCCCATGCGTCCTCAGAGGCCAGGGAAGGATCCACTGGTGAGTGTTGCACTTTGCACTCACAAGGGTGGGAGGGAGTCAGGCGCCTGGAGGGCGAGGGGGAGAGAGTGTCACTCAGGCTGTGTGAACTGCACTCTGTGTAGCATTAGCAGTAAGCAGCATGTACAACCACGTGAAGCCTGGTGACCGAGCAGCATGTGGCTGCTGCAGGGAGCTCCAGGGCACGCCTGGGACAGTGCTGCTCACACACATCCGGTGGGACCAGAGGGGAAGGGTGGATGCCGACTGGAACCAGCCAGGGCCCACACCTCCTCAAGGGTATAGCACGCAGAACGGCACACTGTCCCATGCCTGGCTGTGAGGCACAGCCAGCTGCTCCTGGGTAAACCGCAGCGTCACAGCCCTGTGAGCGTGGCCCCCACTGAGCCCCTCGCCTGCTCCCGGTGCCCCCGAGGGAAGTCCCTGGGCAACGTGTGTGAGGGCTAGAGGGAGGGGGAGGGGGAAAGCGCTCGGGCCGGCCCTAGGGCCACCTGAGTTTTGCTGCAAGGATGGTACACTCCCCAGTCACGTTTGCCATATGTGCTCCCAGGCACTGTGTGGGGATTCATCTTGCTCCCTGTCAAACACCATTGATTAGCCCAAAGCCTCACAGCCCAAAGCCCACCAACAGGGAGCTCCGCAGGTTAACACAACACAAGCGCCCTTCCACCCCCCAAGGGGCCAGGACACAGACCAGTGGTTCCAATACATGGAGGAGGACCCTACTCCAGGGGTGGTCCTGTATGCAAACATACAGCACGGGGGAAGTGGGGTAACCGAGTGGGCCCAAGCCACACTACTGTGGTGTCACTTGAGCTCAGGCATGGAGGGCATGAGGTGTGGGGACAGTGGTCGGGCTGCCTGACTGACCCATCCTTTCTTCTGTTCTCTGCAGCGGGACCAAGCAGGAGCGGGGGACCCTCCAGCCTTGCGGTAGTGGCAGCACCCCCAGCCGCCCAAGCGCCAGCGAGACCAACTGCTTTGGTGGAATGTTCAGGCCATCAAACGGGTAGAGGCAGCCATCACGTGCCGGATGGAGGCAGACCTGCACTGGCGCCAGGAGGCCTGGGGCCCCTTCCAGGCCTAGTGTGTGCACATGGCGGATGCCATCTCCGCCCTCACCGTGCACATGGGCCATGCCATTCATTGTGGAATGGCATTGTCCCATGCACCTGCCATCCCTCCCATAGCAATGCCCGTGCCCCCTCCTGCTCCTCCCCCTCCTGCTCCCGCAATTCCCTCTCCTGCTCTCGCAATTCCCCCTCCTGCTCCTCCCCCTCCTGCTCCCGCAATTCCCTGTGCTGGCTGCCCCGACGCGGCCTGACCCCCATGTGCAGGTCCACCCCCACAGAAGCAGTCTCTGGGGCCACCCCTCCCAGCAGTAGCTCCTCCCTCCCAGTTAAGAGCCTCCTCCCCCCTCCCACCCTACATTTTTCCCATCCAAAATTGTAAATAGAAAGTTCCAAATGTTATGTTCTGTTCCAAAAAAACCTGTGTTGGTTGTTTATTGGGAGATAAGGGGAGGGGAGGAGGGAAGAGAGATGTCAAGAGAGACAGAGGCGACCCTACTGTGGGCCTGGGAGAACATCTCCGTCAGGGCCTCCCGGATACGCACCCCATCACGGTGCACCTGGCGGATGGCAGCTGTGCGGGGCTGTTGAAAGGCCTGGCCCTCACTTGCCATCCATGCCGGGGGGGAAGGCCTCCCCACTCCGCTCCACAATGTTGTGGAGCGCACAGCATGTGACCACTACCTCGGGGACGTTCGGCTCACCCATCTCCAGACGGGTGAGCAAACAGCCACAGAGTTTGCTTCAGCAAACAGCATAGAGTGCAGGGAGATGGTAGCTAGGGCCAGCCTGTGTGCCAGGGAGGGGGTGGAACAGGGTGTAGGGAGAGGGTAGTTGGGTCTGAGGGCAGGCAGGGGTGTAGCTCAGAATGAAGGGAGAGAGGTATTTGAGATCCTATGCAGGCAAGGGAGTTAGTTGGGGCTGTGTGCAAGGAAGGGATAGCTCAGGGAGTGTGTGTGTGGGGTGTCTCTGGGATCCTGTGCAGGCAGGAGATAGCTCAGGGTACTGGGAAGGGGCTAGCTGGGTCAGTGTGCAGGCAGGGGGTAGCTCAGGACAGAGGGAGGATATAGGGAGAATAATATTAGGGGTTGTGTGCTGGGAAGGCCGTCTTGTGGTCTCTTTTCCGTCTTGTGGTCTCTGTTCCAGCGGCAGGGCAATGTCTTCCCACCTGGGTGCCTCTTACCAGTTTGATCTGTGGGAGCAAAGGGGGCTGGGAGCTGAGGAGCTGCTTTAACTCAGGGCACCAGCAGGAGACATGTGAATGGTGTCATGCCCACTTCATGGCACCAGCCAGAGCCACAGCTCTTCTGCACTGTCTGGCTCTGGATTCCCTTCAACCTGGCTTAGGACCAGGGGGCAGAGATGTGCTGGTGAGGGGAGGTGTGGAGTTGCCCGAGTTGACCGCTGTGCTCTTGCACTGTAGTTTGTGGAGGCAATGCCCTCCATGTCCCCATCTCTGCGGATGGTCACAGAGCTTCTGCCCCAGGGAGAGCTCCTGACTTAGGGATTCAGACCGGTGCTCCCCAGCTGCTGTCTCATGAGGCGCAGCAGAGGCTTGGGCTCTGAATTTCCACTGTGGGGCCCCTCTGGTCCCCTTGAATGGGCTCGTGGACCTCCAGACATAGAAGGAATAAGCAACTACTTCTGCAAACTAAACAGGCATAACAGGACAGAGATTAAAAAGAAAACATGGGGGACTGGATTATGCCTCGGTTGTGCCCCTATGTGAAAATGCACTGCTTGGCAGCAGCTCCCTGAAAGAGGCAGAATTCCTCCAGGAATGCTGGGGATGTGTGGGTCAGAGTGGCCCCTGCTATGCTATTTCTAGACTTCAAAGTGAATTCCATTTGTGTGGGTTAGCTCTGTTGGGCAGTGAGTAGGAGATGGGTTCTAGCTCTTGTTTCCCTGAATGCTGAGCACTAGGATGCCTTGTGCCCTGCTCACACCTTTGTCACATGAACTGGACCAAACACTGTCTGGCCACAGTAGTCACAAGTCTCAGATTCAAACCATTTCTGGAAACAGAAAAACCAAGTAAATGCTTGCAGTGAGATGAGAATCAGGTAAGTCTTATTTATAACTGCATGGTGACAGTGTACTTCCTAGTAGCTAAAGCCTCATTTCCTGCATTAGACCTAAGAGGATACAATTAAAGTAATACTGTGTTTAATCTCATATTGATTACATATTTGCTACTCACAGCTACCAAATGTCCTACAGCAGGAAGGTTCTTAACTTGAGGGTCATTACAATACTCTCCATTAGCCATTATAATTCCCCAATTAATCCTACTTGAACTGAATGATTAAAATTAATTAATGTAAGCAAGTGATTACCTGTTAAAGGGAAACTGCACTAATCTAAGATCCCAAATCATAAGCGACTGTAAGTGCAATTAAAAAACAATAAAGGCCACCACCACTTGACTTTATATATTACAATGTATATTTAAAAACTATTATTTAAATAATAGGCCAAGTTCTGTACTTCCCCTGCAGGAAGGAAATGAGGGAATCACAGACACTGAAAACATTACACAAGAGCTAAATTCTGTAGAGCAGTGTCGAGGTTACCAAACTAGTTGAGAGTTTGCAGTCCAAGCACTGCAGTGTTAACTGTTGTGTTTTTAAATATGATGTTCTATATTTGTAATTGTCTAGTTTGTATGTGCACTCTGTGTTATGATATTGGAACTTAAATATACTATATTTTGCAGCTCACCTTAGACAGAATTTAGGGACCCATTTCACACACATTACTTAGAAAATGGACCCCTGGCTCTAGCCATTCAGTAAAGAGTCCATGGTTCATTTCCTCAAGGTTTATTTACAGATGCAAGTTGTACCACTTTAACTGTAGTGGTTTAGATAAACCAGTACAACTCCTCTTGAGTCAATGAAGTTATACTCATATAGCTAATTCCCAGACAGGAAAGGGGATAATCTATAGCAGCATAAAGCATTTTGATACCAGCATAACTGCATATGCAGTAGGAGGTGTTCCGGTATATTATCTTTATTTAAAAAAAATTATCACCCTAATTGAAATAATTGTGCTGCTAGAACTTTCAAGTGTAGATCAGATTTAGGTAGTCCTCCACTCCATCCTCATGCTCTCCTCTTCTTCCTGCCTGTCCCTTTAGGCAGCACAAGCATTCCGCTCCATCTGTGTCTTCTGGAGATTCTGGTGTGTTTCTTCTCACCTTGTGCCTGCTCTTTTCTATGGATGATGGGTTGCAAATTCTGTCCCGCTGTCCCCAACATGGACATTGGAATTATCAGATGAGGGCAATAATCTATATAGTCCAGCATCTTATTTCTGACAGGCTGTGTCTAGACTGCAGGGTTTTTTCGAAAAAAGTAGCCTTTTTTTCGAAAGAACTTCACCTGCATCTAGACTACAGCCACGTTCTTTCGAAATTAAATTGAAAGAATGCGGCTTTTCTTTCGACGGCGGTACTCCTCATTTCACGAGGAAGAATGCCTTTTTTCGAAAGTGCTCTTTCGAAAAAAGGTTTCTTGAATGCAAACAGGGCTTTTTCGAAAGAGAGCATCCAGACTGCCTGGGTGCTCTCTTTCGAAAAAGCGGCTTGCTTTTTTGAAAGTACTGCTTGCAGTCTAGACGCTATTTTTTGAAAGAGGCTTTTTCAAAAGCATCTTTTGAAAAAGCCTCTTTCGAAAGAGGCTTGCAGTTTAGACATAGCCACAGTGAGTAATCCCAGATGCCTTAGAGTAGGGTGTTGGATGAGGACTCAGGAGGCATGGATTCCATTCCCAGTTCTGCTGCTGGCCTTGGGCAAATCTGTGCCTCCATTTCCCTGTCTGTAAAATGGGGATAATGATACTGCTCTCCTTTGTAAAATGCTTTCAGATCTGTAGATCTATAAGAGCTAGATGTTGTTAATAGATAAGTATGGAAAAATTCACCCACAAAGGAAGATTCCGTCTTAGCTTTTTGTGGATATAATTGTCATTGAAGGCATTTTTCATCTTGCTGTTAAAGCTGTGGACCTCACTGGCCACCAAAACCAAATGCAAAGTAATTTTCTGTCCTGGTGCAAAGTATTGTTTACTAATTCCCATTATCTTTCCCTGTAGGGCTGGCCTTTGCTGTTTTGTCTTCAGTCCATCCAGTGTTTGGCTTATATGGCTCTCTTTTTCCTGTCATCATTTATGCTGTGTTTGGAATGGGACGCCATGTTGCAACTGGTAGGTGTCTGGAAACATTTAGGCTTCCATCCTGTAAGTTGCTGAGCATGTTCTGTGGAATGAGGTACTTCCTCAACAACTGATGATTTCAGTGCAAGTTGAAGGTATTATTTGTCATAGGATCAAACATACTGTGGGGGAGAGAGGGAGGAAAGTGTCTTAAAACAGATCAATCAACTTGCATTTCCATTGTGCCCTTTCGGTACAGCTACATCTTTTTCTGCGTAAGAAAAGTGTTTTCAAGGAAAAAAAAACCTTGTTAAGATTATACTGGACCCATTCCTACCACTATAATTGAATACTGCAGCCATACTTTCTTTATAAATACACTTTATAAATACATATATAGGGGCTTATGCACTTCACTGTACAAATTTGCTTTAAGCTAAAACTTTAGCAGACAGGAGCTCAGCTAAAGAGAGCGGTTTTACTATAAACAGGAAAATATTGGCTGTTCCTAAACTATGGAAAAACCTCATTATTTTTCACATTGCTAAAACAAACCCCAGTACTTCTCTCAAACTCCCCTCCCCCACCAAAAACCCATTCCAAATACTTTAGCAAAATTGGGTTTACTTCTGACAGCTGTGTCTATTGAACTGAAGGGTGTAGATGCCTAACACTCCCACTAAGAGAAGCTAAAGAATCATTAAGTCCCGTAGCTGCCATGCTAGTGGCCTCTCCAGCACTGCTTTGTGCAGAGGAACTGAGGAAATCAATTATATTCATTAGATCAGACCATGAAGACCACTGCTTTGTGGCCTCCCAGTGATCCTTGATGACCAGAGGAAGTATAGGGACAGCCACTTGGTCCCCATGGGAGAGTACAATGAGCCTGATTGCAGGGCAGTCGCCCCTTCTGCAGTCAACAGAAGATGAAATATAAAAGAGGTATCCTGCACATTGGGGGAAAGGGAGTGGCTGTGGGAGCCTTCGGAGTGGGGAGGAGATGGTTCTTGGAAATTTGGAACCATGTGCAACCACACACAAAGCACATCCTGCTGGGCTCACATAGCTCTCCTGCATACATCTCCCCTCTGGCTAATATATTTTCTAAGACGCAAACACTGTCTTTTGAGTAACTACATAGTTTTGAAATTGAAACATGTGCCAAAACCTGTGTTTAGTAATACTGTTAACAGCTCCATAGGAGACATGTGGTCTGCTGGGAAACCAGTATACATTCCAAAATACATAGAATGTGTATCCCAACGTATGTATGTTATATTGTCAAGCCTCCAGAAAATTTACAGCAAAGGGGGCATGAATCCTGTGTTGAGGTCCTTGGGTTTTGTTGCTCTGATGTTGCAAACTAGAAAATCTGCAGAAGCTTATTTTTCAAAAAAGTTGTTTTAATCCATGAACTATTCACATAAATAACACCATTGTTACAGTATGCCTTGTGTTACGCATTCTAATATTAAATTCTGTTTTTGTAAAGCTGTCCTCCACCCACATATTGTTAAGGAAGAAGCTGGAGATTTTCATCTTGGGGGATTTTGATACCCGGGGAGGCATTTTCTGAGCATGGGACAAACACTTTAGCTGGCTGCTGCTTCTAAAGTGATCAGTATGCTCAGTTCACAGGAAAGTAAGAAACTGTTTTTAAAAAATGAAAGTTTAGATTTTGGAAAAAAATTCGGTGGCAGGAGCTAGAGTAAAGGTGGGTTACTTCATAGCCCGGTAGTTCCCGTATTTGCCATATCTTGTTAGTATTTCCCCTTTTCATTAAAAAGTGAAAACGAGGCCAACTGTTTCAAAATAGAGTGTTTACACATTTTTCTATAAACAGCTGATTTTTAAACTAAAGCTCATTAAAGGAATAAAGTAACTCACTCATCTTACACAGCACCCTTAATATGTAGAAAAATATCTAAGTGTAATAAACTCTTGTTATGTAGTATGAAGGTCATGAAATGGACAAAGGGCTGGATTTCAGGACTGACACAGCACCTCAGGCATAACATAGAGCAAATGTCATTCGGGTCAGATTTGTGGCGTATACTCAGGACTCTGTATCCTACAGGTCTGTGGCTTTGGATTTATTATAGAATCCACTTTTTGGACTCCAGATCTTGCCACAGAATCACATTCCAAAATTTAAGGTTTCAGACAGAAGCACTTCTGTCCTTTGTTGTCCGGAAGAAAATATTATAATATAAATGTAAACACAATGTATTTCCCTGTTATTCATTTTAGCAGATGTATGCCACCACTGTACATATTTCATAATCCCAGAGGCCCTGGTGCTAGAAGGTGCTGCAGATTCATTGCTTAAAGTTAAGGATGCTTAATTCTCATCCCAAATAAGGATGCTTTCCTGAATCATGGCTAAACTTTCTACTCCAGCTTCCCAAATGCCAGTACCTCATATAGCCTTTACTCAAAAATGACATCTCCTTCCCCTCTAATAACTTCTGTGAAGCCAGTGGGACTGAGAAAGTAAAGAATGCAGGATTGGGACCTGTTTTAGTCAGACTTTTTGCATGAGAAGTAGAGTGCATCTGTAGCCTGGTCCTGTAAACATTTGCTTGTTTGACTAATTCTTACTCATAAATAGTCCCCCACTCAGGCTGGTATTGTGGTAAAGATTACTCATCTAAGCAATAAATTGCTAGACTTCAACCTTTATCCTGGCTGCTTTATCCTCTATCTGAATGCAGGAGTTTAATGTATTTTGGATACCACAATTAATTATACAGCAGTTAGTGACAGTATCATAAATAGAAATGTTGGTTTCAGGAGGAATTAATATGTGCAAAAACTTTCTTCAAACAGGATGCTGTTCAAAGCTTTCCATGATGGTTTGGTGTATTTTATAAATTGAATTATCTTTCTTTACCTGAATGTCATACAGAATTTCAAAAGTACCTCAACACAGCCTTTGTGTGTACATCACAGGCTTGTGCATTTTTAAGCACCATTATCTATGGGCATACAGAAAAGAGCTTACACATAAAAAAAATTTGTTCTTTGTTTTTTGCTCATATGTCATCTTACGAATGGAAAATTGCACCCACAAATGAAAAAACACACCACTGAGCATGCAACATTTCACATTCATAGAGAGAGGCTTTGTGACTCTAACAAAGTATCAAGCTACTTATTGGTAACTGATATGTGACTTTTCTTTTACAGGAACTTTTGCTTTAACTTCCTTGATATCTGCCAATGCTGTTGAGCGTCTTGTTCCTCCATTAAGCAACAATTTTACTACAAGCAATAATTCAGGAGTCTTGGGTTTATCAGAATTTGAAATGCAGAGGATTGGAGTTGCTGCAGCAGTTTCATTTTTAGGAGGAATTATTCAAGTAGGTAGTCTTACTAGTCAATGAACATTTATAGTAGCTAAGGCTTTATATCTTTTAGCGCTTTGACTTTAGTGATGAAAAATATGCCAGTTTTATTTCATAATAAGTCCTGCTCTTTGAACTTTGGCCAGTTGGCTTTTAAGCAGGGCTCTTCCATTTTTTTGTTTCTTACAAATCTGGCTCTATATTTGTCCAGTGCTTTGGAGTCTGCACAATATGATTTGACTTTTGAAAGAGTTCAAAAAAAATTATTTGTAAAATAAAAGGACATCTTGCTTAAAATAAAGTCGATCCTGTGGCATTTTACATTTATTTTTGCCAGAAATAAGTGATTCCTGCTTTTTTCAGTGATGGCAAAGCCAGGTCTTTTCCCATTTTATGTCAAGACAAACAATCAGTTCTTAATTATGCTTGTTCCATGAAAGGACAAATCCTTCTCCCAATAAAGTAAATGAGAGTTTTGCATATGACTTCATTAGAACCAAGAACAGGAGCTAACAAGTTCATCCCCTGCTATTTTTACTTTTATTTCCATCAGGCAGATATTCACAACAACTTTATTATTTATTTATTTTATTTAATAAATACTTAGCACTCACTGACATAGGAATTGCCATATGTATTCTGCCTTTGACAGTTACCAGTACCAGACTTTTCAGGGTGTGACTGGGCATCTTCCCTGTACTGGCTCATTAAGGGTTAAAACCCAGTCCTGGGAAGGGGCTGGAGCAGTGGATCTGTGGAGGCAGCAGCTGTGGCCAGTATGAGCCAATTACGGCCTAGCTTAGCACTGTATAAATAAAGGCTCTTGGAGGAGTGGAGACAGACACACTCTTGTTCTGGCTGGAGAGCAGGAGGGTACTGGCTGCCAGGGAAGCTGAAGGCTTCCTGTGACAGGGCAGTACTGGGAAGAAGCAGGCAGAGCTGGGGAGCTCAGGCCTGACCTCGCTCCCAGGCTGCAGGACCTCAAACAAGGCCCGAGTGTACTCAGGCTGCAGAGAAGCAGCAAGGGTAGAAAAAGGCAGTAGGTCTGCACCCCCTTGCCAATGATGAGTGGCCGTTTCGGACTGCAGTTTTTCCCTGAGGCAAGGGGCTAGATGAAGACTGACAGTGGGTCACTGAGGCAAGGAGGGCATAGGGGGTTGTGGGTTCCCAAAGGGGGAGGACCCCAGAGTGCAGAAACATAGGGAGACACTAGCCAGAAGGGGGTGCTCCAGCACCAAGAAACTAATTCCCAGAGTGACCACCAGGAGGCATCCCGATGGTGAGTCACACCGCGTTACACAGGGGAAGGTGTAAGTGAGGGCTGCCATTTTGTCTGATACACCCAAGGTTTGTACTGGGGAACAGCACAGCTAAAAGCATGAGCTGCTATAACTTTTATTCATATTTTTTGTGTATTGGCACAGCAGCTCTGTTCTACACATTAGGGCTATGTCCACACTACAGATTTCTTGTGCAAGAACTGTTTTGCACAAAAGGTCTTGTGTAAGAGCGCGTCCACACTGCCATGTGCTTTTGCACAAGAGCATCCATGGTAGTGTGCACGCTCTCTTGCGCAAGAAAGCTCTAATGGTCATTTTAGCCATAGGGGTTTCTTGCGGAAGAGGGCTTATTCCTCATGGGGAGAGGAATAACTCTTGCGTGAGAAGCCCTCTCTTCCGATGCTTTACTGTAAATTTACTTGCGCAAGAGCACATGTACAGTGTAGATGCTATGCAAGTTTTTGAACAAGAACGGCCGTTTTTGCACAAGAAGCCTGCAGTGTAGACGTAGCCTAGGAGTCCTAGTAAGTGACAAGTTAAACATGAATCTACAGTGTGACACTTGCAAAAAAAGCAAACATGATTCTGGGATGCCTTAACAGGAGAGTTGTAATCGAGACATGAGGAGTCATTCTTCTGCTCTACTCTGCGTTGATTCGGCCTCAATTGGAGTATTGTTTCCAGTTCTGGGCACCACATTTCAAGAAAGATGTGGAGAAATTGGAGAAGGTCCAGAGAAGAGCAACACGAATGATCAAATGTCTAGAGAACATGAGCTATGAGGGAAGACTGAAAGAATTGGGCTTCTTTAGTTTAAAAAAGAGAAGACTGAGGGGGGACATGACAGCAGTTTTCAAGTATCTAAAAGGGTATTACAAGGAGGAGGGAGAAAAATTGTTCTCCTTGGCCTTTGAGGATAGAACAAGAAGCAATGGTCTTAAATTGCAGCAAAGGAGGTTTACGTTGGACATTAGGAAAACCTTCCTAACTGTCAGGGTGGTTAAACACTGGAATACATTGCCTAGGGGGTTTGTAAAATCTCTATCACTGGAGATATTTAAGAGCAGGTTAGACAGACACCTGTCAGGAATGATCAGATGGCGCTTGGTCTTGCCATGAGGGCAGAAGATTGGACTGGATGACCTCTAGAGGTCCCTTCCAGTTCTAGGATTCTATGTTTAACCAATTGGTTTCATGTGTATAGTGACGTTTAACATCAAAACATTTGGCATACTGCATGACAATCTCATTTATTTTCTGTTCCAACAAATCATTCAATCCAAAATAAAATGAATAGCATTTTTATATTTATTATTTTAATGATTTAGAGATCAAAATATCATTTACCTTCCCATGTGATTTGTTATTCTTTATCCCAAATCCATTTGAGTTTGATATTTGCTTCTGCAACAGGTTCAATAAAAACCTTCTTTGTGTATATTCCATATTAAAAAGATAAACATGCTTTCTTTTTTATTCTGTTTAGTACATATAATGAAATATTGAATAAAATACTTTTCCCAAATATATTCAAATTTATAGTAGCACCTTTCATCTTCAAATATTAACTTATTAATCTTCTTGTACCCTTTTTTGTGTGAGGAGGAAATATTTCTGCCCCATTTCAAAGATGGAAAACTGGAAATAGAGAGATTATGTTTGAGGTGATTTGGATTCTTTTTTTGACAAGCCATCTTTCTGATGTCAAAAAATGCCAGTTTGTCAAAAACTGAAACTCTTCATGAAATGGGGTCAATTTTGATGAATTTTCTAACTCAAAGAGTGAAGGAAAAAGATTGGAAGTTGCCGAATCACAATTTTTAGTTTTCTAGTTTGAAACAACCTTTGGATTAGAAACTTAAAGTAGGAGGTTAAACAAAGGGTTTTTTTTTAATTGTTTTTGTTTTCTTAAGAGAAAGATCACAATCAAAATGAAAAGTTACAAGAATTATTCTGACAAAACATTTTGACTGACTGGATCCCAAAAACTCTATTCTTTTAGTTTGTCAGTACTTTCAAAAGTTAAAATTTTCATCCAGATTCAATATGGGATAATTTTTAAACTCTTGGAAATATTCACTGATTGGGAATCCTATTTCCCACCCATATCTCATAATGATTTATTTGAAACCATGGAAGGTGTGAAATCTAGATTAGAATGCAAGACTCTGGTTCTCACCTGAGTATTGAGACTGCTAAACAGCAACTCTCTCTTTGAAGTTGAATTGTTTCAAATGAAGTTTTCAATTCATTATTTTAGTTGACAGATGGTTTTGTTGATACTCCCTCTATACTACTTGCATGTGATTTTTGTGTGTGTTGGTTTGTAGTTCTATGCAT
This sequence comes from Pelodiscus sinensis, assembly GCF_049634645.1. NCBI lineage: Eukaryota > Metazoa > Chordata > Testudines > Trionychidae > Pelodiscus > Pelodiscus sinensis. The sequence goes on along the minus strand of NC_134712.1, from coordinate 42,662,681 downwards.
GAACTCTGAGATATAAATTTAATTTGGCATTCTCTGTAAGAATAAGCAATCTGTTATCAGAATAAGCATTTGTTAGTGGATAAGAAACAGAAAAATTGCTTTGAGGTTTGGATTATGGTTTTTTTTCTTGAAGGAAAAAAAATCTGCATTATTACAATGGAAGTGTTTAAGTCTTTAACATCTAAAATGGTTGGCACTGTTTGAAAATAAGTTTATATTGATGGGCACTTATTTTTTTCCTTATACTTCATAACTCTTAGGATTAACACTGTAACTGGTGTAATCTAGTTCTCAGATTTATTCATAAATCTTGGTATCAGTAGCTGTATTACATTTGCTAATGAGATCTCATAAATTTCTTTTGTTATTTCAATGCTGTTGGTAACGAAGCCTCATAATGGTGGTAATAAAATGGAATATTGTGTTTTAAAACTTGAATCTAGTAAGGGAGATAACTGAACTACCACAGAACCTACAAAATTTAATTAGCAAATAACTTCATTCACTCAATGCAAAACAGGGAAAGGAATTTTTTAAATAATAAAATATGTGACTGCCCTAATTTAAGTTTTCTGTCACCTCTTTTATTCATCTTGGTTAATGCTTTAAGAAAGTTCCTTCCCTGTTTTGCACTGAGTACACAAAAGCTATTTGCTAGTGAAATGTTGTAGGTAAAAGCAACTTTTTTTTGGAAGCTAGCTTGGGAGTGTCCAGCTGGCTAGAAGGGCAGAAGCAGACAAAGCAGGGACTGCTTCACTGGGATCAGGATGGTGGGCTGTGAGAGAGGGGGCAAAGCCAGAGCCATCTCTCTCTCCAGCATTTCACTGGGCTCAGAACTTGTGGGAGAGACACCCTCGTTCTCTATACTGGGGGCTCTAGGAATCAGACCATGCATCCCTACCTCCTTCTCGCTCCCTTCCCTCATCCCCCACCTCTCCTCCCACTGTGTCTGCTTGGATGTAAGCTGCAGAGAGGAACCTGCTAGAATCTCCACTTGGTAAGGGCAGAAGCAGCCAGAGCAAGGGCTCTTGGTTCTTAGAGAACTTTCTGCAGTTTTGACTGGAGCTTTTCTCCTTTTAGTGCTTGCTCGAGGTGATTCCATTCTAGATGTGAACATGCTCATGTGCACGATCGTCAGATTTTTGCTTTAGTGGTATCTGTAGGCAGGCCTGTACATGGCCGGGGCAGGGGCATGGTTTGTGAAGGGGGTGAACGCACCTCTCTGTGATCCCCAAGTTGTCCTCCAGTTGTCCCAGCTTCCCCCTCCCCCATGCTCCTGTCAGCTGGAGGAAAGGCAGGTGCGGCATGCTGCCTGAGTCTCCCTTCTCCATGCTCCAGCCAGCTAGGGGAAGGCAGGCGCAGCACACTGCCCAAGCTTCCCTCCCCCATGCTCCGGATGGCTGGGGGATGGCTGAGGCTGATTTCCCTCCCTTTCCCCAGGGGTGAGGCTGGGCCACTGGGGCAGGAGAGGGGTGGCCACCAGCCACTCCCATGGCTTGGGCCAGGCTGCTGCAGCTGCAGCCACAGGCCAGCCAGATGGGCTGATTCTGCCCCAGCCCTCCTGGGGAGCCAGGGAAGTGGGCTGCCAGTCTGCTTTGAGATTCACTGGTTGACTGCTTGTGATCAACTGGTCAACTGTGATCGACATCTTGGGCACCCTAGATAGATGATATAATTGGACCCTGCCGGGAGTCCCACAGGTGTCAGGAGATTAGCGCTGCTTGGTAGTGGACTGTTGTTCTTTTCATTGCAAAGATGGCTACCAGTTAGGACACCAATAAGAAGCAACAGTAGACGAACTGAGAAACATATGTGTTAGCTTTCCATCGCTGACAGTTTATTTTGTTAAACTTAAAAAACAACAAATGGTCTGGTAGCACTTTATAGACTAACAAAACATGTAGATGGTATCATGAGCTTTCGTAGGCACAGCCCACTTCTTCAGATGACTGGAGTTTTACGTCTGAAGAAGTGGGCTGTGCCCCTGGAAGCTCATGATACCATCTACGGCTACGTCTACACTGGCCCCAAATTCCGGAATAGGGATGCAAAGCAGGTAAGTCAGAATAGGGAAATCCGCGGGGGATTTAAATATCCCCCGCGGATTTAAATAAACATGTCCGCCGCTTTTTTTCCCGGCTTGGAGAAAAGCCGGAAAAAAGCGTCTAGTCTGGCGCGATCCTCCGGAATAAAGCCTACTTTCAGGTAGGAATAAGAGATCCTCCGGAAAAGGGCTTTATTCCGGAGGATCACGCCAGACTAGACGCTTTTTTCCGGCTTTTCTCCAAGCCGGGAGAAAAAGCGGCGGACATGTTTATTTAAATCCGCGGGGGATATTTAAATCCCCCGCGGATTTCCCTATTCTGACTTACCTGCTTTGCATCACTTTTCCGGAATTTGGGGCCAGTGTAGACGTAGCCTACATGTTTTGTTGGTCTGTATAGGATAAACTTAAAAAACAACAAATGGTCTGGTAGCACTTTATAGACTAATTTGGCTACCCCCTGAAATTTATTTTGAAATGGCTGTATACAGGCAATTTCACTGCAACTGGGCCAATTCCTTTTATTAATATTATTCTAGTTTAAATTAGTATTTATTTTTAAATTGGTTTTTAGGCACAACTGGAATATAACTGGAAAATAAGGGACCATTTTAAATTTAAATGAAAATTATTTAAAAATAAAACCCTTAAAAATGGTCCGTTATGTTCCAGTTATGCTGGTTTTTATTCAAAACAAATTTAAATATTACTATGGGGAGAAAAGACCAGCAGGAAATTTATATTTAAAAAACATATATTTAAAAAAATTGTGGTCCTCATTTAAAAAAAAAGCACTCCCCCCACCTCCCCCAAAATTCCTCATGTGGGCGTACTGTAGGGTTGGCTTTGGTGCCCTCTTAAGTGCTGTTCTCATGCATTGATATATTAAGAGCTGACAGGTCTATGTCCTTATCAGTTCATTTTTACTGCCTATGATGGTTGCAGTACTTTCTCTTGCATTGGAAGAGCATTAGCAGTTTTCAACAGTCCCCATTGTTTGTCTCCTTTGTATATAGTTCTTAGGTACAGGTTGTACCCTCCTTAACCAGGACTCTCTTGTCTGGCAACATCTGTGGTCCAGTAGGACAACGGATGTTCCTGGACCACAGAGTCCAGGTATAGGTCTGGCTGTGGGGCAGGAGTGCAGCAAGGGGGCCTGGTGACTCAGCTGGGAGCCCTGTGTGTGTGTCAGTGGGGTAGGTGGCGCAGCAGGGAAATCTGGCCCCAACAGCTAGGCAGTAGCAGGGGGCCAGCAGTGGCCACACAGCTCCAGCCATGGCTGCACAGCTCAGGCCTTGGGGGCAGCTAGGGAGCTCTGGTTTTGGCCAGGAAGCTCTGGCCCCAGCAGTGGACAGTCAGCTCTAGCCCCACTGTGCAGCTCCAGTCCCAGCAACAGTGGGAGCTAGAGAGTTGTGGCCTAGGGAGCGACCAGGCAGCAGCAGGGCAGGCTAGAGCTGGGCGGGAGGGAGAGAGAGAGACCCAGGTCCCTGGCACTGCGCTCTTCTTCTCTGGGGCATGGAATGCTGGAATCGAGGCACCAGTCTGTGTCCTCTTAGTACTAGTGAGCAGCTTCCAGAGATCTTTTTGGCACAGGTCACTATCACCTAGATCAGGGGTTCTTAACCTTTTTACCTTCACACCTCCCCTGAAAGTGAACTTCATATTCACACCCCCCTGGGAGCCATTTTGTGCACAGCCTAGCCCTGCCCCTTCACCTGACAGGAAGCTAAGGGGCGTGGCGAGGACTATAAGAACATGAGGCTCCGGGATTTTGTTATGATAAATGTGATTTAGTGTATTTATTTTCTCTAACCTGCTTAGTTTTTTTCTGTAATATTTCACTAGATTTCAGACTAAATGTTCCCTCCATTATTTTAATTCATAATGTGTTTTAAAAATAGTCATGATAAAATTGAAAAAAACAAAGCCCATGGAAATATGGTTAAAAAAAAAAAAAAGATCAAGTGCCATGCCAGGGAGCTCAGTCGGGGCCCAGCCTCTGAGGGAGACAGAGGCCTACCCAGAGCTCCTGGCTGACGAGGCTGAGACCTGGCCTGGGCTTCCCACAGCCGCCTTCTCCCAGGCCAGCGAAGGCTTCCCTGCCTGGGCCGCCGAGGCCTGGCCAAGCCGGCCAGCAGGGCTACCTTCTGACCTAGAGGAACCCAAGGCTCTACTGGTGCCTGGCGATTCAGAGGACTGGCCTGCCTGAACCCTGGGACCTGGCGAACGAGCTGGACGCTGGACGCAGCCGTCCGAGCTAATTCCCAAGTCCGATGGCTGGTGGCGCTGTGGGGTGAGTGAACCCGTTACAATGCCTAAATGAATAATATGAGCTTTTTACTTTGAACCTTTTCCTAACAAATTTACGTAATATTTGAAGATGAAAGTCGGCAGTACTTGCGTACGGTTATTGTAGTGTGTCGTCACATAGGCCTGATTGTTTCGCACTGCTATTGTAGTGTGCCGATCTCTGGAAGTTAATAAGAAATTAATGTTTATAATTTTAATTCATAATATTAATTACGAAGAAATCTAAACTTTAGAATTTTATCCAGTGAGAAGACAATTGTGATACATTTTCTGGGAGGCACCTCACACCTCCTCTGTATCCCCTTCCCACCTCCCCTGGGGAGGCGCACCTCACTGGTTAAGAACCCCTGACCTAGATGATCTTCCAGGTCTCCATTGCCCTGGTATTTCTCAATAGGCAGGCATTGATTCCTGACCTCTAGGCACTGGTCTCCAGCAAGGGTCAGTCATTAGACATAGACCTCCACAGTCCTGCCTTGGTCATTGGAACGGGAATAGCCTGAGTTGGAACCAGAGTTCAGCCCCTTGCCCAGAAACTGTGACTCGCTGTTGACCTGCGAGCCCAGCATGGCATCCATGGTGGTGGCATGGTAGCAGGGCCAGTGGCTTGCTCAGTAGCCTTGTTGGGACTTTCAGGGCATATCTATGAAGTTCCATACTCCCATCCCTCCTCCATGGCCTCCTTGGACAAATCACCCCCAGCTTCACTGGCACTGGAATCCAAGCATGGGTGGAATCTGACATGGAGGTAGCATAACTGGCTGCAACACCTAGGGAGTTGTCCCCAGAAAGGGAAGGGGAACCTGCCTCTCACCCTGTGATTCACTAATTTTTTTTGTTGCCCTCAAGGTGGGCAAAGCGAGGTCAAGGCATGGGAGCACCTATTTTTCCAGCATTATCCTCAATTGGCTGGGGCCCCATCTGTCCAATGCCTAATTCACCACTGTGCACGGGGTCAGAAGTGGAGGTCCTTTGGGAAAATGGGGGGCAAGGAAAGGATTTTTCTCCCATTATTTCCTAATCTCAAAAGCAAAAGGGGAGCTGAGACTCATCTTAGACTTCTGAACAAGTAACTTAAAAAGCTGAAGTTCTGCACAATTGCTCTGGTTTTCATCATTCCCTCCCTGATCTGGGAAACTGGTATGCCACCATTGACTTGAAAGACTCAGATTTCCATATCTTTCAAGAGCCCAGACAGTTTGTGTTTATGGTACTACTCTTTGGTCTTTTGTCAGGCTGAGAGTGTTTACAAAGTGCATGCTGTCAGTGGTGACTTACCTGAGACGTTAGAATGTTCAAATTTACCCTTGTTCATTATTGTGAGTTTGTGATTGGTCATATGGTGGACCTCGATCCCAGATTTTGCTTTCTTGGGACACTAATTTAGTTTAAGAATTTTGGATTGTTCAGAAATCTGTTTTTGCATGACCAGTCATGCATATAAAATTAAATTTGTATGAATGTTAATAAACAAAGCCAAAAATGGACAAATTGAAATTCATAATTTAATTTGCTGAGTGGTTTATGGAGAATTAGAGAAAGCTACTTGCCAATCAGGGTAAAGAACAAATCCCTTTGAGACTAGAAGAACCTATGCTCCATATGCTCTTAATTATTCCAATGTAAACGACTTCAATTGAGTTACTCTGGAGTAGATGAGACTTGGCTTGCCTGCCTTATTCCATGCTTCCACACAATCTCCAGTAAATATTTCAGGTATGTATTTTTAAAACTTGAATATAATTACTTATCAGTAGGCATTATCAGAGTGGAAACAATGGCCCTATTGATCATGTGAACAAAACTATACAGTCTGTCGTGTAATCATCACTATTTATCTAAAGGATAAGTAAGGCATTTGTTCGAAATGTGTAATGTACTTTATCAGGTTAATATCTTTATGTAGTAGTTTGTGTAATTGTGGGAAAATATATGGCAATATTTTCATTATATAAATATTACATTATATAAATATGCTATATAAACTTATATTTATGTTACACTACAGATTATAAACTCAATTGTTTATAACACAGCATAAATGCAATGTCAGGTTGTCTATTACACCTGTCCTTTTCCTAATAGCTTCAGATTCTGTATTTTAAATAGTTGCAGGTGAGCAATAAGAAGCTTCTAGGTTAAAGGCTCAGCCAAGCAGAACTGTGGGTCATTGGAATTGACCCTCTGAACTACCATGGTCTCTGCAGCCTCCTATTCTCTGGTCTCAATTGCAGAATGTTAAATAAGACAGACACACATACTGCTTCCTTCCCAGAGGTGTTCTCTTGTGACTTTTACCTAGCTTGATTGGCACCTGTGGCAAATAATCTGTAGAGAGAGTTACTGAACATACTTGTTGGTCTCTTGACATTTTAACATAGCAGCACCCTTCCATGACTGGAGAAGTGCTGCCCAAGGATTTTTTAAAATTAATTCTCCCATATTTATGCTCATTACTATGCAGCACAGTTACAATAGCCCCAGAGCTAGAGACTCCCATCTGCTCTGTGCCAGTGGTTGGTGAGTTTAAGGTGTGTGGCAAGCACCTGGCCGTCTGACTGGCTACACAGATGGTTGGATTGTCAAAGGGATTAATGAAGGTACCTGCCAGAAGGGGGATAGGTAATATACTGGGAGTGGCCAAGAGTATGATTTTGGTAGGGGTTGGGTTGATGTACATAGAAGGTTTTTGCAGCTTAGGATCACCAGTGTTTCTGAAAATGTTCTGTGGAATCACACTCAGAAACACATTATCTGGTCACCACGTTTTGTTTTTAATTTACCAGCACCACAGCCACGGAGTCTCGAGGCTCCCATTTGCTCCGTTTCATCTTTTGCAGCCTAGGGGAGCTGTGTGAGAAGTGGTGGCACGGCCCACGCTGCTTCCCGCAGGTCCCCTTGTCTGCAAAGGATGAAACGGAGTCAATGGGAGCTGCAAGGCTCTGTGGCCGCAGCACCAGTAAATTAAAAAAAACCCATGGTGACCAGATAATGTGTTTCTGAGAGTGATTCCACGGAACACTTTCAGAAACACTGGTCTAGACAGTACTGGGTCCTGCTGAGAGATCAGGGGACAGGACTTTATAAGCTCTCAAGGTCCCTTCTATTTCTAGTGTTCTATGATTCTATGGAGGATTCTGGAAAAAACTCTCTTACAAGGAAACTAGAGTACTGCTGCTTTTGTGTCATTTTTTAAAGCAGTCACTAAGTCAATCCAGCATTTACATTTTTGTTTACCGGAAAACTAGAGATGCCAAATACGTAAAAATATATGAAAATGTTGCTTTTGTTACAGTTGCGAGTAAAATCTAATATTACTATAAGTTAAAAAGGAGAAATATACTTTTCTCTAGTTTTTGAGATAATTTTGTGCAGTTGACATGTTATGTATTATTAGTTACGCTATTTTAGATGTTCATTCAGCAAATTAATCCTGTTGTTTGCATCGGTCTTTTTTGCATTGACAGGGAAGAAAATTAATTGAGAAATGCAGGAAACTTTGATTGCAAATACACAAAAATCAGCAAAGGAATGCCAGGCCAGGTGTAGTATCTGAAACTATTTTAAAACTTACTTTAGGGAGTTGATTACATTTCAGGTTAACAGTGTTCTTTCACATAATACTTTTGAAAAGATAGTTTTCATAATATAAAGTTATAGTATTTTGTTTTGTTAATTCAGCCTTTCCCCAAGCTGCCTTCAACCAGCTGTCAATATGTCCATGCACCACAAGGAAAAGCTAATTTGAGAGTCTACCTGAGAATATATAAATATTGATGTTATTAGATACATCTCTCAAAGAGAGGAACACCCAAATAAATCCAGGAACTTTTCAAAACATGTCCTTATGCCTTTCTTCCTTAGAAAGATCTCTGCTCATTGTTTATGCTAATGGACATCAGAAATTTTCCCTGCCATTTATTCTTGGAATTGATCCTTTTTGTTTTCCAACCTTTCTTTTTCTATAGTAGTTTCAGCATAGGATCTCTATCAATGAGAATGTATAGAAACATGTTTACTTTCTTTTTATTGCTATATATGTATATATAGTGATAACGTCATTCGTCTTACCTAGAGAAATTCAGCAGTTAATTTTCGCAATGCGAAACCAAGTCCAAATTTGATTACAAGTCTTCTGCATATAATTGAATTATTAGAATGTCTGCATAAATGTTAAAGTGATTATATTAATAGATCTGCAGTGTTTCACATCTAGCCTAATTTAATTGCGTCTTAGGCCATAGGTTTTCAAAATGGCCCATTTCATGGTGCTTGTGATAGAAACTCTTTGGTCTTGTCTATGTAGGTTGTAAGCTCTTTGGGTCTGGGTCTGTCCTTTTATTCAGTTTCTGTACAGCATCTAACACAATGGGGTCCTGAAGAAGACTAGGGCTCTAAGTGTCATGATAATACAAATAATATTAATTAATAACAATCTGAAAAATTCTGAAGGTTTATGGTGAAAATTTCAGTGAACTTCAGGTGGTGGTAGTGATGGTATAGTTTTCAGTTGTCACTGCATCAGCCAGCTAGTTGGATCAAAGAAGATTGAATAATGGTTTAACCTGGACCGACACAAAGTATGTAGAGCATGCATCAGTCTTCTGCAGACATGGCAACATTCCCCATAATTCAACTCTCACATATCAAATGGCAAAATTTTATGTAATGTTTATGTACTTCTCCCTCCATAGTTGTCCGTGTGGTCTTGTTACCAAGAGCATATTGTTATATAATGTCCATTCTGATTCATTGGAGGGTAAACTATAATGAGTTTTTAAAAAGATTTGTTGCACTTGGATCAGTGGTGGGCAACCTGCAGCCAATTCAGGTTCTGTGTATAGTCCATGACATATTTTGTTTATCGTTGCCCATGCACAGGGATGCCAGATTCTGCTGGTTTTCATCTGTGTTTTTTCCTACTAATATTACAAAAGTGACACATGTTTAAATCAAGGACATGTGAGGTGAGCTGCGTGCTGATAGTACGCAATAATATGAAAGGCATGCGCTCCTTCTGCATCCAATCGAAGTGCTGCTATGGCTCATTTGGCGCACACTGCAAATTCTAGGTACACAAACGCGGTTAGCATAACTACCCTGTCCCAGGATACCTCCTTGGTTACAACAATTTTGCAGCCCACTGAGATGAAGGGGAGCCACTGATGTGATTCACCCACTATCATAGGTTGCCCCTCACTGACTGAGAATGTAAAATGATTTTAAAAACAAACTACAAACAAAAACTTCATTATTGGACAGAGAATATTTTTCTTGTTGAATTTTGAGAATTCTGATAGGCATCAGTGTAAACAGCCAACCAAAATTTCCTGTCTCATTGCAATCTTAATGTTTGTGAAAGAAGGGAATGTGGCTTTTTTTGTTTTAAAGTATTGGTTTACCAAGAGTTGTTTTTGTGTGCATACAAAGACAATAGCACTCTTCTATTCCCTGTGTTCTTTGCAGAAGAATATGCATGCCACTAATTATTACAGTTCTGCAAAACTATGTATAACAACATATATCTAACTTGTAGGATCTTGGGCACAGACTTCTATGGTATAGTGTTTACTATAAATGGTGCCCTAATATCTGTTTGCACTCTTTGGTTGCTCCTGTAATATGAATTATAAATAATCATTAAGAATAGACTATATTCTCCAGCAGATATACTCTGATTTGACGCCAGTGCCATATTCTTTTGCTTCCCCAATTATGTTCTATCAGCATCAGTTCTCAAGGGAATGTTTGACCTTTGGATTTCACTGAGATGGTGCTGGATTTTTAGGCATTTATTCTTTTTGGGGGGAGTTTTCACAACAGAAGTTGATTCATGTAAGGGTTGTTCCACAGGGATTTATTTTATTCATTCTCTACACTTCTGGTTCCTGTTTTGGACTGCAGTCCCCTTCCTAGTAGATGTGGAGTCATTACCTTGATGTGCCCGATGACCTCATCCTGAAAGCTCTTTAATAAGCAATTTGAGTCAGGAGTCATCTTTGTATGCTGGGCCTGTGCAACTCCTAGTATAACCAGGTCTTAGGGTATGTCTAGATTACATCCCTCTTTCGACAGAGGGAAGTAAATTAGGCCCTTCGAAATTGCAAATGAAGCCAGGATTTGAATTTCCCGCTCTACATTTGCATAATCACGTCATGGCGCTCTAAGCCATTTCTAAAGTAAAACCGCAGTCTAGACCCAGTTCTTTCGAAAAGGGAAGACTTTTTGAAAGATTCTGTAAACCTCAAAAAATGATCTTTCAAAAAAGCCTCCCCTTTTCGAAAGACCCATGTCTGGACCACGGTTTTACCTTTGAAATGGCGCTTTTTCGAAAGAGTGCCATGATGTGAATATGCAAATGAAGCACAGGAAATTCAAATCCCGGCTTCATTTGCAATTTTGAAGTGCCTAATTTACATCCCTCTGTCAAAAGAGGGTTGTAATCTAGACACAACCTTATAGTCTATGAATAGGGCTTCTAGGTATTCTAATACAAACATATAATAATAGTAGTAGTAGTAATAATACTCGCCATAAATGTATCCGCAGTTGTTCTTAATAGGGTCCATACTGCATGGCAATGCACTCGATTTTTGTGGCACTGAGTAATTTGCCAGCTATTTAAAGGCAGTAAAGAGAAATAATTTCATCTGAAGATCCTTGCTCTCAGATGGAATAGGAAGAGATCTCACTAGAGTTTTAAAGAGACAAGGTGAGTGAGGTAATATCTTTCATTGGGCCAACTTCTGTTGGTGAGAGAGACAAGCTTCTGAGCGTACTCAGAGTGCTTCTTACAGACTTGAAGAAGAGCTCTGTGTAAGCGCAAAAACTTGCTTCTCATCAACAGAAATTGCTCTAATAAAAGATATTACCTCACTCGCCTTGTCTCACTAATATCCTGGGACCAACATGGCTACAACAACACTGCACACACTAGAGATCTGTCAGGTAAACTAAAAGCAGCCACTCTGGGATGCCTTAGCACAGTGATTACTCATTGTGTATGCAGGTGAAATTTATGGTGAAAAATTAAATTATACTTGTGAGCAAAGAGCAATAACATAGGCAAGTAATTGATTTAGATTTGTCAGTTCTGCGGAACCTGTAAGGAACTCTAGAAGGATGAAATTCAGAGTGGATAAGCAGAAGTTAATACTCACAGAAATTATCATGGAGAGGTAGTTGTGTTAGTCTGATCTTGGTAAAACAAAAAAAGAAGTAATGTAGCACTTTAAATACTAACTAGATAGTTTATTAGGTGATGAGCTTTTGTGGGGCAGACCTGAAGAAGTGGGTCTGCCCCATGAAAGCTCATCATCTAATAAACTATCTTGTTAGACATTATCATAATACTTATAATAACAGACTTAAGAGTTTTCAGGGAGAAAATCAAAGTGTCATTGTATACCCTTCAGTTAAGACATCTGCTGAATCTGCAGGAATGAGAAAACATGTTACTAAGGAGTTAGTGTTTTTTTCAGAGGCACAGAGAGTCCCAGAGAAAATATTAAAGTGTCAGTGTATATACACGGATATCACTTACTTTGAATACTGCATTTGGCTTTGAGCAATCCCTCACACAAATTCCATATTGTACTAGAAACAGTCCAAAGAAAGGCAGTGAAAATTAGTAGAGGCATAGTAGTGGTTACCATACCAATTTTAAAAGACTAGCATTAATTAGATGCAAAAGGAGAGGTCAGAAAGACATCATAACAAAATATAAAGGGGTGGTTAGTTGATCATTTCTTTTTTTAACCTGCGCAGTCATTAAAAAACACATGGACATACACAGTGTAAGGGAAAAAATAAAACAGATAAAAGGGTTTGTTTTTTTGGCTCAATATACAATGCGTGGAACCCCTTGTTGGTAGCAGGATATAATTAAGACAAGTACTTCAATGTAATTCATAAAAGGATTAGATATTACATGATTAATAATAGCATCTTATTGCTAGAAGGAATCACTTAGGCCATCAAATAAATAGTAGTACTATAGTAGGCCATCAAATTATAGAACTATAGTATTCTGTAAATTTTGAGGTGATGACGGTGTATACTTCTGTAGCATCTGGTGTGACAGAAACTGATATGATCAGCATACCGAATTAGCTAGGTCATTGCTCTGTCTCAGTATATCAATTCCTGTGTTTGTATACAAGTTTCTAAAAAGCTTAAAATCATCTTCATAATCAAACAAAGTTGGACCAAATTCTGCTTTTAATTATAGTGGTGAAATTCAATTTATTTCTGTTAGCCGGCAATTATACTAGTATAATTGAAAATAGAATTTGTCCCACTGTCATTTACTTTCTAAATTTAAAATGTCCTGTCTCATTTTGCTTTTATATTAAATGCAACTATTTTCCAAATACATTATTTAAACACAGAAAAGTAGATCGTAAATATTTTTATCACATTTTAATTTTATTGAAATTTTCAACCAGTAACTTATTGATCTGCTCCTGATTAATTAAAAGCACATGTTTTTTGTTTCTCCTTGTGGATATCAAAGGGGAACAAATAGATGTATAGACTTCCAAGTGCCTCTCTAGGGAGAAGACTTGCATGGACACTCTGGTATCTTCGAATCAGCTCTCAATTTCATTTTGTTTGTGCCATTCAGTGCTAAAGGGGTGGAGAACTACCCCATGCAGCAGGAGATTCTCATGGCATAAGAGGAGTCTCTGTTTACAGGTTGAACCTCCCAAATCCAGGACTCTCTGGTCCGGTAACATCTGTGGTCCAGCAGAACCATGATTGTTGCTGAACCAAAGAGCCATGAAGGTGGGAGCAATGCAGGGGCTGGAGAGCCCCGGCTGGGTCAGGAAGCATCTGGAGAGCCATGCCCCAGCCAGGGAACCCCCTGCGTTACCATGGCCAGGTGACCAGGGAATCCTGGTCCAAGCTGGGAAAATGTTGGCGGCCGGGCAGCCCCAGCCAGGAATCCCAGCAAACCCTCAGTGGCACCAGGTAACCTCTGCTGGGGAACTACCATGTTGAAGTGGGGCTGGCAGAGGCAGATGGCTGGAATCCCCAGCAGCAGCAGGGGTGGGGCGGCTGGATGCCCCGGCTGGGGAACCCCCAGCAGCAGCAGGTGGCCCCATTTGGGAACTTTAGGGAACAACCTGGGGCATCAGGATGGGGAGCTGTGCCAGGCCAGTATAAGCAGGGCCAGCAGCAGGATAGGGAGCACCAAGGAGAGGAATCTGGCAGCAGAGCAGCCAGTAAGGAAGCACTGACCTCCCCTGGTCTGGCAAATTCCCTGGTCCAGAACAGCTCAGGTCCCAAGGGCGACAGATCAGAGAGGTCCAGCCTGTAGTATAAAGCTGGTGTAGCTGGTGATAGGTTAGCTGGCATAACTTACTGTAGCCCTCAGTCCATTCAAGCTGAATATCAGTAAAGTAGAATGGTCATTTAGAGCCAAATTTCCCTAGACCTCTACCCCACCATTTGCAAGGCCAAGGGATCTGGCTCTTAGTCATTTGTGATTTTGCATACTGTAATCAAATATTATGTATGAATTTTCTGACTTCATTCTGCCCTGATGAATAGATGATTTTTACATTGTTCACTGTGTTCATATATTTGAACAGGAGAGAATAACAAGTAGAGCCAATATTTAGAGAAGTCATTGTGTGAACATACTTTGACTGACCAAGCTGTTGTAGCTAATCTCATTTTAGAGCTTGGTAAACTAGTGATGTTAGTGAGATAGTAAACTTACAAAAAGATTTAATACATTTCACTTAAGCTATCTTCATGTTTCACAGCCTGCATCTGAAACTACTCCTTTTGATTTGCTAACACAGCCAGCTATCTCATGGATTATTAAAAGGGTATCTCTCATTGCATTAACACTGGGAAACTGCACTTTAATGTAATCACTGTTATATATCTTTGGTTTCTTAGGTAGCAATGTTTGCGCTGCACTTGGGCAGCGCCACGTTCTTGTTGACGGAACCAGTGATAAGCGCGATGACAACAGGAGCAGCTACGCATGTTGTGACTTCACAAGTCAAGTATCTGCTGGGAATGAAAATGCCATATATATCGGGGCCACTGGGATTCTTTTATGTGAGTTCACCAGAAGAGCTATCACATTGATTTGCTAATATTCTGTTTAACAGCTCTAGTTTTTTGGAAGGAGTAAGGACACCGTCATGTGAACCCTTCATGTTAGCAAGCTATCCTATTCAAATGAGTAGGGTTTGTGAATAGAGATTATTTGAGTGAGTAAGAATTAGCAGGATTAGTCTTTAGATCGATCTCTTGTGTTTTCTGGTTAAAAATAATTGCTCAGTTTTTGCAGCTTTGTCAATAGTTCTAATTATTAGATTTAACAAGCACAAATATTTTGTAATTTTTCATTCAACTGATGCTAAACAATACTCAGTTTATAGGGCATTACAGAGAGCATTAATCTTTGTTGAACATATGGTGTAAGGGAACACCACAGATTTTCAGATTTCATTCCAGACATGTTTCTTGTCACTTTCTTGAATACTAGTGAGATGAAAGAAATGTGATGCATTATTTGTGGATGTCCTGTGCAATAGTTACCTTGTATATACTACTGCTATTTTACAATAGGGCATATTCTTATCACAAACAAATATCAAGCTTGCTACTTTATTTTAATCACTGTATCACGCGTGCAGTAAGCTTCACAAAGCTCAGTCCTTTGGAAACTGAAACTCTAAAGGTAAACACAATTGCTTGGCGCCTTACATGGCAAAGTTACACGACCTTACATGAGAAACACAATTATGAGAATACATTCTCTAGAATAATCTACTGTAGAAAAAAGCACCCCTTGTAGGCATGGTGACCTTGTTCTTCTAGCACATTATAAATAATAATGTTGCTCCTTCGTAGGGAGATAGTTTGCATTCATTCAGCTGATGGGCAACTGAAGAATGAGCATGTTTACTATCTGAAACAAGGGCCCTTGACCTTAGAACTGGAACTGGGCAAATTAGCAGATTTTTTTTATTTGCTGGTACTGCCACAAAATGAAAAAGTTGGAAAAAAAAGTTTGTTTCAGGTTGACTTAAAATATTTTTTACATTCATAGTAAATAGAAAAGTTGAGGGAAAATGTATTTTGAATCAAATTACATATTTTATTCTACCAGAAGAAAATCAATTTGAGTGTTTTTTAACATTGCAATTTTTAAAAAATAAAAAATTTCATAGTATCATAGAAGAGATCTCAGGAGGTCATAGAGTCCAACCCCCTGCTAAAAGCAGGAACAGTCCCAACTAAATTATTTCGGGTACGTCTACACTGGGCGGCAACCCCGCATCTTAACAAGACACCCATTACTTTGAAATATTTTTTGCAATCACAGGCATCCCTGTAACCCTCATTCCACGAAGGTTAAGGAATGTCTTGAAATAGTGTTATTTTGAAATTTGCTGTGTAGATGCACCAAACTTCAAAATAAGCTATTTCAAAATACAGCAGAAATAAGATACACAATTTGCATAGCGCAAATTGCATATCTTCTTTCGAGGTTTGGGTGCTGTGTAGATGCACCCTTCTATACTAAAAGTTGTTTTGAATTTGAAAAAACAAAAATTTTCATTCAGGAAAATGTTGAAATCTAGCATGTCTACATTTTCTGAATTTTGAGGGAGGTAATTGAAATAGTTTGAGGTAATTGACATTAATTCAGGAAATATTTGTGTCATTAAATCTGCATTTCTTGATTGAAAAAAGCCCAGGAATTCTCATGTATTTCTATTTAAAACACACACATTTTCTCTAGCCCCTAAAGTAGAACTTATTTGAATAACATTGACCATATTTCTCTGTGTCACTGTTGCTCCTCAATCACTACTTGATCCATATTTGACTCGGGCAAAGAGAGGATTTAAAAGGAGCTCTGTGTGAAAATCTTGAAGCCATGGGAAAATGAGTCTAACGAGCTCCCTGATTGAGGGATTTTGCTATATAGATAGGCTCTTTTGGTAATACTTTGTTAAGGCTACATTTATAAGTAGTTGATAAAGGACTAATAAATTATTAATGCCTATTACTACTATGCATGTAGCAAACATAAATAATACAAGTTCCAAATGGATATAATCACAAGATGTCATAAGTAACCTATTGACTGTAATAAATGATTTACATTTAGAAAGGGTTAATAAATAGTATCTTTAAAGTGTGACTCTTCTAGAGCAGCTATGCCAGTTACATGGAGAGTGTATCTACCTTAAGGAATATTGCCATCTGTTGGAGGTGACTGACTTTAAGTACAGTATCCAAGAGACAATGAGTTGATAGAATATAAGAAATAATAGATGATGTAAAAGCCAAGACACTAATAGGGCTCAAAAAGGACTATATAAGTTCATGGAGGATAGGCCCTTCCATGGCTGTTAGCTAAGATGGGCAGGGATTATCGCTAGCCTCCGTTTCCTAGAAACTGGGAATAGATGACAGGGGATGGATCACTTGATCATTAAGCATTGTATTCATTCCCTTGGAAGCATCTGGCACTGGACACTGTCAGAAGAGAGGGTAATGGGCTGAGGGACCTGTGGTTTGACCAAATATGGCCATTCTCATGCTCTTGGAGATTAGCAGTAATGCAAGGAAATAATTCAATTTTAGACTACGTCTGTACTGCAGGCTTCTTGCGCAAGAAGCTTTTTGTGGAAGAGATCTTCCACAAAAACTTCTTGAGCAAGAGTGCACCCACACTATAAAGGTGCATCGCAAAAATTATGTGCTTTTGTGCAAGAGAACGTCCAGACTGCATGGATGCTCTTGCGCAGGAAAGCTCTGATTGCTATTCACAAAATAGCCACCACAGCATCTGTGCTTTTTTCGATTGGCTCTTTTTGCACAAAACCCCCGTTGCCCATCTACACACACCTTTATGCGCAAGAACTGTTGTGCAAAAAGGAGTTATTCCTCGTAGAAAGAGGAATACCTACACCACAAAAATCCCTCTGTTCGTTTGATTTACTGTAAGTTTACTTGCACAAAAATGCGCTTGAGGTGTTGACGCTCCACGGGTTTTTGCGCAAAAACAGTTGTTTTTGGGCAAAAACCTTGTAGTTTAGATGTAGCCTTAGGGTGCTGATGTTATGATGAAGTAATTAAAATCCTTTGAAGACATTTCCTCCTTATCCCTTACATTTTTGTTTTTCTCTGACATACCCTGTCTTTTCTGTACTACTTTACTCTGCTGAGCTCAAACCCTTCCTTCCTTCACTGTTTGAAAAAACAAAACAAACAAACCATTTTGTAGAAGTTTTTGGAGAAAGTTTCTTTAAAATGATTCTTGTGAAACAAAGAAATGTCTGTTTGTTAGAAGGCATGGTTTTGCTTTAAAGGCACTATAAAAACTAGAGGAATTCCTTGGCCATGTTAGGACATATGGGTTGGTTTGAGAAGGCACCAGTATCTTAGTCAGAAGCACCAGGCAATAAAATTGGCAACATTAGTTGCCATGGTATTGGTTTTATATGAAAACTGCACTAAACAATTATGTACAATTGTGCATATGTGACCAGAAAGTAAAAGGCAAGTTTGGCAACTATTCATTTGGACATTTTCTTTTATTTTCTCTAAAATTCACATTGTATAAATACTGCTGCACAACCTCTCTTTTTTTCATTTGTTCCAATCAAATTTCTCTCCCACTTATTCCAGCATCTTTTCTGACTGAAATAGCCCTCAGGGCTGCAAAGCAGGAACCAAGAATGTTAATGAAGTGGTATAGGAAAGTCAAAAGGAAAACAAAGCAATGAAACATTTTTTTAATGAAAATGAGCTCACAATTAAATATGTGCAAATGAGATTTATATGTGGAGAACAAATTTACTTTGAAGACCAGGGGCCTGTGGGATTTTGGAGATTTATTACATGTTTTTGAGATTTATTACATCTCATTTTCATTGTATACAACTTTTAACATTGCCATTGTGCTATATGGCTCAGAATCTTGCAATGTTATATATATATATAAAAAAACCCTAACAAGACAGATGGGGTGAGTGGGGGAAGTTTGAGGTATGGAAGACAGAGCAGTGGAGTGAGAGAAAGTATGAAATCTGGTTTCTACAAGGAATAACTCAGTGGAAATCTGTCATAAAAATGCCCTACTATTTGAGAACAGTGACAAAATATATTTGCAACTCAGTCATCTTCAGCCTCACCCATACCCCCACAAGTTCTTGAGAAATGCAACACCACAAAATGAAGTATTAAAATCATTCAACTAAGTAAACCTATTTTTCAAAACAAGGGATGGCACCATGCCTGAGTGCTGGAATGCCGAGTTGCAAATTTGCTCCAAAAAACGTAATGAACCCACTCTCACTTTGGCCTTCTAACTTTTAACATGTTCTCTAACTAAATTACTCAGCTTTTTGGCTTAACTCATCTACAGCAGCTGTGAGTAGATATATTCCCAATATGGGTTCCATTTGCTGACCAAACAATGGAAAGAAACACTTTAAAACATTTAATGGGGTCTTTTTGCTCATTAAGTTGTATTGATTAGATTTGTTGTTTTTTAATCTCTTATTTTATTTGTTTTAACATCTGCACCCACTTTTGGACCAAATCTTCATGGTTTTCATTTAACCTTTCTAAAAAAGGCAGAGGAACTCACTAATGTTTCAGAGTACACAGTCTTTCTTTACTATTCACAATTGCTTTATATGCACACTGCATATAGTTAAGTGTTATTACTTTGTAAGACCAGTGCATAATCTTTAAAGAGATTCAGTGGTATTCAAGGTAACTCTCTCAGCAGGCCAGTAATTTTCCAACAACACTGTAGTTGATTTTCACTCTGTATGTGTACTTGTGTGTGAAGGTCGCCCAAAGTTTTCCTTATAGATCTCTGGGAAATTACTGAACTTCAAGAGGAATTTCACTGAATTCCTGAAAAAAAAATGTTTGGGTAGTTAAAGGACATTGAGGTCTCCAGCTTTTTAAACCACAAGATCACTTTTTCAATATAAGAGCAATGTAAGATCTACCTCAAACCCAAATACCCCTGCCCCACTTCCTTCCTGCCCCTTCTCTGAGGCCCCACCCCTGCTCCACCCCTTCTCCAAGGCTTCACCCTGCTCACTCCATCCCCCTTCTTCCCAGAACATCATTCACTTTCACCAGGCTGGGTGGGGGCAGGGAGGTAGGAGTATATATTCTGGTTTTGGGCCAAAGGTTTCAGAGTGTGGGATGGGCTCTGGGCTTAGTCCAGGGTGGGGTTTTGGGATCCAGGAGGGGTTTCAGGGTGCAAGCTCTGAGAATGAGTTTGGGTGCAGGGGGACTCGCATCTGGGGCAGGAGGTTGAGTGCAGGAGGAAGTTCAGGGCTGGAACAGGGGTTCAGGATACAGGCTTTGGCTGGGCACCACTTAACTGAGACAGCTTCCGGGTTCTGGAACAGTGGGGTTAAGGCAGGCTTACTCCTGCCCCTGCACCACTTCTGAAAGCATCTGGTATGTATAGTAATGGTGCCATGTGCCACCCCTCAACTGTAGGCACTGAGCCCACAGCTTATACTGGCCACGGTTCTCTGTTACTGATCAATGGGAGCTGCAGCAGTACTGTCTGCAGGCAAGGACAGCATGTGGAGACCTCCTGCTCTGCCTCTCTGAGGCTGCAGGGACATGTCAGCCACTTCCAGGAGCAACACTTACCATCGGGATAATGACTCCAGCTGCGACAGGTTAGGCATTTTAGAACTCACTACTCAAAGAATTAAATTTAAGGATAAGAGAGAAATGAAAATAATAAAATGCACAGACCAGTCTAAAACCAAAAACAACACACTTTGCAAGTAGTAAAAGAAGTAACAACAACTCCCTCACATATGTGTTGGGTCAGGAGATGAGAGGGAAGGACAGTGTGTGTTTGTGAGAATGACAGACACACACACAGTGTGTGAAAGTGACAGAGATTTGCATTGCCAATCTCCCTCCATCCCCTTCTCTCTGTGTGGAGATAGGGTACAGAAGCAGGGGGAAGGAGGGACACCCTGACATCAGCGCCCTCACTCTTCTTCCTTCCACACCCTGCATAACAAGCAGGAGGCACCCAGGGGGGCAACTCCAAGGCAAAGGGCAGGAGCAGCATGACAGTGTGTGGAGGGCAACTGAAGTGCCAGTGCTTGATAGCTTCCTGGCCAAGCCAGTCAGGATCAACGGTCAGAGGCTACAAGATCTGCTGATAGACCCCATTCTATGGTTGGTGGCCACTGATCTAGACTAAATATACACTGTGTAGTAAAATTATACAGAAAGTGTTTTACACCAACTGAATTTTAACTTTCAGGGATCCTCAGATTTATTTTTTTTGGGGGGGGGGGGGCAAACACAGAAATTCCCAAAATTATTTTTTTTTTAATTTGGACTGCTAAATAATTAATATAATCCACAAAATTACTATGCCTCTTTCTAGTAAATAAATCTGGCATGCAAAAAAGGAAAAGAGAGAGAGGAAGATAGGAAACAATTACTTAAGATTAGGGATGTTAAATTTCAATTAATCAGCTAATCAAGTAGTTGGAATTTCCATCGACTTCTCGATTAGTCAATAAGAGGGCTCTCACTACATTTAAAGGCAGAAGAGCAGAAGGGAAATGCAGTTTCAGTCTTTGAAATGCAGTAAGAGCTCTTGTACATTTCAAAAGCAAAAGTGCAGCAGTCAGAACTGGTGCAAGCGGGGACTGCTTCAGTCTCTGCTTGCACCGTTTCCCCACTGTGCATCTGCCTCTCCTGTCCCCCACAGAGATGGTGCTGGGGGGAGCCAACTTTTTAGATGGCTCTCCCACCACTGGCTACTGCTCCCCCACCTTGCTGCCTCTCTTTGATAGAGGCAGCTGGGGGTGTGGGGAAGCTGTTGGATGAGTCACTGTTCGACTATCCGATAAGTTTATACTTAACACTAGTCACTTACATCCCTACTTATGATAATTTTAATAAGTATCTGATTATCCTTAGTTCATACATTCTGTTAATGATTATATTGACATGAAAAATCACTTTGTACATTGTAATAAAATCCTTAACTTTTGTACACTGAGTACATATATATACTCTCACTCAGTATAGTCATAACCAGTATATGTATATATTTAAATTTGTAATTCCCAATGTGTCTAAAATGTTCATATATATGTTCTGTGGCTTAGATTTCAGTGTGATCACAGACATGTAATATAAAAATGCTCAGTGCTAACTATGAAATATTTTGAGCTTGCTGATTGAATGCATAGTGTAATAAGTTGTTAAATGCCTTAATACTAAGACATATATTACCCATTTTGTAAAGGGCATGCACATAATTTCATGGAAAAATAAGCTGGTGGTTCTGTTACTCTAATGTCATTCCAATGAAATGAATAGACCCAGGCTTCCCAAGGCATGGCTTCAAGTGTGTGAACCTATTCATGGAAGCACTTTAGTATGACCCATCTCCGCCATCTTTGATTCTTTGTATTGCAGATTAAACTAACAATAAGTTTTGGACCATTTTGAACAGTGACTGCCAATAATACTGTATTGAGCAGTAGCTTTGTAACATGGGTAATGAAGTATCGTATATTTTCACTTACAATCTGATCTAAGGCCCGGATCCTGCAAACACTCATTAATTTGTTAAACTTTTAAGTGTGTGAAAAGTATAGCTGCAATCAATGGGTCTAGAGATGAACAGACTAATGTACTAGGCTACTTTGACTTTGGTAAGTAAATAAATCTGTGGATATACCCACACTTGCTTGCATTTTAAGTTCTTAAAAGGGCAGTATTTCCTAAGTGTCGCTGTGGATTTCATTAAACCTTGTCTTTTAACATTTATAAGGCTTAATTTGAAGTTTTCAAAGATCCAAGTTAAGATTTGAAGCTACAATTACAGAGTAGCACAAGTGAGTTGTTTGAAAAGTTGCTATTAGGGTAATTTTTTAAAAAAAGGAAAAACTCATATTTTATGGGAATTAAATGTCAGAATCGCAGCATTCTGTCGTCATCACAACCAGGAAGCAGAACCATTTTTAGTTTGTTGAAACTGAAATTAGGAATAGATCCCATTATGTACAGAATGAATACATGATGGTGTGGGGTGGCATATAGCATAAATGTGTCATTAGCATAAGCTTAGTTTGATCACATTACTAAGTAATGGGAAAGCCAAAGTAAGTTATCCAGGTTATTTCAAATACAGGGCTAGCACATTATCTTCTACATGTACTGTAAACTGCCTCATACATTTTTGGGACAGATGAAATAACAATGACAATAATTTTCTGTATAGAAAATTTTAATGGAAAAAATAGTTTTTAACACTGTTAATATAATTACTTCAGTTCAGAAGCCAGATTCTCTTACAGTGATTCCCGCTGCAAATTTCTCAAACCTTTAAAAATGATCTAAAATAGATTTTTTTATACATCATGTCAGCATTTGAATGTTTTGAGATGTTGTACCTACCTGTGCAAGAAGCAAATCTTTTATCCCATGGGAAACGAAGAATTCTTCATTTGCAATGTTATGAACTCCAGGTTTTGGCCCTTGAGTCTGCCTCTGTGTGGTGTAATTTCAAGGGAGAGAGGTTGGAATTCCAGATTTAAGGAGGAAAGAGGAAACATTTGTCTGGAAAGTTAGTGATTTTTTACTATCGTATTTCTTTGACGCTCAAGGGGCTGGATTGCTAGAGATGGATATAGTGATGTGGTTGAAAGTGCATAATAAATGTAGTTCATCACATAGCTCTGCAGTTGACCACCTAGAACTTGTTCAAACTAATACTGTAAAAGTACGATGTGAGATCCAGTTTTCTAGCTCTATCTAATAATACCTTCTAATCAACTCTAGTACCCTCAGCCCAAAAAAAGCAATAGTATTTGTGTTCTAACACACGGTTGCTTTGTCTTGATAGCTTTATAAGATGTTAATTAAATCAAGCTAGCTAGAGCTATCTAATATTATCTTTAAATCCTAGTCCAGAGTTTCTACCATGCATGTGCAGAATGTGTGTGTGTGTGTGTATGTCTGTACAACAATGTGTAATGTATGTGTGTATTTTTGCAATTAAATCAATATACAAAGAGATTAAAGGTTTATGGTTCTTGGAAATGCTAGGAACACAGATTATTATTGTCATAGAATTTATTTAAAATGTCTGCAGAAATATTTGTTAGAGAAACAGCCATGGACTTCTGGGAGCCTTGTCTACTACTTTAATTGAAGTTCGTCTAGTAAAGATTTAAATTGAGTTGGCACCTATGGATCATCAAATGCTGATGCTTCATTTGGTCATTTGAAATTAGCTTGCAGTTCTTTGATTTCTGAAAATGGGAATCAGTATAGCTCTTCTCTTTTCTTACCAACTTTAGTTTAAATATAGATTTGTATTTTCATAATTTCTTAGTCCAGGATGACTGTGTAGATACTTTGACACAGCTTTTCTAATTGATCCCAACTTCTTGTGGGACACAGAGGCAAAGTCCCATGCTCCTGTAATGAACATTTTTGGGCAGCGGTGCGGTGATAAATTAATATCCAAATCTCAAGTCATTCAGTATAACATCCTTCATGTTGCATCACACAAGGAGACTGTGTGGTTTGAGATGACTTTAAAATCTGAGAGTTTTTTCCAAGCTCTGAGAAGAATTCCCAATGAAATATGCTTGTTGTTGTTCTGGCTGGCATGCCAATATTTTTTCTCCTTCAGAACTATCAATGTTTTTTTTTTCTTTTCAGTTGACATATTTTTCTGTTGTTGTTTTCTGTAATGGAGAACTGAAACATCCCTAAAATCTAACAAAAAACAGAGCTTTTTATCTTGCTCATTAAAAAAATAGCATAGTCCTAGCCAAGAATGGTAGAATAATAGAAATTAGAATAGAAAAGCAGAGTGGTAAACCCTTCAGCCAGGGTAGAATTCTTTCTTGTGATAAATTTTGTGTTGCTTTGTCCAGTCCAGTTTAAAACATCTTTGCTTAATCCCCAATCTGTCAAGAAGTCCTCTTACCATTGTAAGTACGTTTTAAAATGTGTTTATTAATCATCATTATAACAATGTGGAGGTGTCTCTCATTTATTTTAGGGATATGTTAGGTTGACCATAGAACATACACCCTGGCTTTTCAAATATGAGCTTCAATTCTCTTTATTTTATTGTTGCACATTTTATAGCAAGTAAGAGATTATGCTGTGGTCTAGATCTGTAGAGTTTCCAGGGTTCCACTTCTGTATAGGGTATCTGGATTCCTTTTGGAGACTTTTCTTTCAAAGGAAGAGAAAATTCTTTAGCTCTGTTAGTCATCTTAATCTGTTACCTATTGTTATCGTTTTCCTATTTCCCCATAATGAACCAATTCATTTTCTGGATTTTTGAATGCCTTTCTATCAGACATGTTTGTCATTCACTTTGTAATTCAGCTATATATGGGATATGTGTTATATGAAATGGAAATTTTTAAGACAACTGGATTGCTATACAGCCTACGTTTCTTCCATATCCTTTCCTTTTTTTTTCTTCCTTACATCATGTATGTGTCAACAAGTAATGGGGGCTTCTTACTAGATGTGCATTCAAAGTCATTAGCCTTAGACAAATTGTCTTTTCCACACAAACCATCCAGGATTCCAGAGAGCAGTGGAACACATCCCTCCTCTTTACTGCCTTTCTGTATTCAGTTTATTGTTCAGCCTACCTAGCTTTTGAGAAAAATCAGAATTCAGCTGAGGGGGGTGTCCTCATTTTGTTCTTTTTAAGGCTTCAGAAAGAATGTGCATTATATAGGCTCTTGTCATTTTTGTTTCTCTAGCAATTAGGTTGTTACTCTTCACAGGCATTTAGATCTTGACTGCAGATTTTCTTTCTTTCTCTATTTTTCTGGACAGAATCCTGTAGAAGTTATCTCTGTCTTCCCTCAGATCTTCTAACCTCTTCAGTGGATCTGGAAATTCTTTCATCAATTTTTAATTGTAGAGGTGTGTGCCTTGTCTTCTGGATCCTCAGAGTTGGAACAGGTTAGGGCTGCATGTCTCTTTAATTTCGTCCGCTAATCTCAGGATGCAATTAGAGATATTCTGAACATGAGATAATCAGTGATTTCAGCATTAGTGAACCAGAGATCTGGTTCCTTCCATTTCATGGTAGCTTCAATCCAGCATTTGTGGCAGATTTCTGAGAGTGAATGCATGCTTCTGTGACTGGATGGATGCTTTCACAGTCCCAGTGTGTCATTCAGGAAACAAGATAGTCAACATGAAATTATTTGATATGGTAATTGTATTTTTCCTTTAAATACTATTAAAAAGAATGTCAGATTTACTGGTTGTGCCGGAATTAAAGAGAACTTTGATTCCAGTAAACCATATTGCATACATATGTGTACAGACAAGGTTGCAATATTTCATTCGTGATCCTGGGGCAAAAGTGAAAGCCTTACTCAGTTTGTATGCAGTCATTCTGCCACTGAATTCAGTTGGAATTTTGAATGAATACAGACAGAATAAAATCTCAGTAAGGACATCAAAGTTTGCTCTAATATACATCCAAGATAATTTTGCTGTATTTGGTATCTTTCTGTTAGTGTAAATGTACAGTATTGTTTACCTTTACAATAGGATTTAAATATATTCACATATTTCAGAACTGTTCAAACAAGCCTTTTTGTAATAGTAAAACCATGAATTTTTTATCCAAAATGTTGAATGAAATACCAGTATGTGAAATTGCTCAATTCCTAGAGCATTGGTTCAGCTTCTGAGAATAGTTATTTTTCTGTACATCTGAGGGTTTTAGGCTGTGTCCTAGAATTTAACGTTTTGTCATGTATTTAATTCTGTTGTCATCTCTGTTTTGTTTTTTTATCTCTGTAGATTTATGCTTACATATTTGAAAACATCAAATCGGTTCAATTAGAAGCTTTACTTCTGTCTTTGCTAAGCCTGGTGGTGCTCATTCTTGTTAAAGAACTGAATGAAAAATTTAAAAGAAAAATTAAAGTAGTTCTTCCTATTGATTTAATTCTGGTAAGTATGAAATCAAATATCAGACTTCTAGCCTTTTCAAGCTTGCACTTCTTTGTTTAATCTGTGAATGCTCACTATGTTATCCATGGCCACACCTGCCACTTATGAAATGTAGAGCTAATTTGCATGACTGTATGTTAATGTATGAACAGGAAACAGTTTGGATAAATAATTTAAAAAGTCGCATATGTTTTCCATTTATAGAACATTTTTCATATGCTTTCTGTTGCTTACATTAATATAAGAACATGTGGTCTAAAATGTTAATATGAGCAATTAGAAGTATAAAAGCAAAAAATGTAATTGGTATGTTTTTGTTCTGAAAAGGTAAGGGATGAATGTTGGTTAGCTGTAGTTAAACATTGCTTTTTACATTTATTTTTGACAACATCAGCACTGAAACTATCATTTTCTATCATTTCCAATTTTCTTTTCACACTGTGCGTGTTAAATAGAAATTAGCTACAGTGCTGTAGGTACTTTACATTCAGATTTCAAGATCAGGCACCCAGAGTTAGGATTTTGTTTCCACAGAACTTCTTGCACAAAGTAAACAGACTTTGAGAGAACTCTGAAGTGATATTCAGTATACTAGCTTTATACTTCTGTTTTCTTTGGAGTCTCTTAGACAAAAGGAGACACATTCTAAGGAAGAGAAATGCTGAAGCTCAAACATCAGATATTACATAGGTCAATATAGTAAACTACTTTGGGCATTTTTTCATAAAGACCAGGGCCAATTTGCAGTCACGTTAAATTAATTACTATATATTCTGTATGCTGCTGAATTGACTGGAGAGTTTTTGCAGGCTATCTCTGATAAGATTTGGCATCTAAAAGCCTGTAGAATAATTGTGCTTTTACGGAAGATAGGTAATGTGACACCAGTTTTCAAAAAAGTTTGTAGAAGTGATCCTGGCAATTACAGACCAAAAGCTTCAGAAGGGTAGCCGGGTTAGTCTGTAACTGGAAAAGTCTACATACAGAATTGCCAAACACATAGACTGACAATTTGTTGGGGAAAAGTCAACATGGTTTCTGTAAAGGGAAATCATGCCTAACTAAACTACTAGAATTCTTTGAAGAGATCAACAAGCATGTGGACAAGAGCTATCCAGTGGATATCGTGTACTTACATTTCTAGGAAGGCTTTGACAAGGTCCTTCACCAAAGGCTCTTAAGCAAAGTAAGTTGTCATGGGATAAGAGGGAAGGTCCTCTCATGGATTGATAACTGGTTAAAAGACAGTAAACAAAAGGTAGGAATAAATAGTTAGTTTTCAGATTGGAGACAGATAATTAGTGATGTTCCACAGGGCTCTGTTCTGGGACCAGTCCTATTCAAAATGTTGGTTAGCTGTAGTTAAACATTGCTTTTTACATTTATTTTTGACAATATCAGCACTGAAACTATCATTTTGTATCATTTCCAATGATCTGGAGAATGGGGTGAACATTGATGTGGTAAAATTTACAGATGGCACTGAACTGCTCAAGATAGTTAAGTCCAAAGCACACCGAAGAGCTTCGAAAGGATCTCACAAAACTAGGTGACTGAGCAACAGAATGGCAGATGAATTTTAATGTTAAATTAAATGCAAAGAAATGTGTTTTGGAAAACGTAATCCCAACCATACATGTACAATTATGGGGACTTAATTAGTTATTTCTACCTGAGAGAGATTTTGCAGTCATGGTGGTTAGTTCTCTGAAAACATCCACTCAGTGTGCAGCAGCAGTCAACAAAACAAACAATGTTAGGAATAATTTAAAAAGGGCTGGAGAATAAAACAGAGTGTATCTTATTGCCTCTATATTAATACATAGTACGCCCACATATTGAATACTGAGTGCAGATGTGATTGTCTCATATCAAAAAGATATTTTGGCATTGGAAAAAGTTCAGAAAGGGCAACAATTGTTAGGGGTTTGGAATGGCTGCCATATGAAGAGATATTAATAAAATTGGGACTTTTCATCTTAGAAAAGAGGAGACTAAGGGGGATATGATAGAGGTCTATAAAATCATGACTGCGATGGAGAAAGTAAATAAGGAAAAGATGTTTACTTGTTCCCATAACATAAGAACTAGGATCACCAGATTTAAAACAAGCAAAAGGAAGTATTTCTTCACACAATGCAGTCAAGCTGTGGAACTCCTTGCCAGAGGATGTTGTGAAGATCAGGACTTTAACTGGGTTCAAAAAAGAACTAGAGGAATTTGTGGAGAATAGGTCCATCAATGACTATTAGTCAGGATAGGTAGGAATAGTGTCCCTAGTCTCTGTTTGTCAGAAACTACGAATAGGTGACAGGGAAGGGATTGATTGATGATTACTCATTTTGTTTATTCCCTCTGGGGCACATGGCATTGGCCACTGTTGGCGGACAGGATACTGGGCTAGATGGACCTTTGGTCTGACCCAGTATGGCCGTTCTTATGTTGTTTATGCACAAAACTGTCTGATTTCAAACTGTCAGACATGTGATCAGTTTTATTTACTGTTTGTTTCCAGTTACTTGGATTTCCAGTTACATGTATTTCTCCATGTTTGATGTCCGTGGAACCACTCAATTTAATTTGCTTAGCTTCAACAATACAAAGAATATAAAACCATAGAAATGTAGGGTTGGGAAGAACCTTGAGAGGCCATACATTTCCTGTACTGAGGTACCCAGTACCATGTGTACCTAGAACAGCCATGAGGTTAACTTATTCTTAAAAACCTCCAATAATGGGATCTTTACTACCTTGTTTGGTAACCTGTTCCAATACTTAAGTATCCTTATATTAGAAAGCTTATCCTACTAACTAACCTAAATCTCCCTTGCTGCAGGTTAAGCCAATTCATTCTTGTCCTGGCTTCCGTGCACGTGCAGAACAGTTGATCGCTGTCCCCTTTATAATAGCCCTTAACATATTTGGTAACCCTTTTACCAAATCCTGCCTTCTCCTCCCCCAGTTTTCTTTCATCATGATTGCACACGCCCAATTTCTTTAACCTTTCCTTCTGGGTAAGTTTTACTAAGTCTTTTAAACTATTGTTATTGCTCGCTCTCTGGACTCTTTCCGGTTTGTCTCCATTTTTCTTAAAGTGTGGTGCCCAAAATTGGATACAGTTCTATAGTGGAGTCCTCACCAGTGTTGAGCAGAGCAGGACAATTACCTCCTTGTCTTCACTATGGTGCTACATTGGTGCAGTTGCATTGATGAATCTGTGCCAATGTGGGATGTCTGGTGAAGACCCTCTGTGTCAGTGAGAGAGCAGCCACTTCAATGAGCTGTGGAAGTGATGTTGGTGGGAGACCATCTCCCACTAACATAGCGCAATGTAGACACTTAAGTTGCTTGGGAGGAATGTGGAGGGGCTTTTACCCACCCCTGAGTAATGCGACTTATGTTGATGTAAGAGGTAGTATAGACAAGCCCTTAAAAACAATGCTCCTCTTAATTCACCCCAGAATTTTAGCCTTTTACACAGCTACATCACTCTAGAGATGTGTATTCAGTTTGTGATCCACTATAACTTCTAGATCCTTTATAGCAGTACCACTGCCTATCCACTTATTCCCCATTTTTATTCATGTGTTTGTGCTTCATTTTACACTTGTCTTTATTAAATTTCATCTTCATGATTTTAGAGCTATTCTGCAATTTATCAAGGTCAATTTTGAATTTTCATCCTATCTTCCAAAGTGTTAGAAACTCTTCCCAGCTTGGGGTCATGTTCAGATTTTATAAACATGCTCTTCATTCCATTTCTCAAGTCATTAGTGAAAATATTGAATAGTACTGACCTAGGAGTGAACCCTGCAGAACTCCACTTGATACATTCTGCCAGTTTGGCAGTGAATCATTGATAACTACTCTTTGATTATGCTTTTTCACAAGTTGTGCACACACTTTATAGTAGTTTCATCTATACCAGTGGTTCTCTATCAGAGGGGCATATCCTTCAGAGGAACACAGAGGTCTTCCAGTGGATCCATCAACTAATCTACATATTTTTACAACCAGCTACATAAAAAGCACTAGCAAAGTCAGTACAAACTAAAATTTCATACAGATAATGACTTGTTTGTACTGCTTTATATGCTACACAGCAGTGTTTTCAAGTGTGCTATGGGCCCACTTTGGAAAAGCTGCTAGAGTGTTTATTTACCTAAAGGGTCTGTAGCCTTTCCTTGGATCCTCTTGTCTAGAAACAATGGGATCTGTGAGGCTCCATGGCTATGGACCCTTTAGGTCCATATTTCTCAAAGTGGTCCATGGATCCATTCTGAGAAACACTGCTTTAGGTAAAGAAAGTGGCGCGGGCTTGCTAGTGGCTTTTCCAAACCAGCCCTCTTTGAGAAACACTGCTATACATAAATCCTTGCTGGCTATTCCTAATAACCCTGGTATCCTCTAGATCAGTGGTTCTCAAAGTGTGGTCCTCCCAGGTGGTCTGCGGCTCACGCTCATCCCCCAGCTTTCTCTCCCATGCAGCGGGGAGCCCGCATTGCTGCTCAAGCCTCATAGTCATTGGGCTCAGCACTGGCCACTGACACCACTCCCCCTCAGGTCTGCTTCTGGCTGCACAGTTCATGTTGATAAATCCAGAGCGGCTCAGAGGGTGTGTGGGGGGAAGAAAGTCTTGATCTTTCTTGCCAGACCCTGCTCGCTTGCTCTGCCTATTTCTCTCTGAGCTGGGTCTATCAGGGTATGTCTACACTAGCTCGTTAGTTCGAGCTAGGTAGGGCAATTAGGGCAAGCGGAGCTGCAAATGAAGCCCGGGATTTAAATATCCCGGGCTTCATTTGCATGTTCCCGGGCACCACCATTTTTAAATGGCGTGGAATGAGGAGTAACGGTAGTTTGAATTAGGATCTTTAATTCGAACTACCTACTCTGAGCCGCGGGCACGGAGTTCGGACTAAGGGGGATTTAAAAATGCCGGCGCCCGGGAACATGCAAATGAAGCCCGGGATATTTAAATCCCGGACTTCATTTGCAACTCCGCTTGCCCTAATTACCCTACCTAGCTCAAACTAACGAGCTAGTGTAGACGTACCCTGCGAGAAAGTCAGGGCTTTCTTCCCCTCCCCCACTTCTTCCCCACCCTCTGAGCCATTCTGGGTTTATCAACATGGGCTGCACGGCTGGAAGGGGGCCTGCAGGGAGTGGTGCTGGCAGCTGGTGTGGAGCTTGGTGACCGCGAGGACTGAGTGGCAACGCAAACATGCAGCCAACCTGTGTAAGGCGCCGTGTGCCCCAGCTCACTGAGGAGCACTGCGGAAGACCTACCTGATATACCCAAGTGCAGAGGCTAAGAGATAGCTTGGGCAGGCACAGGCAGGGGCCACAGCTACAGGGGACCCTTCACCTGGGGCGATCGCTGCAGTGCAGTGGCAGGTGCTCCTATATCCCCCCTCATGTTCAGCCTAGCCTTCCTGAATTCTGCCCCCCAGGTGCAGTGCAGGGCAGCCTGGAGCAGCTACAGGCCTGGGGGACACAGGACACACGGACAGCCCTGTGTGCATTGGCAGAAATGCCCCCTGCAGCTGGGAGCAGGGGCTGGGGAGGGGAGTGTTGGGCTCAAAGCCAAACTTCTTGGACCAGGAAGCGATAGCCACAGCCCTGTGGAGCCAGGGCAAGGGCAGCAAGATGGGACCCCAGACTACCCTCAGCCCCTGGCTGTTTACCCACAGCCCCCTGCATGCCAGGTAGACTGCTGAGTGTCAAGCTCCTACAGCACCAGTCAGGCTCTGGGGATGAGCTCTGTCCAAGCCCAGCCCCAAAGCTTCGCTTACAGCCCACCACCGCACGTCCAGCCTCCAGCACAGACACCCCTGTGTCCCAAGCCCTCCCAGGCTGGTGGGGAAGCCAGGGGAGTGCTGTTACAAACACCTGACTCCGGGAGTTGGGGCTTCAATCTGTTTAATAATTTAAATTAAACCATTCTCCCTAACTGTAGCACTAGCAAAATGGCTCAGGAGTAATTATGTAATTAACAGTGAGTTTCCATTAGCAACTGGCAGTTCATGGAAAGATTTTCATTGAACCAGATGGTCCACGGGCCAAAAAGTTTGAGAACCATTGCTCTAGAAGCTTACAAACTGATTGTTTAATAAATTGCTCTGGTAAATTTCCAGGTATCAAAGTTAGACTAACTGGTCAATAATTCCCTGGGTCCTCTGCTTCCTCTTTTTAAAGATAGGTATTATGTTTACCCTTTTTCAGTCCTCTGGGACCTCCCCTATCTTCCATGAGTTCTCAATGATAATCACTAATGGTTCTGCGATTACTTCTGGAACTTCCTTCAGTACCCTGGGGTGAATTTCATCAGGCCCTTCTGACTTGAATACATCTTACTTTTATCTAAATATTTTTAAATAGTTCTCTTCCTGTTACAGCTCGTGTTTCCTCCCCCTTGTTAATATTTACTGTGTTTAGCCTCTGGTCACAATTAATTTTTTAGTAAAGGCTGATCTAAAATAATGAGGAGTCCTGTAGCACCTTTGAGACTAACAGATTTATTAGGGTTTGATGTCTGTTATTAGTTCCTCTTCCCCACTAACCTACATTTTCCTTTAGCTTTCTCTTCTTCTTAATGTATTTATAGAACCCCTTCTTATTAGCGTTTATATCCTTTATCAGTGTTATGTCACCAGGCGTATGGAATTGCTGTATTTGGAGCTGGGTGAAACTTTTTTTTCAGACAAAAGGTGTAGGTTTGGATGAACCAAAACATTTTGTTGGCTTCATGTCAATGTTGTCAAAACATCAGTTGGAAAAAACCCTCTAAAACTATTCTGAAAAATGAAACATTTTAGTGTTTCATTTTAAAATGTCTTTTTATTTTTAAAAAATTAAAAATTAAAAAATATTCAAAAAAGCTTGACAACAAAACCTTTTATTTCAGATTGAATGAAACATCCCCAACTGATTTCTTTCTGACTCTTTGGTTTGCCAAAACTTTCATTTTTGTTTCGATTTTTCACAAAGACAAGCAGACAGAAAAGTCAGTTATTCTCATAGCTGTGCCCAGGTGGCTCTCTCTGTAGAAAAACTATTTAACACATAGTCCCTGAGAAAAAGGTAGGCTGCATGTTCACTTTACTATCAAAATGTTAAAGTATTGTTTCTAGAGGGAAGTGACACTTTTTTTTTCTTCATATAGCTCAGTAAGATCCTGTTGAAGTTTGTAAGTGCTTTTCAAAATTAATATGAAAATAGACTCTGTTCCTTTGAATTTTCTGCTATAGTGGATTGGAGAGATAATTAGAATACAGTAGCTCTTAGCTGTGTCCATAATGATGTAGATTGGATAGAATTTAATAGTCTCTTAGCCACACGTATAAGCCCTCTGGGAGATACAAGCTTCATTTGGAAGTTTGAAACACAGCAGCTTGTAATACCAGAGACTTTTGGTGTTAGCAACATCTAAAACTCTAGAATGGTTTAGAAATATTGTTACGACATAGCTGGACCCCATGGACATTGCAAGACCTAACTATTTGTTGAGGGACTATTCTATTGTGGGAATATGCCCCATAACTGGCAGAAAGTAAACAGAAGACAGGGCCTAAGCTGGAAGCAATTTCATGTTTAAGCAGGAAAGGATGAGCTACTATCCAGTTAGAAAAGTATTTGTATAGAATGTTTCAGGAATGATCAGAGACCTAGTCAGCTACTAGTGAAAATACTGTGAGGAAGTGAGTCAGACAGAGGGGAAGTCAGAGGGTATTTGTGGGAATGCACAGGCAATAAGCCACTAGACCTAATCCACCACAGCCTACAGGAGATGCTGTTGTTCAAGGAAAGACACATGCTGATTTGTCAGGGTACAGTGGAATTCTTCAGCCAGTTTGCAACTGATACAAAAAAACAAACAAACATAAAAATAACCTGAAAATGACATGGATGGCTTGAAAAAAATCACAGAAAAAACTCATGCACACAAATCACGTGGAGCAGATCCTCATCCTGGTGTAAATTGTGATCGCTTCACTGGAGTCAATGGAGCTATGACAGTTTACTTCACAGAATAATAGAACTGGAAGGAACCTCCAGATGTCATCAAGTCCAGTCCCCTGCACTCATGGCAGGACCAAGCACCATGTAAGCCAATGACAGATGTATATCTAACCTGCTCTTAAAAATCTCCAATGATGGTGATTCCATAAGTTCCCTAGCACTTTTTTCCAGTGTTTAACTGTCGTGAGAAGTTAGGAAGTTTTTCTGTATGTCCAACCTAAATCCATCTTGCTGCTATTTAAGCCCAATGCTTCTTGGTGAAGAAGAAGAATTTTTCTCCCTCCTTCTTGTAACAAACTTTTAGATACATGAAAGCTGTTATCATGTCTCATCTCAGTCTTTTTTCCCGACTAACAAACCCAGTTCTTTCAATCTTCCCTCATAGATCATGTTTTATATACCTTTAATAATATATGTTGCTCTTCTGTGGACCTTCTCCAGTTTGTTCACATCTTTCCTGAAATGTGGTGACTAAACTGGACACAATACTCCAGTTGAGGCCTAATCAGTGCAGAGTAGAGCAGAAGAATTACTTCTCATGTCTTGCATACAACACTCTTGTTAATACATCCCAGAATGATGATTGCTTTTTTTGCACGAGAGTCAAACTGTTGACTCACATTTAGCTTGTGATCCGCTATTATCTCTAGATGCCTTTCCACAGTACTCCTTCCTAGGTAGTCATTTCTCATTTTGTACGTGTTCAACTAACTGTTCCTAAATGGACTGATTTGCACTTGTCTTTATTGAATATCATCCTGTTTACTTTGGACCATTTCTCCAGTTTGTCCAGATCATTGAGTTATTATCCTATCCTCCAAAGCACGTGTAACACCTCCCAGGTTGATATCATCTGCAAACTTTAAATGCATACTCTTTATGCCACTGTCTAAATCATTGATGAAGATATTGAGCAGAACTGGTCCCAAACCTGAGCCCTGTGAGACCCCACTCAGTATGCCCTTACAGCATGACTGTGAACCATTGATAACTACTCTCTGGGAATGGTTGTCCAACCAGTTATGCACCTACCTTATAGAACTTCTATCTAGCTTGAATTTCCCTACTTTGATAGTGAAAAGGTCATGTAAGACTGTACCAAAGTCTAGCCACATCTACCACTTCCCTCTTATTCACAAGGCTTGTTATCCTGTTAAATACAGGCAGTCCCCGACTTACGCGGATCTGACTTATGTCGGATCCACAGTTACGAACGGGGCTCCCACGGAGGACACGGACTGCAGGACCTCGTGGTCCTGCCACCTGTGTACTCCGGGGCTTTCTCCGCGTCTCCCTGGTCTGCAGACCAGGAAGACGCGGAGCAAAGCTGCGGGGGGGGGGGGCTTGGGCAGTGAGGCAGCCCAGGCGTGCCTGGGCTGGTCCGCTGCAGGCTTCCCCGAGGCTTTGCAAAGATTCAGCGGCTGAATCAGGACGCCTGGGGCAGAGCAGATGGGGTGCTGCTGGGTTGGTCCAGTAGCGCCGAGGAGCGGTGCTACTGGAGCAACCCAGCAGCACCCCAGCTGCTCTGCCCCAGGCGTCCCCAAGTCAGCTTCTGCTGAAACTGACCAGCGCTGACTACAGGAAGCCCAAGGCAGAGTTGCTCTGCCCCGGGCTTCCTGGAATCAGCTGCTGATCAGTTTCAGCAGCAGCTGACTTGGGGACGCTTGGGGTTCTTAAGTTGAATCTGTATGTAAGTCAGAACTGGAGGTCAGTTTCAGCAGCGGCTGAATCTGGATGCCAGTTCCGACTTACATACAGATTCAACTTAAGAACAAACCTACAGTCCCTATCTTGTACGTAACCCGGGGACTGCCTGTAAAGCTATCAGTTTGGTTTAGCATGATTTGTTCTTTAAAAATGTATGCTGGCTGTTACTTATCACCTTTTATCTTCCTGATGTTTGCAAATGGATTCCTTAATTATTTACTCCATTATCTTTCCTGGTACAGAAATTAAGATGACTGGTCTGTAACTTCCAGGGTTGTCCTTTTTTCCTTTTTATAGATGCCCATTATATTTGCCCTTTTGTAGGCAAATATAATAGCTAATGGCTCAGGTATCTGCTTAGTCAGCTCCTTGCATGTTCTAGGTTGCATTTCATCAGACCCTGGTGACTTGAAGGCATCTAACTTGTCTAAGTAATTGTTGACATGTTATTTTCCTATTTTAGCTTCTGAACCAATCTCGTTTTCACTGACATTCACCATGGTAGGCGTCCAACTGCCGTCAACCTTCTTGGTGAAAACTGAAATAAAGAAGTCATTAAGCACCTCTGCCAGTTCCACATTTTCTGTTAATTGTTTTTTCCTCTTTATTGAGTCAAGGTTCTACCCTGTCCTTGGTCTTCCTCTTACTTCTAATGTGTTTGTAGAATGTTTTCATGTCACCCTTTTTATGTCTCTATCTAGTTTGAGGTTGTTTTGTGTTGGGCCTTTCTAATTTTGCCTCTACATACTTATGTTTGTATTCATCCTTTGTAATTTGAATGGAATTTAATTTGAATGTATGCAGGGGATTGATAACTCTGTGAAGATCTCCTTACTGAGTCTCTCTTAGCATCACTGTGCGGAGAGCCTCATGTAGATCACATTCCCACAGAACACTATTTGCTGGCCCTAAGAGGGTGGGAATTATAGCACTGCTTCCTTGCTAGTAGGTGCAAGTAGAACCATGCATGGATTGCCCCCTCTATGTGCAGATTCAAAGGTGGACAATAATATTTGGGTAAGAAAATGTATGGGATATATGATATATTTAATACAAATAATAGTTTACAAAAATGAGATGGAGCCAAGAGGAAAATAATCTAAACACCCACGTATAGAAGGACAGATGAGATGATTGTGATGGTCCCTTCTGATGTTAGTCCATGAGCATGTTGCTGCTTCAAAACACTAGAATTTGTTTAAAAATACTTCAGGATGTATCATTTTGTGCTGCATTTTGTTACTGGATCATTGAACATAGATTGCACATCCATAGCTGATATGGGGGAGCAGTTTCTGTTTGGCAGATATGTATTTAAATATGTACAATCTCCTTTAATCTCCAGTGCCATACATTTTCATGTTCCCTTACAAAAATACTGTCATGTTCTACAATAATTGTCCGACACTTTGCAGATTTACTCCTTTGGACCAATTCTTTAAAACTTTTTAGTATTTGGATTTTAGTGAAGTATGAGATTTTATCAGCATAATCCCTACAGATTCTCGTTCTGTATATTGATTTTCTTAGCTATGCCCTCAGTGATTTGCAGCAACAATGGCATCTTGTGAAACTGACAAGATCTATGTTTTCGCATAATATCCCCATGAATATGAACTTCAGTCTTTCTAAACAGAATATTTAATACTTAAATAAAGGTATTTTGTTAACTAGTATGCAATTTTCAAGATGTTAGGGAGGCATCTTATTTACACAGGCATCTTTCTAGTAGGCAGTTTCAGAGAGGAAGAATGATCCAGTGGGTGGGGGTTTGCCTTGGACTTGAAAGATCTTATTTCAGTTCTCTGCTTGCCATAGACTTCCTGTGTGATCTTGGGCAAGTTACTTAGTCTTGCAATGTTTCAGTTCTCCTTCTGTATAATGGGGATAATAGCACATCCCTACTTCATAGGAGTATCATGAAGATAAATACATTAAAGATTGTGACACACTCAGCCATTGCAGCAATATGAGCACCTAACAAATAGAACATTAACATCATTTCTGTGCTGAATTAAATAGATCATTGCAACATCTGTTGGCTGCTACTGTGCTGATATGGAGAACACCTATGGCCTAGAAGTTGTGGGGCATATTCCAGAAGGGTAAGGTGTTGTTTATTTGCTTATGGTTTTAAAATGTATTTATGTTTAGAGAACAGCCCATGAAAGGGCAAATGAAATGAAAATGAAATGTACTTGCAATGCTCATTTCAGCCCTCAAATATAGCCCCACATCGGAGACGTTTGTTGATACCATCCTGAGCAGATGTTCAGTTGCCTATATAGGGATTGTTTCATTATTTTATAGGACAAGGAACTATGAACCAAATGATGCCTTAAGCTGCTCAATGAATATAAGAAAGGTTGAGTGGTAAAACACTTTCCTGTAGTACAACACAACCCTCCAGGCCCCTTTCTACCAAAATAATTCTCCCACTGGCAAGGTGTTATGGAGAAGCTTGCTATGGCAGATGGTAGGTTAGATAACACCCCTCTTTACATCAGTGTTTCTAGACCTTTTCAGTTTATTTCCTTTTAATTTATAAACTGGAATATTGACTCATTCCCCCCACCCTGATGTAATCTCTTGGTGTCTAATAGGAAAATCCTAAGAAATATTTTTGGAGGGAAAAATGTTACCAAATAATGTATTTTTGAATAGTATTTTAACAAATACAGAAGCAGCAGTGACCTGATTCTAACCCAAGTTAAGTTACTGTAAAGACTCCCACTGAGTGTGGTGGACTTTGGATCAGGTCCCAAAAATGAAAACAGACAACTGCCGCCATCACTCGATATTAAGGATGCACATAGAAGTTTGTTTGACTCCCTGCTGACAATCTTGATACGAGGCATGTAGGCCACAGGCTCCTAAATCAGGTAGGTGTTGCAAGGCTGAGCACAGCAAACTCCAAATTCCTTTAAAAAACTGGGCATTAGTTACTATGGTGATTGAGCACATTATAGATACAGGAAATCTACTTCACTGGGGTCCCTGCTCCCAGAATACTACCTGCTTTTTATGGTCATTGTTAGTTTATAAGATTTAAAAATGGGCTTCAGCAAGTAGACCAATTAGATTTTCAACTACTTCTAGGGGTTTCCCCATCTGACATAGGCCCAGTGCATTCTGGAAAGACGAGGAGACCGTGTGCTAGGAGCTTGCAGCAATAGAAGAAAGATATTGGGATCTGTTGAGAGGTCATACTTCCCCATTTGTGAGCATAGAGTTTGAGTGTAGAAAAGAAACTTGTAATGAAAGCAGGGACATCACCTGACATTAATTAAGGAAAATGCTACAAGTAGGATTCATAATCATAGAACTGCAAGCAGGACAGCCACCCCAGAGTGTGTGTGGCAAACTCTTCGGTTTCATGTTTTTGACTACTACAACAAAATGTTCCTTTTCTGTGCCCCTCTCTGCTCCCTCACCATCCCACACTCACAGTGGTTGTCCTTGGTAAGTGAGGTCCCAAAGTTCAGAGGTGCGCCTGTATAAGTTTGACACAAGGAGTACTAATGTGGTCATGCTTACAGGCTACCACTAACGTATTAATTACTGTATGCTTTAAATGAGGTCTACCCAACATGATTCTCAAAATACTAATGTCTGACAGTACCTTTTTACTCTAGTGCTCTTGAGATTGTTTCCACTGTTGATGCAGTAGAAAAAGAGGCAGCAATGATGTGACATTTAGGGCAAAAAGTCCCTTACAAGACATATGTCTCTGTGAGCGTGTATCCATTGCAATTAAACATAACTTTGGATCAGGATTTACCATGCATGTATCAAATCCAATAAATGGATACATGTCTCTGCCTTTGCAGGATACCGGCACCGAAAGCCCCACCCATGAACATCCTCTCTGAAGTAGTTACTGAAGCTTTTGGAGTAGCATTAGTTGGTTATGTAGCATCACTAGCCCTGGCTCAAGGCTCTGCTAAACAGTTCAGATACTCTGTGGATGATAACCAGGTAAAGCATTTTCTTCTCAGTGCCGGAAGATCATAAACTGACTCTTTTGTTTTGGGAACACACAGTAGTCAGGAGCCTAGCAGGTGACTGAGAATGTCATATGTGATCATGATAGAGATACTAGGAAACATCCACTGCAGTCCAAATGAGCTCTGCAAACTGTCTGTGGAGGCTGCTACTGATTCTAAGGGGACACAAGCTTTGGGAACTATCATGGAATGCTTCATTAAGCACCAGCAGTGGCCAGCTTGGGTGTCAATGTGTTCTTCAGTGTGCTAACATAAGGCAGTTTCTTCCAAGGCAACTTGGTGAGGGAAGAATTCTACATGGGCTGCAGACTGGAAAAACAGAGCAGTAACTGGAATGAGCTAGGAACCTGCACCCCCCGAGACACACCTGATCTTACAAACTGGGCCTTGTGCAAAGCACGAGTTTCAAGAAAAGGCTGATTTTGTATAACAAGTAGGAGCAGTGCTGATTCAGAGAGTGCTGCCAAATCCTCAGCCATGAGATCTCCAGTCCTGAGGGTTCCACTCCTCAAGGGACAGGCTGTAGTGTCAGTGGAATGTTTACTGGTTGTTACTGAACCACTGAATCGAGCATGTGAGCTACTTCATTTTGATTGAGTGCTCTGTGAAGATAGTAACTTCAGCAGTTGATGGGAAATACATGTCCTCAGGGACACATTTTCAACTGGATATTGTCCCATGGGCAGATTGGGAATCTTTCAGCTTTTCATCAAGAGTCCATTAGTCAAAATCAAAATTGTTTGTGAAACAAGGTCAGTTTAGCTGAATTTCCCAACTCCAAAACTTGTTGGGGGGAAAAGTTTCAAAATTCCCTAAATATTCCATTTTAACATTTTCAAATAATTTTTTTTTAATTTCAAACTGCCTTTATCTTTTCATATGTACTGAATAAGATTAAACAAAGAAAAAAAGATCAGAATTAAAACTTTTTGAACGTGTATGTGTGTATATATATGTATATGTATGTGTGTGTGTGTGTGTATGTGTGTCTATATATATATATATTTTGATTGACCCAACATGGGAAAAAAATGTTCTGTTTGCAAACTATTTTGTGATTTTGACTTTTCATCCTGAGTCAGGACTGTAAAAATGTTTGAGCACTCTAAAATATTTATGGGATGGGAAGACTGTTTTCCTCCCACTTCTGTCTGCCTGTGGAACTGAAATACCACTCCTGCATTCCCATTGCAGACCAGCTTGGGGTGGATGAACCATGGCTGAATAGTGACCGGAGAGCCCAGTTTTGCTTGGACCAGCCTATGTCTTTTGTAAACATTCAAATCAGTACATTATTGA
The DNA here is from genome assembly GCF_049634645.1 of Pelodiscus sinensis. Classification (NCBI taxonomy): domain Eukaryota; kingdom Metazoa; phylum Chordata; order Testudines; family Trionychidae; genus Pelodiscus; species Pelodiscus sinensis. The sequence continues at coordinate 42,621,278 of NC_134712.1, read as the reverse complement.
GACATGGATATGTCAACTTCTTTGCTCATGTCTTAAAAAATATTCTGCACATAATCTTTCATTAGTTTCTGCTTATGTCACTAAGCCTTGTGTGAAGGAAGGGGATGGCCATAGAGGTGGTAGATGACAGGCATTATAGCAGGAAATGGCAGAAATAAGATAATGCCTCTAGGGCACTTAGGCTTTGTCTCCACTCTGCAGTGGATCAATGCTATAGTAATTGATCCATCAGCAGTTGATTTATCGCAACTGCTTAGATGTGATAAATTGATCGCTGAGCACTCTCCTGTTGACTCTGGTACTCCACAAGGATGAGAAGAGTATCTGGAGTCAATGGGAGAACAGTCCCCCGTGTTCTTATTGCATGGAAGATACCACTACAAGTATGTTGACTTGAGCTATGCTATTTGCGTGGCTGAAGTTGCATAGGGTTGGTGGACGGGGAGGATTTAGTGTAGACCAGGCCTTAGTCTGCAGCTCTTACCATGCTTTTTGTCATAGGTGACTCATGGTAACACTTGAGAAGTGCATTGCCCCCCTATGTTCCCACCAAAAATTTAATTGCTAAGTGGATAGTGCCCCCACATAACTCCCCTTTCCCTCTCTGTGGACTCCTCCACAGTCACCTCTCACCCCTACCTTTAGTGAACACACATGCACAACTGAGCCCTCTAACAGTGTGCTGGTCTGAAGTGGGGGAGGACACATGATCAGGCATCTACACTGGATGAATATGCTACCTATGCCAGTGTCATTAGTAGCCTCAGTGAGTGGGGAGGAGCATAAAGGGTCTCCTTTAGTTCTCACCCTGACTCAGTGCAGATGCTGAAGAACCAAAATCAGACACTGTATTAGAGCACACTGTTCACCTCAGTATGCAGCAGCAGGAGCTTGGTTGACTTCCCCACTCCTATGAGGCTTGTCATGTGTAAGCCTTTGCTCAGAGGTAGTAGCATTTCAGTCATGGATGAGATATAAAGCATGGTAGTAATGAAAGGTACCATATGAATTCAAATTACATTTCTTCCACTTTATTAAGACTTGCCCCCCAAAAGTACAGAGAAATGAGACTTAAGGATAGGCCTGAACATACTTCGGATCTAAGCACCCCCAAACTTTGGGCTGTTCAAAATGTGTCTGGATGTAAATGTGGTTGGAGCCTATCTTTAATAACTAGGAATGCCATTTATTCTCCAACCACAATATATCTCCCTGTTTTACCTTTTAATCTAGCTATAAGCAGATCATTCAAGTTAGTAATGAGTCATAAGAAAGCATAAAGTGCTGGAAGATCTATTACACTGTCTGTTACTGTTTTCCCTAAAAGGTTGTTCTTTATAATTGCTAATATTTACACAGAGAACTCCCATGTTGGCAAGAAATGTTGAAGTGAAAGAACAATAGAGTAAAACAATGTATTCTTTTAAAAAACTTTGCAGGAGCTTTTGGCTCATGGCCTCAGCAATGTGATTCCTTCATTTTTCTTTTGCATACCAAGCGCTGCAGCAATGGGACGTACAGCACTTTTATATAGCACTGGAGCAAAAACACAGGTAACGCATCAGACTTAAAATGGTAAGAAAGCTGAGATTATTGTGTGCTTATCATGTATTATGCTGTTTGTATCCATTTTATTTTCTTGTTCTTCAAATGTAATGTGGAGGAATCAGGCATCAACTTCTGAAACCATTATCAATAACATTATTTCAAACATCATATAAAATCAGTCTGTGAGAGAAGGGTGCCCCTTGTTTTTCCCAGCAACCAAATATGACTTCCCCAATACACAACTTTAGTTTAATATCTCAGGTGGGGGAAGCATGATTCTGCTCTTTTAGCTTGAATATGCTAAAGCCATCCTGAAATGCAAATGGGAGGTGATTTCTTAATATACTTAGATTTTAATTTATTATGAGCTTTCAAGTCTGGCCAAGTGAGAACTCCAGACCTTGTGTTTCTCCTCTGCATGACACACTGCAGAAACTACACTCAAGCCCTTGCATTTTTATTAGCATATTTCACCATCATGACTTAAGAGTCCTCTAGTGGTGAGTGTGGGATTTCACTTTATATAGTGAACTGTTTTACAATTTGATTGGATTCAATGCAACGGATCAGTTTGTGACTAAAATTAATTAAATCCAACTTTTTCAGTTGTTTTATTTTCACTTTATTTTGAAAAACTTGAAAAACAACAAATGGTCTGGTAACACTTTACAGACTAACAAAACAGATAGTTGGTATCATGAGGTTTTGTTGTTTTTTAAGTTGATCCTGTACAGACTAACTTGGCTACCCTTCTGAAGTTTTATTTTGAAAATCAGCCTTGAAAGCCAATCCTAAAAAAGTCATACTGTACCCACTGAAGGTCTGTGTCACGGCGTGTTTGTGTTGTCATCACATGCTTATGTTGTCCGCGATCTATCAAGCCTGTGGCGATGACATGTTCAGCTTCTCCAGGGCAGATGCTAGCAAAACAAAACATAGCAATCCAGATAATCAGAATTAAATCTACATTTACAATAGTATAACTTTTCCATTTGTGTTCATTGTGTTAACTATATTGGACCAAAGTTGTGCTTGACCTTAATTGCAGTTCATGGCCTAAATTAAGTAGAATATTACCCTTGGTGTATGCATGTAGATTATGAACCCTGCAGATCAGATCATATGTTTGTTTTGCACAAGTTGTCATAATATCTAGAGGGTTATTTAGGTCTTTGTATTTCCAAAACACTTTACAAGTATTTGTTGATAACCAAACAGAACCATGTGAGCTAGGTAACTTATACTGAATAATTTAAACAATAAACATCTTTAAAAAGCATTAGGATTATAGGAAAGTTCTGTCAGTATTTACTGAATGTATTTAGTAATGGAGTCTGATGGCATATAGTGCTTCACCATTCTAATGTGCCATCATTCTCCATTATCCATTGTATCCATGCTTCAGAGTCATAGTACACTGTAGAATTATTTTTAGTTCCTGCTTATAAAAATGTTTGTACTGGGTTAGACTAATAGTCCGTGTAGTCCAGCATCCCGTCTTCCAGCTATGGCCAATGCTAGATGTTTCAAAGGGAGAGAACAGAGCAGGTAATCATCAAGTAAGTGATCCATCTACCATAGCTTCTGGCAAACAAGCTAGGGACATTTCAGAGCATGGTTTTGCACCTACCTTCCATTTACTTAATTCGTTTTTTTTTAACCCTCTTATAGTTTAGACCTTCACAACAATGTCTGGCAAAAAGTTCTATACATTGACCATGCATTTTGTGAAGACATACTTTCTTTTGTTTCTTTTAAACCTGCTGTCCATTAATTCCATTTCATGACCCCCTACAACTTGTATTATGAGAAGAGTAAATAATGCTTCTTTGCTTACTCTCTCCATACCAGTCAAATGTATAGCTCCTTATCATCCTAGTTACCTTTTTACCAAGCTGAAAAGTCCCAGTCTTGTTAACTACAAGACTACTATAAGGGGGTGCATAACTGGCTGGATAACCATTCTAAGAGACTAGTCATTAATGGTTCACCATCATGCTGGAAGGGCATAGCAGGTGGGCTTCGGCAGGGCTCAGTTTTTGGACCAGTTCTATTCAAAATCTTCGGCGATTTAGCTATTGGCATAGGGAGCACACTTATTAAAGTTTGCAGATGATACCAAGCTGGGGGAGGAGGTTGCAAGTGTTTTGGATGATAGGGTCAAAATTCAAAATGATCTCGAGAAATGGTTTGAGGTAAATAGAATGAAGTTTAATAAGGACAAATGCAAAGTACTCCACGACCAGGCTTCATTTTTAAAGTAAAGTATTATATCAGACACAAAAGGTTTCAACATTGTCTTTATTTATGGAAGGGTTGGAGAACCGTTTTTATGTCGGGGCCAACAGAAAAATCCCCTGGTGCTCCAGCCCCATGTTGAGCAGAGGCCTCATACCAGATTTACTCTTCTGGAGTTAGTGTAATTTGTGGGCCTCTGTAGGCTCTGCAGTGGGGCCAAAAATGAGGGGTTAAGTGAGTGGGACTGTGCTCCCAGTGAGTGGGGTAGGAATGGGGGTGCAAGATGGGGTGAGAGTATGAGGTCTGGGTGAAAGGTAGGGTGCAGGAGCAGGCTGGGCAGGGTGTTTGGCCAGGAGGGAGGGGGCAGGAACAGGGTAAAGTGCAGGAGTAGGCAGGGGATAGGTGTCTGATCAGAGGGAGGGGGCAGGGTGTCTGTGCAGGGGGGAGGCTGCAGAAGCAGGCTAGGGGTGTGAGGTCTCGGCAGGGGAAGGAGAGCATGGTGGGCACATACTTGTTTTTGTGATGCACACTGCTCCCAAGCACTGGAGGCTTTCCCTGCTGCTTCCATTGGCACAGCGGGAAAAGCCTCCAGAAAGTGTGTCCACCCACTGCTGTTTCCCCAGCTAGAGCAGGGAGGAGGGAGCATCAGTGTGCAGCTGTTTCTGCTCTCTGGGTTTCTGCATTTCTGGCTACCTCAGGGCTTTCCCCTCGCTTCCCCTGCACAGGATACTGGTGCTGGTGCTCTAGTTTTGTAGGGGGCCACAAGGTTGTAGCAACAGTGAAGGCTCCCTGCTGTGGGGAGAGCAAGGGGGGGCTGGGCTCAAGCTTCAAAAGAGCCATATATGGCTCCCTTGTGAGCTATATTTGGCTCGTGAGTCGTAGGATGCCGACCCCTGATCTTGAGTGCCTTGGTCCTGCCGTGAGTCCCTTCCAGTTCTAGTGTTCTGTGATTCTATGATTCTATAGGGAAACTACTTGTTGGCACATCTTTGCACTGGCAAACCCTGCTCCCCTTCCTTCCCCATAGAGTAGGAACAATGAATTGGAGCTTTTCTTCTCTGTGCCAGCGGCATAGCTTTAGACTACCAAGGAACAGCTTCAAATTGCATCAGGATCACAGTTGGCCTTCAAAATTAGATAGCTGGACTTGGCTCCCTGATGCCTTCCCTCTCCTGTGTGACTCAGATCTCAAGCATAGGAGAAAATCTACTCCTGCGTGTCTGTGATTTAGTTCTGGATAACATGCAAACTATGAAAGCATATGGCCAGCACTCAGGATTACTCAGAATAGGCAACGTAAATAGAAAAGAAAACTATTATGATGTGATGTCAGGGGCTAGACTCTGCCTCTCTCTCTAAATACCGAGAAAACAGGGAAGTCCTTGGACAGAATCCAGAACTGATTACAACACACTGGTGTCTAGAGCAGTCCTTGGTACATTGCAAACTGTATGTCTGGCTAGATTGGGGGGGGAAGTTAAATACTCAATCAGTTCCATACCAAACAGTTTTGTGGAGTCACAACCTTCCCAACTCTGAAATTAAACAATATGCACATATATTAACACTATCATGTTTTACTAAAAAGTAGAAATCAGAACATGTCAGTGTTAACCAAAATAGGGAGCTGATAGTATCTAGCCATCAGTGTCCTCCTCAAAGTTCACTTCCTAATTACTCTCTATTCCAGTGTTCCTCAAACTTTTCATGGTCAGGACCTTTCTTACCCCCATTGTTGTCTCCTCCCCAACACTAGGAACCACGGCTGGGAATGGGGCAGTGGTGCCCGAGGAAGAGGGGGGTGCAGAGAGGGGACTGAGTCCACAACTGGGGGTAGATCTGGGGCTGGGAGTGGTGCTGGGAATGGCTAGAGGTGGGGTGGAGCTGTAGTACAGCCTAGGAGCAGAATGGGGGGGGGGTGAGTGGTGCTTCCTCTTCACCACCCATAAGGTCTGTCCCTGTTCTCATTGCTCCCCCCGAATGTTTCTAGGCGTTGCCCGTGGCGGGGTGTGTGCGCATCCCACAGTTTGGGGACTACTGTCTGATTCCACCACCAACTGTGCACCAACAGTGTAGCTGTGCAGTCTCTGTTGTCCCATGGACCTTATTTTATGTGTCCTTCTATCCTTTTCTGTTCTGTTCAGGTTCTTATATCATTTCCTCCCTGTAATGTCTGACCTGCCAGCTAGAGTGCCAATTTCCTGTATGTGGCCATCTCTAAACCAAATGATAGAAGGCCATGACAGACCAAATTCCTTTACCTCTTTTCTTCTTCTGCCTCTTAGAAAAGTGCGCTTCAGCTTGACTTCTCTGTTTCTTGGTCCATATAGGTATGGTTGCAAGCAGGGGCAGAAGAATGTAGTGAACAAGTGTCATGGGCAAGCAGAGATAGAGGGTGTTCTGAATGCATAGAAGTCAGTGAACTTGGTCATACATATATCATGACAGAGATGTAAGGAGCCCTCAAGACCCAATACCAGCCCTATCTGAATCTGTAATGAACTTCAGGTTTTTCAAGAGCCTTTATCTGGTAACTAAAACATAACAGTGCAGGAAGGGAGGACTGGATCCCAGGCTTGATAAAAATTTTGTCAAGTAAAATCAGCATCTGTCTTTCACCTCTTTTTTTTTCCTGACATTTTATTATTGGTTAACTAAGGGCTCATCTAGACTATGCTAGAGTGTCAAAAGAGGATATGCAAATTCCATAGGAATTTGCATATCTTCTTCCAATCTCACTTTCAAAAGCAGAGCTTTCCTCAAAAAATGAAGTTTACGTGACTTTTCAACAAAGGAGGGAGGAGTTTGCCGAAAAAGTAGCATCTAAACTACTTTCACTTTGAAAGCTTTGCTTTCAAAAGTGAGATCAGAAGAAGATATGGAAATTCCTGCAGAATTTGCATATCCTTTTTCGACACTCTAGTGTAGCCTAGATGAGCCCTAATAATGCATCCATAGTTAATTTGATTAAAGACAGATTTTATCAGCGTCATCATAAAGCAAGCAAGGGTATGTTTATCACCAAAACCATTCTGGAAACCCAGAGAGGATATGATTGAGATCTAGAGTTCATTTCAAAGTTTTATTTCTGCTGCTAAACAGGATTATTTTGTTTTGTAATTTTCTACCATATTAACACTGTGTGATAATACATGCATTTGCCTAGATTCATGTTTCCTGCATGAACCATTCACTTTCTGATATTGGGATTATGATTAATTGATGCATCAACCAAAGGTAAAATGCTTCGATGCTAATACTGAAATCCTTGCTGATACCTGATCATACAAGGGAAATGTTTTCTCCTAGTAAATCTTGAGTTCTTCAAATATGACTGTTACATCATTCAATGTAGTGATAAACTATAGCGAAACAACACAAAATGCCGGGCATGTTACCCTTAATACAAGCATAGAGTGGGCATGCATTGCTGCAGATCTTGTGAAATTACTGCACACACATGCACCATTTCAGTAGCTGATTTCACAAGTCATACAGTGGTTTGTGCCTATGTATCTGACATCAGAATCAAGCCCAATGTTGATATCTGATCCAGATATTTAAGCATTTACTAGTTACAGAAAATCCTAAATTTAAAATTTAAATGATCCAGACATGGTTCTAATCCACAGATAATTAGACAGCTAAAATGTTTAGCTCGTCTCCTTTAACTTTGATGTGTACAATGTTTTGTTGTTCTCACCATTTCTGAGAAACCCAGCATATTCAACTGACTTTCAGTTGGTTATAAACAATGAATAATATTATTGTGCTTTCCCTGTTTTTGTTTTCAGGTGGCTTGCCTTATATCTTGTATTTTGATACTTGTGGTAATCTATGCAATAGGACCTGTGCTATACTGGCTGCCCATGGTACAGTACTTGCTTTCATTTTTTAAAAGTTTCATTGCACATTTCTGTACAAGATGTACAGGTCTTTCATAGAAGATGGTTCTCCTTTTGAAATGAGTGCTTAGTTCCCATAAACACCACTATAAGTGCCATAACATAGAGGAGAATACATCTCTGAAAGTCTTAAAATAGCTATAATATCCCTCAGTTTTGTTGTGTCAGGAAATATTTTCTTTTATCTTAATTTTGATCTGTAATCTTGCTAAATATATGGTGCCAGATTCTAGCTCATGTAAATGGGCACCACTGAAGTCAAAGGAGTAGTGCAAGTTAACTGCAGCAGAGAATCTTAACTATGATTTTACTTACCAAATGAATTTGTCGCACACTGGAGCTAGTAGTCAGTGATCTAACCATTATTACAGATAATTATTTTTCTGAGCAAGGAATTATGGATACATATCCTGCAGTGAGATGTGAATAGACCAAATAGTGTGATGCCACATCAAATATTTAGCCATAAACATTGTAAATGTATGTAACCCACACACCTACTGGGTGTGGTTCACTGTCTCATCTAGAAGGAGCTAGACCACTTACAGAGAGAAAGAATATATGGTGCTCTACAGCCTTAGCTGAAGACCAGCTGGTCTTTAGCTCAGGCTTAGAGACTCATGCATAAAGCTCCAGAAGACCTGTTGGTATTATATTAACACCAAATCAGTACTGGAGAAAGGCCAAAGTCACAACAGCTCAGATTCAAACTTTTCCAAAGTTTAAGGGTGCCCACATTGGGGATTTTGGCCTGAAAACGATTAAGGCTAATTACATAATTTTCAGTCTGAGCCACTGAATGAGGTATGCACCATCTGGATCTGTCTTTATCCTCTCTTGGTTTCCTGTGTGTATGTGCATAACTTGTATTTCAAACTTTATCTGTTTTCCTATTTGTGTTTTTTTAACCTCTTGATATTTTCCTTTTTAAATTTAACCCTATCCTATTACCTTTAAACTGAATAATTCTCCTCCTTTCTTACCTCCATATTTTGATTCTATCCCTTCCTATTCCTGTTTTGATTCAGTGCTCCTCCTTCCTGCTCCGAGCCCCATAGATTAAAAAGACTAATGAAAGGTTAGTCTAGTGCCTCTACTTTGCCTGCAAGTCTCTGGATCCTCCACCCCTGGGCCCCTTTGTAGAAGACGGTGAAGAGCGGGACTGCTGCTTAATAGGGCAGGAATCATATCAAAGCTTGGAAATTACTAACTCCTTTTCTCTGGAGAGCAGGGATGTAAAATCCCATTTAATTGGTTAACCAGTTAAACATATTATTCCAGCCCCACTGGTTAACCTTAACCAGTAAACCTCACCCGTTAAGGGGTGAGACTTATAGTTTAACTAGTTAACTATTTACATCCCTCCTGGAGAGCCTCCCGCGTAGCAACAGAATGTGTGCCTGCTACTACTGAAGATAGATGGTATTTCTCTCCAGAAGTTTCTGTCCTCTTCAGTCCAGGGCTATATAGTCTGCTAGAGTGCAGAGAATGGGTCTGGTGCCTGTACTCATGACATTTTTAAAATATTTACCTTGGTATTTCTAGAATTAAGTTATAATATCAAATACTAATTTGGGAGAATGCAAGTTTTACTACCTAGCACTTTACTAATAACTTTTTTTCCTTTTTCTTCTTTTGCAGTGTGTTCTAGCAAGTATCATTGTTGTGGGTCTAAAGGGAATGCTAATGCAGTTCCGTGATTTAAAAAAATATTGGAATGTGGATAAAATAGATTGGGTAAGTGCAATTAAACCAAAGGATGTTTTCCAGACAGTGGCTTAAACACATACTTGCTAAACAAACCTTAATACTGCTTGGGGCTGAGAACTGCTTTGTGCCAGTGCAAGTCAGTTTTTTTAATATTCTGCCAGCTTATTTTCTCAATCACAAAATAGCACCATTTGAAATTTTAGTTGCCTTTATAAGAAACAGGAATGGAATTTTGGCAAATGTTAAGGATACAGCATAATTTAAGACAAAACAATTATGCAGTCAAACCCGGTTAATTAGTGTGGATTTAGAATGTCCAGTTTTGTATGCATACAAATCCCTGGGCTGGTTGGTTAACACAGTTTGCTGATTTGGAAGTGTACAAAAATTCTGGTATTCTACCCTGATACATGGAATGAATACTCTATAGGATACAGAGAAATAAAAGTACAAAATATGTGGAAATATACATTATGTGTTTCTAATGATATTTCATAGAGCTTAGTCAAGAGAAAAATAGTATCATATATGGTAGGTGCTTTACTATAGGCAGAATAAAACAGATTTAGTTTGATTAAAATAAAACACTCCATAGCAACGAATGTGTAATGGAGTAGATTGGTTAAACCAAAAGCAATGCAGATTCTTATCCTAATAGAAGACCGAACAGGATAACTAGCATTTACAGCAAAGGATCCATATCAATATTCAAGGCAAATATGGCTGAGATCCTGTCGAGTGGTAATGATGGTGGGAGTGATTTGTTCAGTGTTGGTTTTATTATCACGTTTCAGGAGGGCCTGGAAATTTGCCTCTTGAGGAAACCATTAAGTATCTTTGCCTGGTGGTGTACCTGCAATTCCTTGCAAGACTCTATATTATAATTACTGGTTTGGACAACTCTTGACATGTTAAAGCCTGTTTGCAGTCTGTATATAATTCTGTTAAGGAGGGTTGATGGTTGCATCCTTCAGTTCAGTTTACGGGAGACCATCTTAGATTCCTTTGGTCTCTTCAGTGAAATAGGATCTCTTCATAGCAGGTGGCATAGCAGGGACACTTCAAAGAGTTGCATTAAAAGTCTAGACTCATAACTTTTAGGGACAGTTAAGCTGGGTGATGATTTTCAGATCTAAAAGAGGAGGAGGAACTCTGGGTCTCATCCACAGATTTATAGTGTAGTCTTCCATAAATTGTGTGCTGCAAGTGGTAAACTTTTGGGTCTGTGTTGTACCACCTATATTCTAGTCTGTCCTTTACACACTTGCTGCTGGTTTCAAGAGATCCCAAATGATATGCATGGTTGACATGGAGACAGGCTGTATTTCT